>NC_136505.1:68308544-68453544 GCF_053919585.1 Euprymna scolopes
TCATCACCATCGTTATTTGTGTGATCTGGGTCCCGTTATACATGTCCCGTTATATGCCCCAATATGTACCACTACACAACATATATACTTGCAAAACATGCTTTTACTTGATGTTTTCCTGAAAATCGATGACGACGTAAAGAAGCAGTTAGAGTTATTAAGTAGCACTGACAACGTTTCATTTCTATTATAATATTAGAAAATTTATCTGCTTGTCTTTCCGACATATTTGTATGTCTTACCTCATCCTTATCTTCATAATTAAGTGTATTTTTTTCGCATTTTAATTTCTTTGCTTTTAGGTTTAAATTAATATGGCAAGATAAAAACCTAACTATTATTTTACAATTAATAATGCATAAACGGGAAGAATCTGTTTGTTTATAACTGCTTAATAACACAAACTTACGACCTGGGTGTAAGAATTTCGAATTCAGTCCTCTCTACAGAAGAATTTTCACTTAGGGATGTGTATGGATGTCACCTAATATCTGCTGTCTTTCTATAAAATTACTAACTAGACGCCTGGCGTTGCTCGGTGTTGCCCGGCGTTGCCCGGCGTTGCCCGGCGTTGTTCCGCCTTGCCCGGCCTTGCCCGGCCTTGCCCGGCCTTGCCGGGCGTTTCCTGGTCGTACACTACGCTTAAATATGATATTTTAATTTATGCAGATGTCGTATGTATCATTATAAAATCAATCTTCTATTGAATATTATATATTACAAGAAATAATTTGTGCGGTGTACTAATTACTAAAAAAAATAATAAGAAATAAGAATGATATTGCCCTTCATCAAATTCCGTCTGTGTTTGTTTACAATATAATGTCAGCTGAGATTTAACCTTGACGATGAATTTTCTGGAAAATCACTTCTGATTAATATTTAGTTTTAAAAATACAAAACAAAAAATGATTTGCAGTGATTTTTAATAGTACCCTTTCTTTTATCGAAAATTTAACTCATGAATAAGAAGAAAATAAAATAATATGGCTAGGTACACATGGTCTTGAAGACGGTATGATTCGATCCGTAGTCAAATACTCTACCACTGAACTATATGTCTAGATATCAATAAGTCTGATTTTATTTTAAGAATAAATACTTTGCTAAGATATTTTTGTCTTTCCTGCCGATGTAATATCTAAAAATCTTCTTCTAAATCTCTTTTTTAGTATGAAAAAATAAAACGTTTTTAGGATCGTATTTTTTTTATTTTCGATATTTATCGGATTCATTTTTGTACAAACATATGTAAAATCACTGCAAAACATGTACATTATCTTTGGGTGGAATTTACAAAATTTATGCTCAACCGTTTCTGGACCTATAAGGAAAGGATTTACGCACATACAGTTTTATATAACTGTGCATATAATAGTCTGATAGTGTGCAGGAGGACACCATCATCAGAAAGCAACTTATTTACCATGATTGTAAGTTTGCTATAACAACGTATCGCATTTACAATGGGTTCAACCCTGACCGCCACACCCCACAACGAAACACAGCCCCTTCTCATTTCGATAGACACACCCATGTAGCCATAATCTCATCAGAGATTGAATCAACAGATTCAACTCATCTTGACAGCAACTACACAGCAAAGGGATTTTGATAAAACATAAGAAAAATCTGGGTGGATGAAATAATAAAGGCAAAACATTTTTAAGTGCAAAGAAATATAATATTTTAATGTTTATTACGGAAGAGACTATTAAATCAATAACTTTTATCCGTCACTGTATTTAATAAATGCCTCAATTGCAAATATTTGACGGAGATTACAGAAGAATCTCCCACACTCCTTTCGAACTCACGCTGATCCGAGATCAAAGTGAACTAGAGATCGGCCTTTTGGTTGGTTTAGTGTCAGATAGTTGATCGATCTCCCGTCGGTTATAAGACGACCAAGACAGGGACAAAAGTGTGTGAGCAAGATGAAAGAGCCTTTGTGTGAAAAATTCCTTCTGGAAAGCCATAAGAAAATCTCCCCTTGTTTTCTTCTTATCTTTCGTTTCATCTCATAATTCATGTTCTTTTTATTTATCTTTTTTCAACATATTCTCTTCGTTTGTCAGCTGTCTGTTTAGTTATTTATGCGAGACTCGAAACCCCACCACTTTCAACGTTTTGTTTATGCAACGGTTTTATTTTTCATCTGAGATGCAATCTCGTTATAAATGATGAGTTGTTAGCCGCTTGGCGTGTCTTGCTATAGTTGAAAGATAATTTACTCGTGGAAATCGCACAGATAGATTTGAAGGATATTCTGCAATACCCGTGCTAGACTTAACATTCTCTCCCTCTCTCTTTCTCTCTCTCGCTCTCTCTATCTCGAGATATATATATATATATATATGTGTGTGTGTGTGTGTGTGTGTGTAAAGGTCGTATTTTTGTGGTTTACTGGATGAGAAACCACAAAAATACGACCGTTACACATACACCCCACCTATAAATGTGCTCGTTGGACAAGCACAGCAGAATTTATTTATAGTATATTTATTTATACCTACATTTTGTACTACATATGTGCATACATACGTAAGCAGTGACCACTTTTCAGAGTACTTGCTTCACCATAGCAACGCCTCCCTTATGACTAGGACTCAGTATATGCATCTTATTTTCGAGTTTTTAAATCTGATTATAATAAAAACAGGATAACACACAGGCGCAGACAATCGAAAAGTAAAAAGAAATGTAAAAAAAATTGATAGGAAAACGGATGTATGTACGTTGGTTAGTTTTAATATATATATATATATATATATATATATATATATATATATATACATATATATATATATACATATATATAAAGCGCCTATTTCCTCTGAAGATCAATATCACCCAGAAATCTTAACAAATGAACTCCCTATGAACTCTCATAGAGAACAAAAAAAATCGAAAGAAATGCTGCCAAATTTTACGGATTAAAAATCACTGCCAACCCAAAATACACCCCTTACCTTGAGGAGTTTTAGAATTTCATGTTAAATTTAGTCCAAAAAATTAATTTTAAGAAACAAAAAACACCATTATAATCTGGTTACTCGAAACAAAATTTTGCCAAGAAGGTTAAAAAAAATAAACATATATTTGTCCCTGCTGATAAGACAATAAAATTACTATAAACTTGACTATCCTACGGATAAAAGACTTTTATATAAATAACTTAATAAATCTTATGGAATAGTCCACCGTAAGACTTTAGATTCAATTAATTCTGAGGCTAAACATTTACTGACTTCTATGAATATTCTTAACTTTACTGTAATAATTTCTCCGGGTACCCATAGATTCATCCTCAAGGATCATAAACCTAATTTCTATGACAATCCCTCCATCAGATTGATCTGTCCATCTTACTCTGACTTAGGTGCTGTAAGCAAAACATCTTAGATAGAATCATCCCTTCTATTAAAGAACCATTCAGTGTCCCACCTTTTGCTAAATTCAGATTCTGTAATTAATTAGTTTGTCTACCTTAAACATAAACACCTCCTTAACTTCACAACCTTTGACATCCAAAGTTATTATCAAGTTATTTCTCCGATACTTATAAATAAGGGTCTAATCTTTGCTAAAAGAAATTCTGACTTAACTAATTAAGAAATTAAGTTAATACTCCTAGCGATAAAGTCCCTTATACAATTTAACAATAAGTTTTGTATTAGAAAGGACACCCCTAATAAATTTGACATCTTGATGGGTTTTCTGACTCTGCACTAGTCACGGATTTAATGGCGCTCTTCTTACTGAAAGAACTTAAACCCCACTTTAAACATATCCAAGGGGGATTTTATTGAGATGATGCCCTTTTTACTAAAACAGCCAGGCCAAGAGAGTACAACAAAACAATTAAAAAATTACATAACTTCTTTAATAACTCTGGCCTTTCTATAATTATCGAACAAAAAAAGAACTTCAAATTTTCTAGACGTAACATTTAATCTTAACACGGAAAATTATCGCCCCTATCATAAACCCAAACTTACGCTTTTGTACGTCCATAAATCTTCCAACAACCCCAACTCAATTATAAAAATCTATAGTAGCATCCGTCTCTAGAAGAATTTCTGCTCTTTCTGCTGATAAGAAAACTTTTAATCAAAATGCTACATTCTTCAATAGTGCCTTAAGTAAATCAGACCACAATGAAAAGATTAAATACAACAATTATGCTCTTCCTGCTGGGCGCCATTAATCTGTTATCACACACAATATAGCTATGGCTATGTCTTGACCTGTTTGGTGTTCGCTTAGATTGGGAGGCGGGGGGGCTATAATTCGGTTTATCTATTTGATTTTTATTTGTTGTAAAGTGCTTGGAAGGGGTTAGCTGCTAACCCTCTCAACGCACTTAACAACAAACAAAAATCAAATAGATAAACCGAACACTCAACAGGTCAAGACACACTTTTCAAGAAATCATCTCACCAACGAGACGCTAACAACCTAAACCTTAGGACTCGAAATTTAAAGTAACCCCTCCTCCTACCCCCACATATTTCTCTCCCTCCTACATGTATCACTCTGCCCTCAGCCACGCCAGAGATGAACTCCCCAGACCCCCCAAAACCACACATTGTCCTTAAACTCCAAAATTTAAACATTACCGACATACAAAGCACCTCCTCCCACCTCTCCCCTTGTTCCTTCCTGTTTTTCCGCTTTTACTCGCACACGCCTCCCCTGACACCACTTACCCTTTCATTCCACCATAAACGAACATTTCTGTAAAAGTCTGAGGAAGCTACCTGACGGCCAAAAAACGGCCGTGTAGCCGAAACAATAATGTAACTGAACAGAAAAATACGGTAATAAAAAATAAAATGCATATTTGCTCTACAACAGTATTGAGCACTTTCTTCAGGTGTTTATTAATTACCATTTCTACTATATATATATATATATATATATATATATATATATATATATATTGTGTGTGTGTTAGCAAAACGGTGTTAATATAAAGCCAAAACAGATCGTGAAATACCCCCTCCAAAGCAGAGTGATCTATGGTTATCTAGGTCACTAACGTAAGCTCGGCTAAATTTTTATTTTATTTTATGAAGTAGTCGGTATGTAGTCGGCAATGTAAAGAAATATTGAAAAGAATGTTACTTAACGTTAAACATATTTGCATTACGGTAAGAAACGTGCATGCTTTGTCAATAAAGCTATGTAATGAATGAAAATAATCATGCAAACATTTTAATCAATTCTAATAGTATTTTCATTACGCAATATTCTTCCTTAAATAAGGTAACTTCTTTTTTGTATTTTCAGTTATGAAGTTGGAACACCCATTAATACTTAAAAAAAATGTGCATCTCTACCAAAAAAAAAAAAAAAAATGGAAATGCTACTGTGGAATGATCCAGAAACGAAACTAGCAAAGCTATGCTCGTACCTCATGTCAGAATAGAACAATACGCTGTTGCTTTATCTGATGCTTAAATTGGGATGATGTACGTAGTTGTTATAAAAGTAGTAGCAATATCAGGTAAGAAGTAGCAGCAATAGTAATAGAAACATTTAATGACAAAATTGTGGATATAAATGAAACATTTAATTAACGTGAACTCTTTTTCTCATAATGAATAATAAAACTTATAAAAATTGTATTCAATTAATCTTGCTCGTTTACAAAAAAAAAGTTAGAAAATTTGTTTCTGAAATAAAATTAATAATATGTCCAGCATATTATTATGATATATAATTTTTCTGACATATAATTGCTATGAAATATAATTATTATTAAATGTATTATTATGAAATATAATTATTCTGAAATATAATATATGAAGTAAAACTATGTTAAAATTTAGAGATTTATAAACGTTTTTATAAAAAAAACAAATTTACGTTATTACTGTTGAAAATACTCAGCTAAATCACATACAAACTTTTCAGTCGACTGGAAACGTATTATTTCTTTGAACAATATGATACTAATTCATCTTGGTAAGGAGCGTAAAACGCATGAGCAAGAGTTATATTTATTGATTCATGAATAAAAATATGACATAACGTTTATTTTTCACAGCACCGTAACATTGGCTTCCCTTATTTTGCCTTTTAGTCTTTGGATTTCAGGGGCGATGTTTCTGACAAACGGAAAGTACTGTCGTCTGTGTCGGAATCTATTTATCTAACACATCATTGGCGAGTTTTTGATTTTGGGAATCTATTTTTTCACCTAGACAAATTCATAACAAGAGATAGAGATGGAACAAAAGCGTGTGCGCGTGTGTGTATGTACGTGTGTGTATGTACGTGTGTGTGTGTGTGTGTGTGTGAAAGAAATAGACAGAGAAGGAGAGAGAGAGGCTGTGTTATCTTATTCTGTCTGTAAAACTTATCTACCGTATTTTTTCCTGTAGATATTTACTCGCGTATTTGTTATTTTACAATATATAACTCGAGGATCTATTGTTTTGCCTTCCTTATGTTATGAGAGATTAAGTTAGATCGATAAGTCTTTAGGTTTTAACAATCAGAATTCTATTGTGTGTGAAAGCAGAATGTGGGTTATAATTATTGATAAATAAAAAGTAACTGATTTCAGGAAATGCCAGTCAGCTGTTTGTCGCTAACAAGCTAGTGTAAACATTGTTTAAACACATTTTCGTTCATCTGATCTCGCTTAGTGTTTTGGCTATTACTTTTATACATTATCTATTAGTAATTATGGCCACCAATTTTCTAGTGCGTCGATTTGCACGACTTTAAGTTTTGATCTACGTAGATTGAATGAATGCGCCACAGGAATATCTGTGCGTGCGTATAGTTCCTTTAATTCATTTATTTCATTTACAATTGGCACTTTTTATTTTTGCTACAAGATGATCTTGATAATATTCACCTTAATCCCGCAACTCCACTATTTACACTTGTTTATAGACACACGTATACATATATTCATATATATATATATATATATATATATATATATATATATATATATATATATATACATACATGTTATCTTCTTGATCTTTTTGTTCTTAATTCGATGAATGCGTTTGCAATTTTATACTGCAACAATTTTCTTTTCAAATGATTCACGGAATCTCTTTGAAATATAACGATGCGACTTTTAACCTCGGGACATCTCCGAATCAGCGGGAACGTACAGAACACGAGACTATAAGTAGAACACGGGACATGTTTATAAAATCAAATAATAATAAAAAAAAAATATCCCCACGAGCAAAGAAGTTTGGTCAATATATATTCTAAAGTAAGTTGGATGCCATTTCAAGTACGGGTTTCTCTTCTAGTTTACAATGATCCGTGCTGCGTCTGCCATTTTGTCATAAGCTAGATAATCAGAAGCTTTAAAGTATTTTCCTTTAAAAGATACAGTATAACGGCAACAGTTAATAATCAATAGACACTAAATATCAAGCGTATCTCTAGATATATACAGACATGGATAGAAGTAAACCCGGACCTTTATATTTATTATTACTAATTAAGACTCTGCCAACGAGACCCGATCGACCTAAGATAGGCAGTGTTAATTATTTACCTTATCTGATGATTTTAAGATTACTCGATTAACATTAGTAATTGAAATAGCAAGGTAGCCATCACATTGACGTTGATTTCAATTTGACCTATAATTAACAGTAATATTGCTGATAAACCTATACAAGGCAATACAATATTTGCTAAATTAATACTTTCGACTGTCATACAGCTAAGTGAGGAAAGTTTAGTAAGGGAAGTCATTTCTTTTCCCTGCAACCTCTCTGCCAGAGAAGAGACGTTGTAAGGCTCTCTCTCTCTCTCTCTCTCTCTCTCTCTCTCTCTCCCTATCTCTCTGGTATCTTTTTATTTTCCTGGTAAGTGTCTAACCCAGTTCCAATCCATGATTCCCCCTCTACAATCTTTCACAAAAATGCTCGTCTAGTCAAAATCACTATCAATAATGTCCTCGAATACCTAACGGTGCCTACACCTAAACGTGGTTCCATGAATAACTCTTCTTTTCTAAAACTGCTGTCCTGTGTAACACTGTGCAGCTGGTTTTCTTTTCCAGCTTACTACAATATTCTTGATTCCATGTGCAACGTAAACAAGTCCTTATTGAACCGTTATGGTTAATAATTTTATTATACCAAATTTTCACCACAAACGATTATTAGGCTACTGTTTAATGGCTACCGTACACAAATAAAGTCTTATACTCCAGTAGTCTTCGCTCCTTGATATGTGGCGACTTTTGTGTAGATAAACATAGCGCATATAACATTTCTAGCATTCAATTTATTTCTCACTCGAGTTTTAATTATATTTCATCGCTGAAAATGAAGACCACATAAAAGGCACGCAAAGCATCACCTAAGTAAGCAGAAAATATACATGAACATAATTAACAAATGAAATGGTAGCAATAGTTTTTTAAGTTATTGTGAAACATCGGAAATATTTCATACAATATGGAGAAGTAAAATCCAAATAAAACTCTGACACGCCTTGTCTTTTAAGTCATTGTTCAGCATACCAAATACTTACTTATACCCATATATTTTCCAACACAATCAATAATCCGAGAAATTTTTTTCTTATCAGATAAATATTGATCATCGATACATAATTCGCATGTGTTGTATTGACAAATAAAAATCACAACATCTCTCACGTTTCACGCGTGATCATAAGGAATATTTAGCTGCAAAAACCCGTTTTTGTAATACCTGAATCTGATATTCGAATTGTCTGACTGTTAACGATTATGCCATCTCTCACTCTCTCTTCCCTCCTATTTTATCAAGGCACGATGTCAATAGGTATAGATACACGAACATTTACTCATTTACGGGAAGTTTTTCTTTATTGCGCACAACATTGCATACAATCGTTTCGCCTTCTATGTTGGCATATGACGAAATACTTGCTTATCAAATTATAACTTGCAAAACTTGGGGCTTCATCAGCGTGTTAGAAAACAAAACAATATTTGAAAAAATGTACTAAGTGTTATTTTAGTCCCCGATTGCGGGTTTGTATTTCCTATCTACTTCCTACAAATTCATATTTTCATGAATATATTTGCTCTTATAAACTATAGTAACTTAAGTCAAAATGTTGCTAATTGTTTTTATAATATATATATATGTATATATATATATATATATATATATATATATATTACGTTATGCCGTAGTTTTTTAGTATTTTTACTGTCGTCTATTTAATCTGTTAAATAGAGTTTGAAGTATTTGACGAATGTACATAAGACAATAAGTTGTTTCATAAAAACAAAAACTTTACGTACGTTATAATTAGGAATATCAATTTATTTTCCGTTCAATTCTTTCTCAATGTACAACGAAGAGAGAGAGAGAGAGAGGGGGGAGAGAGAAAGAGATGGAGAGAGAGATAGAGAGAGGGACAGGGTGGAGTGTTGTGGTGACATAAAATGGCAACTAGTCGTCTCGGTCCCCGTCCTCTATCTAACTGCCTTCTTCATTGACTGTCAGTTGTGTTTATTTACAAAAAAATAGATAGGGATTTCATTTTTCCATGCCGCATTCCACTGGCCTTTATTAAATTCGCCCAAGGCCAAATTTAAATATGACTGTTTTCGAAACTTGTCAGATGAAGAATGTTTTTAAAGTTTCTGCACGCTTCCTCTAATTGTTATGACTTTTGATGACATTTGTTGGTTTGAAGATTACCACAATATTTACGGGTGTGCATCTAGTTACATCTGCGTTTGTGCACAACTAGCAATAATTCCGGTGTCTAGAATACTATTAAACACACACACACACACACATATATACATATATATATATATATATATATATGTGGGTGTGTATGTGTGCGTGTGTGTGCATGTGTGTGTTTGTGTGTATATATACACACACATATATATATATATATATATATATATATATATATATATAACAAATTTTGCGCACTATTTTATACAACATGCCACCTGATACAAAACGACCGCTCGGTGAATGGAAAAGATACTCAGAAAAATCGGAAAAAAGAATAACTCTGTCGTGTTCCATCAGACATGCTTGAATAGTGACTTGCTGCCAATATATATATATATATATATATATATATATATATATATATATATATATATATTTATTCGAATAGCAAAATCGTAAAATAATGGAAACGAAATTAACCATAATCAAATGTTAAAAAATATAATACATACATCGATTAAAAAATCACGAAGTGCACTACAACCCAAGGAATGTAATAAAATAAGAAAAAGTCGATTATAAGAAAAAGAATCACGAAAATACAAAAAGAAACAAAACCCAAAGCGCTTTTCGTACAGACGGACTTTTTCAAAGATATACGTCTGTAAAGAGGAATGGATTTTTTTTTTGTAGTAATGTTGTAATAATATAAAAAAAGAACCTTAGATGGAATGTATCCCGCGAAATGGTTCCAACTGCCAGCGAAGGGTTTTCTGCTTACATAAAGTAGGGAGGCTGAAACTAATGGCAAGTGCCTCGAGGGCAGACAGGTGCAACTTAGTGCGTCCTCTGTGTAAAACAGAAAAACAATCCGAAGAGAATGTAGAAGCACTGTCTTTTTTATTTACTAAGTGCTGTCCAATAGCCGATTCAACTAATTGGGAACTCCTAAAATGGGCTGATGATTTCCGATGTAATGGAACACATGCTGTGCGATTATAACCTGAATACGCTGGGTCGTCTTGCCTATATAGACGGCACCACACCGACATTGAAATTTATAAACAGTATTACTTGATTGAAGCAAGACGACATTACGAAAAGAGGGAAAAGCGCGCGTTGTACAGAAAGCAATTCGGAGGGTTAAAGCACCAAAATTCGTTGTGACAAGAGTAGAAATATCGTCTCTAATACGCTGGCCTTCAAGTCCAGTCCAAAGTAAATTGAGGTATACTGGAAATCTAAATGTACCATATTTGGGTTTCTCAGATAAAGATTCTATTTTCTTATTGACAATTTTGTTAACCAAAGCAGGCGGATATCCATTCATAATGAAAACTCGTTTAATATTATTGATTTCTGAATCGATATAAAAGGCGAGAAAATGGCAAGTGTCCGATGGGTTAAATTTCTAATAATATTAAGCTTCCTAATTTTTGATTCGAAAGAATCCCAACTCAGCTACACAACAGTAAAAATAGGTTTTCTGTAAACGGACGTAACAAGGGAAGACCAAATTTCGAAACTAAAATATCCAAGAAAGGAAGGGAGTTGTCTTTTTCTACCTCCATCGTAAATGAGATGGAGGGGTGCAAATTATTTAATAATTTAAAGAAAGACACATCTTCGTAATGCATAGCGAAACAAGAAAAAGTGTCGTCAACGTAACGCATGTAAAAGGTCGGTCTTGGGCTCTTATTGAAGTCTTCCAAGAAGCCGACAAAAATATTGGCTAGAGTTGATCTCAGGGTGGGGGGATCCCATCGATATACTGTCAACCTGGTGATACATAACGTTGTTGAAACTGAAGGCAACGGACTTACGAGCCAATTCCATAAGTTCGACAAATACCACCTCAGGAAACGGGGGGAAGGGACCGGGGCCTCTATATTAAAATTCAGCATAAATATTAATGACGTCGTCAAGAGGGACATTTGTAAATAAATTATTAATGTCAAAAGAGACTAGCTAACAAAAATTACTAGTAGGAGGCAGCTCCTTCATTGTCGATGCAAAATGAAAATAGTCAGGAGTACAATAAGTAGAATAGAAAGAACAGGATTGTTCAAGAATTTCACCCAACCATTTGGCCAAATTGTGCTGGCCCGAGCCTACTATCGACAAGATTGGTCTCAATGGAGTATCCGGCTTGTGAACCGTAAATTCTGGGACGCCGTTAGCCTACCGGCGGTATAATATTATATCCCTCCTTGGACAAAAACCTCCGTTTATGCCATCGGAGTAACTTGTTTTGGATTTTGGTCTCAGTGGAAGCAGTATTGTCATGGGATCCTAAACAAACAAATTTACTATTGTTGTTTAAAATAGAAAGCATTTTTGCAACATATTTGTATGGGCGGGAAATGTAAATGTCAGGATTGCATTTTCATTGCTTTGCAGCAATAAAATGTTTACTTTGCAAAATAAAATGGCGAGAGAAAATATTACACTGACTGAATTTATTGGCAAGTTGTGCCAAACGAGATTAACTTGATTAAAATTGTCACCGGGGCCGTGACTTTTTATTTGACAAAAAAAATCTCAATTTAACTAGCAGTTTGAATAACATCAATCTTGCGAGAGGAAACACAGAATTCGAGACCCCCTAGAAAAAAAAATGTGTCAACGTCAGACAATTTAAATTTCGAAAAATGAAATATGTGTTTATCAGAGAGTAAAAGCTCGCCAAATTTATTTTTAATCAAACGTTTTAAAAATTCGTAAACTTTTGATTGTTAGAGAGATTGTTGGATGCATTTTGCATCTTGAACTGAAGTAGCTTGGGAAATTGTAATTTATCGAAAAGCGATAACATTTTCCACGCAGAAGACCATATATATATATATATATATATATATATATATATATATATATATATATATATATATATATATATATATATATTCGAAATCCAGTGACAGATGTTTCGTTTTTCCAAGACTCATCAGTAAGAATGATTATTTTTAAAAGAATATTTTCACATGATCAAAATCAAATTATGCAATTTGTAATATATATATATATATATATATATATATATATATATATATATATATATGAGTGTGTGTTTGAGCGTGTATGTGTGTTTAGACTATGTGCTTGAATGATCTCTTCGTATACGTGATGCAGAACAGCATCAAGGAACACATTCATGTCAGTTCCTTTAAGAGGAATGTTTTGCAAACAATTTATGCATTAAATCTGTTTTGAAATTGCGAACGACTTCATTATTCAGATTTGCAAAAGTAATTACTGCTTAATATTTTTTAATTATTCCATATTTGCTGTAAACATGTTATAACAAAGTTATGCGAATGTCGCCTTTCAGCGAAAATATAAATAAATATTGCAAATCAGCAAAATACAACGTCTATTATTAGAGTGCATACATGAGGGTATATACATGTGTGCGTGTGTGTGTGTGTGTGCGTGGACCTGTGCGCGCATATATAGATACAACAGAATTCCTGTCACATCATGGGAAAAATATATCGGTATAATTAGTTTCTCCATCAATTTCATAGATATATTTATTCGAGGCAACTTCCATAAAGAATAAATCAAAATAAAAAAAATATACTCAAATTATGGAGTATGTTTATTTAAATACATATGCAATATTTTATGATGATGAGTACATCAGTTTTTATTGATTCTAACGTAATTATATTATTGCCGACCACGCGCACGCATCCAACACGAATATAATTTTAAAAATAAATTTGGAACCGAGAACAATTTTGCACAATATTTATGCCACTTACTAAGATTACAATCGAAAGATATTCCTACTAAATCTAATAGTGATAAATATTTTAAAAATGTTCATATGAAAACAATTAGTTACTTGTATTCTTAACAACGTTAAAAATGTCACTCTGCAACTCCTAGTGTCTCAAGATTAATTGCTTATGACTACAGAGATAGCATGTTTTCTTAACAGAAACATTTTATTTAATTAAGGAGCCATGAAAATTAAAATAAAGTACTTCTACTGAAGGTGTTTGGTCTTTTTTCTGATCTAAATTAAAAACTAAATTTAGTACCATTGTGTTTAAACCCTATTGACTATGCATAATGAATAGCGATCTAGCTTTAATGTTTACTTTTAAATAGATAGGTATAAACATTTATTTTTATAAAAGATGGAGGTATTTGTGTTTTTTTATAGACACCCATAGAAACTCAGGCCATTAAACAATCATTATGCATAATGGAAAACTGCGTGCAAACGTAATGATAAAAATGTTTACCATCTGAACAGGAATCTCCATACTGATGACTCCGTAAGTATTAAACATGAAAATATCTCTTAGTTACATAATTATATAGTAATCCATATCAGTTTTATTCTTTTTTATCTATATCAAAACTAACACTTGTTCCTGTGTTTTTGATTTTTCGAACACTGTAAAGACATTTACTATGTTCCTATTTGGAAAGTGATAATAGGGAGTATTGCGTTACTTTTTCTAGGCGGATGAGTTTGCATCTTTAGTAAGAATGTTCCTATTTGAGTTAAAGAGTAGCTAGTATCGGAGACGAACTTGTTAGTATAGCTGAACAGTTATCTAACATTAATTATCGTGCAAGCATGAAACTTGTATGCATGCTTATTTTAATGAGATTTTAAAAGTAAAACTCAATTAAAGTTAATTCATGTACATAAAAAACATCTCATATTTCCGAATATTCAAACATATTTCTTAAAGATAACTTTTAAAATATCCAGTTATATTAAAGAAAAAGAAAGGAACATTGCTTCGAGAAATAAGGAATGTCTTCATTATACAGTATAACGCATGTCCACCTCTAAGGAACTCTGGATATTAGATATATATATATATATATATGTATTTATTTATTTATGTATTTAATTATACATGCATAATTACACGACAATGATTAATTGCTTCATTAAAAAATAAATATTGGCATCCTTAACCTATTAAGTTTAAATACGGTTTTAAAATGAAGGAGTTCACATATAATTTACTTATATACTTGCTTTGCTAGTGCTAATACGCTTAAGGTGGATGAATTACTAAATCAAGATGGCAACGTAATAATCTATATTATATAAATTTGATTAATTTTGTTCTGGCAATGTAAATCTTGGAAAACATATTCAAGGCGAAAAGATTCAAAGATACGTAATGGGGTATTGTGAAATAGAGCGCACCGAAGTTAGTAAAGGAAGTTTTAATTAGGCAAATTATACAATCTTGATCATATCTATGTGTTGTTTTTATAGAAGTAGTAGTGTAATGTATATTAAAATTTTATCACGTTACTCATTCTAATTTCGGTTTTGAATTTGTATAAAAATATATTAGTAAATAAATATAGTTTTGTAAATATATTTATTTATATAATTTGCCTTCATGCAGTATCCAATTCGATAAGATAAGTAAACGTTTAAATAGGCACATGCTTGCTACGAAATAAATGGAATTTTGATGTTTATACATACTCATCATCTAATACGAGAGAGATTCCGAATTCATATTTTTAAATTCTGCTTTAATGGATCAGAGCAAATTACAATTTGTATTGTTATGAGTATGTTCATAGGTATTCATGATTTGAAAATTTCAGGTGCAGATATTGATATGTTAGATAATAATATAGTTTAAAGATAAAATAGTTATTATCGACCCATCCGTCTGTCCATCGATCTATTTTTCTTTCTATCCAGTGACATTTTTAAAATAGTTTAGATTGGGGGTTATTTATTGTTTAGCTAAAGAGGGTTACATTAATTAGTTAAGTTAAATAAGCAAACTAACCTTGAACAGTTACGTTCGCAACGAAGGTTACACTTTAGAAAGTGTTCTTTTATGATGACGTAACGAAACTGATATGTAAAACAGTCAAGACGATTAGATTAAAGAAGTTTATATTGCTGACGAAACTTAGAAGACATGCTTCAAAGCCGAGAAGCGGGACAGAAAAAGCAAGCAATATATATATAATGCAGATCCCTTGTGAAAACCATTGAGACAGCTGAAACAAATGAATATTTTTAAAATATAAAGTGTGGTTCTGTATGTTCACAAAAGAAGAAAAAACAGGTGTATTAATCGGTAACGGTGTTGGTCGTTGAATGTTTCATGAAAGAGCCTAGCAGTAAAGAAAGACGAACTCTTGGAGAAGAAAAGGTATGAAGCATCTTAATTTATATACTTCCTCTTATAAAATATGATACTTTTATGTAAGTAAAAACTGTAATAAATCCCCGTGTGATACTCAGCTGTATAACATATGTCTAGACGCCGCAGTTTATATGTGGTTATACAATATGACTCAGTCTAAACCTCGATAGCACCCTCCTAGCTATAAAAGTACTGAACCTCTATGAAAGAAACCTATATTATGGACGTGAGGTAGAGGCATAAATACGTCATTGAATCCATTCAGACAGCGTAAATTAAACAGAAAGGTTCAACCATTTCAGAAGTGAAACTTGTCGTAGACTCTTGTAGTGTCTGTGAAAAATTGTCGTAGACTCTTGCAGTGTCTGTGAATAATGATAAAAGGGTAGAATAAACGATGTCAGAATGTTAGATTGCCAGGTTTCTTTATGCCCCCAAAAAATCCTTAATCCGGACCGTCACGTGTTTTTGGAAATATTGTGTTTGAATATGTTTCTTTCTCTATGGAATTATATGAAAAGTTGGCTGAATTCAAAAATACACTGATAACATATTTTTATTGTAGAAGATTACTAACGAAACGTACCTTATAAGAAAAGAAACCAACATATATTTTCAAAATTGGTGATTTGAACTTTAATATATATATATATATATATATGTATATATATGTATACATATATATATATATATATATATATATATATAGTAATTCAAATCGTATGATGTGAACTGGTTAAATTTGAAATCTAGAGTTTTTATTGTATGCAAGACAAAGAATACATTTTAATAAGTATATTTCATTAACCCAAAGGTTTTCGATGTCTACCCATCTTCTCAGAGGAAAAATATTAGCAAGTATTTAGCTAGGATTGTCTTCATAAAACATTACAGCCAATAATATTTTGTAAGACCGATAATCACTTAATTTGCATACCAGTAGATTTATTGCATTACATTATTCTTAAGTGTGCATATGTATATATATATATGTATATATATATATACACATATATACACATATATATATATACATTTGAATCGCAATAAAAATTATCATATTATGCAACTGTCTATGATAAAAAGGGACGACAGGTGAGATCAGCACGTGTGTTATTTTATTATCATATTTTTCTTTTCGTGTTTAATAAATTCTTTACTATGAGATGAATGAGATTAAAATGATGCAGCTGTTTCTTATGTAAAAGTTCCGTCCATTAAGATTGCCTGAGCTTTTAAGATCCTCATATTCCAAAATACAGTTATATGCTTTACAAACGAATGCTTACAAGTATTAAAATATCACATCACTAAAAGACATATCAGTTCGCCTAGCGTAAAGGTCATTTAATGCAGAGGTCATTTTAGTCATGTGCTATAGAAAATGGCAAGACAAAGAAAATCATTTACTGAGCGTTAAATAACCCGTTTAATCGCTTTTTTATACAATTTTTTAAACACACTTTTACAACCCACTATCCACTATAATACTCTGTTCCGTCGTCCTCAACAGACACAATCATTTAACGAACCTTAAGTAGACCGTTAACTTGCGTTATTTTACAAAGTGTAAAATACGCTATCCGCCATAAGAACTTCATTCGAAAACGACATCTTTTTTCCAAACAACAATAACAAATTAAACCGCTTTTGCTTTCAAGTGTTTATACACTTAAACACATTATGTGTAGCTTGCCAGTGTTTTAAATTGATGCATTACGCACACACAAACACACACACACATCCCCCCACACACACACATATATATATATATACATTGAAGAGTTTAACTTCCAAATATGTATCTCTCTTATATTAAAATTTCTCCTAAAAACTAAAAAAACAACAAAAATAGATCATAAATATTTTACCTATTCCATGCGATTTGACTACATCTCCGGGTATTACAATAATACTGAATATCGTATCTGAAATTTGCGCCGACAAAACGTTATATTCTCCGAGGGGTGAGCCAAGCAATGCACCGAAAAAAGGGAGGGTAATGAAAGAAATAATACGAACTTATATCTGTGCCTACAATTTTATTTTCGTAGAATATTTCTTTTAATAAAATTCCGTAATTTTTCGGAAGAAATCATATTTAAAAAGCGACTATTCAGAAGCAAAATTCTTCAAAGCATAAATATATATAAAATGCGTCTGTACTTCTGCACGATACATTCATATTTGTCACCGGCGCTTGTTTCCGCTATTTTACTTGAGCGGAAGTGGCTCCCGCAAACAAACGTTGTTTAATTATTCTTTTTTGACAAATGTGGTGGTGAGGGGCATACTTCCCCCGGGCTACGCCGGTACAAGAGTCCAACTAGTAATGATAATGAATTTATTGAACTGAACGGATCAAAATACTCGAACTATTAGTGAGGAAATAAAAAATCACACAAGAAACCTTAGAATTTCAAATAATAATCCCTAACACTAAAGAGTCAATAAAACTAAAGCGCGAAACATTTATGTTATTTCGTTAATTATTGTAGAATTTCAAGTTATATTCACCTTTCTGTTTTCATGTTATTTAACCCGTTCAACTATTTATTTCAGGCCTTCAAATTCTTCAAAAAAAAGGATGATCGACTGCTAGTGAACAGGAGAGAAATGTTGCAGGGCTTGCAGGAAGTTTATGTCTCGTAGAGCAGGCCAAGAATCTTGCGAAATATTGAAGAACAGTATTTATTCGTAAACAAGCGAATGCCCGAACCAAAGAAAGGCAAATAAGCGAGAAAAACACTGCCATTATTCATTCTGCCGTACAACACCGGCGCTTCAATATTGATAAAACTGCAATGGCTTCTTCGTCGGAAGAGACAGGATACAGCGTGTAGAATGATTTTAGATGGAAGATCGCGCCAATCAAGAATCGGGTTTAAAGGAATTTGTTTCCAAAACGCATGTAAACAAAGTTTCAAATTAACCTTTTCACAGATGAAACCCCATATTATCAATACGGGTGGGCCAAATTTGATGTCCTAACCTTCATAATTTCATTGCTAACAGGGAGGTGAAGATGTGATGTTTTAAGCTGAAATAATATGCGATAAATTAACTGGATCTTTCTAGTGCCAGAAGGTATCACACTGATAAGTCAATCTGATATTGCATTTTTAAGGGAGCATTTGTCGCTATGGCATTAGGATCTCACATTGTCTTATCACAGCTACACGATTTTCCTGCATGATAATGCATCTTCCACTTCAGCCAATGTTATGACAGCGTTTCTTGATTTCTGTGATGCTTGGACATTATCTCATGACATGCCCACCTTGTTCGCTACATCTCGACCACAATAAACAACTCTGGTCAATTTCTAAGATAAAAGTGTATATAAGAATAGTACACTTTTCCTCGTAGAATAACGCCGGCGAATGATTACGGATCTTACTGCTAAGATAAATCTTCTCAAGTCCGGTAATAAACTTATTCGTTGATAAGAGATTGCCTAATTTTATTAAAAACAATGGAAGTTATGTTCACAAATAAATAGTTTCCTGATCACAAAAATAAGAATTCTGTCCACTTTTGTTAATATTGTTACTTATTATCATGGTTTATTCACTTAGATTTTTGGCGTGAACATGTTTTATTCCTAAAATACGATGCCCAAATACTTACAGTAAATTATGAACAATTAAAGTTATTTCAAATCTAAGAAGTTACCACACCTTTAACATATATCAAGACATTCCAGAAAATCAGCGAAAAAACGCATTTGAAAATAATCTTCCAATGTACAAATTTCATTCTGTAGAATGTTTATTGATTTCTAAATTAAAAACTTCTAACCTGCAATAAAACGATTTACACTGTTTACCATGTAATAGCAATTATCCTTTGTACATATAAATACAAGTGTATCACGGTGACGCAATCATCAGTGTAAGATGAAGATTCCTGCCCGTCGGGAGATTCGAACTTAGTCATGTGGCCACCTTGGATTCCATTAAAAAAGCTTCTTACTTCCGGACAAGCGCGAGAATTAAAAGAATAAATAACTAATGAATGCTCAATTCGGATTCAGACATTATACACCTGAGAGTAGTGCTCGCATGATGGAAGCATATATAATAATAATGATAATAATAATAATAATAATAATAATAATAATAATAATAATAATATATATATATATATATATATATATATATAAGCGAGATAAGTCACTGATAGTATTCAGATGAAAAACCCTGATAGAAACGAATTTCAATAATTGTGCTGAAAAGCAAAATAGCGTCCATTCGCAGCTGAACATTTTGCTAACTTCATTTCATTTCCTATGATGATATGGGCCATTGTCGAAAATCCATGGATTAAGGAAATTAAAATACTCCCTTCTATTTATTCCTTTTGTAAAGCAATAAATTCTTACATCGAATAGATGTCTCCATATGTTGTTTTTTCAGAATTTAAAATTGAACCACGAAACTTATATATATATATATATATATATATATATATATATATATATATATATATATATATATATATATATATTGTATTACTGCACTATTCTTTCATTCAAGAATACACTTTAATTTTGTAAGAGTTGCTCGTATAAATATAATTATGAATGTTCCCAATTTTCTAAGAATTTTGTTTCTGTCAAGGTTTTAAAAATATATAGGGAATGATTCATATCACAATCATTTTTAAAATTTTTTGTTTTATAATAAAACAAATGACCACAAAGCTGGAGAAAAAATAGAATGTAGGAAATCAGCCGACAATGCGAATGTGAAGTCTGTTTGACGTCAAAAAGAAAGGCAAGTCCAGATTAAAAGGGAATGTTTTAAATGTAGATTTCAGAATGCTAAAATTAGCTTCACACGGTAAATTCTATCATTTTTATTACAATATTGTTTCTTATTTCATAAGCAATTTACTTACTAGTCTCTTTCGGCAGGTTAACAGCTTATAATTGTTAATATTATGTTGTTGGGCATGTATATTTTAACCGTTTTAAAGTTTTGAATTAGTTTTAGAATGTATAATCTCGTGTTATGAACTAAGGCTTGTCTTACATTTTAGGAGATAGCAGATAGTTTTTGCCAAACAAAAGTCAATCTATCTAGAGATAGTGCAATTTTCGGAGCTACATTTATAGCAAGTGGTTTATCTTATATATATATATATATATATATATATATATATATATATATATATATAGGTACAGGTAAATGGGTATTGATTAAAGAACTGTGATATTTATTAATGTGTTGAAATTTTTCACACGTATTTTGTCCCGAATTGTTTACTTTATATTTCCGCATGACGCTCAAATGCAATCATTTTTATTCATGTATGAATTTTAACACCGTTTTAACGTCATAATGGAAAGCTAAACTAAATCAAATGCTCAATACATTAAAATTCCTATTCAGGAAATAATATCTTATTGTGATGCCCAAAATAAAGTAATGTATTACTATTTGTGAACATTGTGAAACATTAAACAAATAAATATTTTCACTCTAAAATATTTTAATTTGTTAGTGACTAAAAATATCCTCCGATTCAATTGTATACTAATAAGGCCATTAACCTGCCCGATCTAGTGCATACAATTTAAGCTCAATACGATGTCAGATCGAATTGAAGAGATGCGGTCTTTTATTCTAGTTAGCAGCAGACTGTTAAGACGTCTACGACTGATCTACTCACACGCTTTCACTTTTTTAAATATTTTAGGAGAAATATTCAAGTCTTTGCTCTTAATATATTGATCCACAAACCAGGTAACCGATGTTGTAATTTTATAATCAAAACCTGCTGTGTTTCTTGTAAAACAGAAACACCTATGATAGGAGGTAAACTGAGTTAATATCTAAAAGCAAATATGTTAAGCCATGTATACCAGGCATAAATCATTTAGACAGAACCAAAATGATATTCTAATACAAAAAAAAATCTGTTAACTTCTGATATGTTTTCGTGACTGAGCAGAAAATATCAATTAAAAATAAACAAACAAATTGCTCAGCAATGCCAAGCCTAAAAGAAATAATAATGCATCTTTTAATCACCTTCGTGACCAATAATCATTAAATCAACATAGAAAATACGCAGATGAATGTAGTATTACAATGTATTAATTAAAATTCTAATCATGAACTTGATCAACCTATGTATGCAATTAAAATTACAATACTTCACAAATGTATACACAAGCACAGAGCATCTGACATCTTATTGGATATATAAATATATATATATAAATATATATATATATATATATATATATATATATATACAATATAACTGTGTTGTATGTGGATGCCCATACATACATACATACATACACACACCCACACGCGCACACACACACACACACATATATATATGTATATGTATATATAATTATTATAATAATTATTGTCAAATCATTACGGACACTAGTGTTTAACCTTTCTGGAGTCATCACTACAGAGTGTCACGAATTACAGCCGGTCGGGAGATTCGAACCCGGTGACGAAGCCATCTTTGATTCGATTAGCAAGGAACAAACCACACGAACAAATTTAACTGTGGGAAATATGCTTGACATTTAAGTATTTATTTTTATATATCAAGTCGCCCGCTAATAGTAATCTAATAATCATAATATCATTTTTTTTAAAAACAAATTGTTAGTTGAAAGCACATTGTGAAATGTTTTTGACTCCTGCTGCGGGGTATGATACCAATGACTTCTACGATAAACCTTCCAAACATCCTCCACTCCTCATGGTAAAAAGGCATGGATAATAGTAACGGTATTTTTTTCACTACGATACCAAAATGCATATGCACCCTAAATTTTCCTGGAAAAAACTTTTACTTACCTCACCTAACAATTTACGGTTTAAAAAAAAAATATTCATATTTTCTTATACAAAAACAACTTCTGTTTACAAAAAAGTGTACTTTCGTGTTTGTTAAAAACGTGTACTTTCATGTTTGTTAAAAATTGTTTTGTTAAGGTTTGCACGTCTTTGTTTACTTCCAATTTCTGCTCCAGAATCAATTCCCTGAAAAAGTATTTTCTGGGTAACATCTTCTCTTGACGTTTTATGCCCTATTTTTGTGAATTTAATTGTGTGTGTGTGTTTTTTTAGAGATTTTAGTCCCTCCCTTTTTCTTTTTTGGCTTTAACTTTGCGCCTTTCAGATTATTTAATATGATTAGGTAATATTTTTTAATAAGGGCAACTTCAAAGAAGTCTACTTTTCTACGTTTCAACTTAAAACACATCTTCTGGCGATCTTTTTTCTATGTGCTGTAACAAACACCTTTATTGTCCAACACTATAACATATGTGCTTAAGTACCAAAATAATCGACTAGAAAAGTGCAAAATTTGAAAGAAAAAAGCCCAAATGCGGAACAACTATAAAAAAGATGCATGGTGAAGTAATCAAAAATAGAAACAATTCAATTAGGAACACGTTTCACATTTTATTTGGCGCTTGTTTCAACTCATCTAGGTTAGTCTATTAATCTTTTATGAAAAAAAAATTGTTTGCTGAAATAATAATCGCCAATAAACTCCGTGCAGAAGTTTTAAACATGTTGTATCCGTCGAATTCTCTAATTGATAATCCACACGTGAAAAAATAACGATTCAGCCAATCACCGCTCTTCTTATGCCAGTGTTTCCTGCTATATAAACTGGTTGATTATTGCCGAAAAAAGAACGATTTGGAAAGAAAGATCTTTATAGTATCCTAATATTTTTTCTATTTTATTATATAAAAACACACTCGGATTACATAAAACCGTTGTTGAAATAATAATCGCTAACACGTGGTATCTCTCTTATTGTCTGTTTAATCGTCCGACTGTAGACTAATAACGAAGGGATAAAATTCGTGTCTCCCGCTTTTGGGATTCAACCAATCAGCGCTTTTTAATGGCAGTGTTATCAGCTATATGAAATGGATGACTATTTTAAAAACAAACGCTTTTGCAAACAAAGTTTTTAGAATATTTTAATATTTTTCCGTTTAAAGTATGTAAACAAACGCTCGGTTAACCTAAAACATTGTCGTAAAATATAAAAGGAAACCAGATCTGTAGTTTATCGAACATACTAAGAGTTTCATACACACACACACACACACACACACACACACACACATATATATATATATGTTATGAAACAAAAAAATTCTTACGTTTACTTATTGAGGGAAAACTTCTGATAACTCCCTATAAGATAAGGATGCACTAAAATGTGCTAACGTAGGGCATTGAATTACTAGATTGCACCATATAATGTTAAAAAATCTGTTCTGATATTGAAACATGTTTTTACTTTCCGATATATGTGTATATACACATTGATATATATATATATATATAGAGAGAGAGAGAGAGAGAGAGAGAGAGAAAGAAAGAGAGAGATAAACAGATAGATATGTAGATAGATATATAAATAGATGTATCTACTGTGCGAAAGAAAAAGATAAATAAATATAAGCCAATTTCTTCGTTTGATGCAATAATATGAGACTTTTAAGCAGCAGATCATTTATATGTTGCTTCAAGCACGTGAACCTGCGATGGCTGTATATTTTAGTAATGCAATGCGACGGGGAAAAGTCATCACAAATACATAAAGGGACCTGAACTCCCACGTTGAAATCCTTAGCCAACAGCTTTTCGTGGACACAAAACACATCTATTTCGAAACATGTTCGGTTTTGTATCACTGCTTGGCAGAAAAGAAATGAGGTGAAAAATGGCTAAAATAATTACCCTAAGAGACTAGCAAAACGCAATCGTACTTAGCGTGATCAGTAATTGTAAAAAACCAATGGCAGAATGGAATTTAAAACAAAATGGCATGAGGGAATAAACACATTAACACTGATAATTGTAAACCGGATGCACCGCAATGTCTAGTCATAATCGCCTAGCATACTGCACTTAGTCAAAATGTTACCTCTACAATTTTTAATAATACTTTTTTTATCTTCACGTCATTAAAAAGAAATACGAACCAGACTTTAAAAAATGCGCACACATATGTGCGTTCATATATATATATATATATATATATATATATATATATATATATATATATATGTGTATATATAATTATGTACTATCATAATAAAATATTAAATATAATTATATATAATTATTTACTATATACATACACCAACATTAAACAAGTCAATATTAAATATAATTATATGCATATATATACAAACATATATATATGTATATATATATGTATATATATATACATACACCAACACTAATAGATGCACTTGTATACATGCACACAGTCATACACACATACATACATACATACATACATGCATACATATGTATGTATTCTATTATCTATGTGCCTATAAAGTTGAGTTTTATTAAAAGCATATTTTTCCTATGAGAAAACTTATGTAACGAACTTCTTAATATATGCAGTCATGGATAAGAGAACGGCTCCCTAGATGTTTCATAGTCTTGTGAAAAACCATGTTCCTTATTTTATGATTCATTTGTTAAGGGGTTCTTATATGATTACTGATAATTACTGAAAAATACTTAGTAAAATCTGAGTAATAGAATTGAATTCACCTGCAAAAGATACATCTAATTTGCATATTCTTTTAAATATTCATCTTTATTAATCCTCTATTAGTTTTTTTCCAGTTTTCTGATAAGATAATCATCTTTAGTTTACTAAGTGTAATTATATGCATGCAAATATTCTCCATTTTCATGGATATATTCTACATGATTTATACCTACTTAATATTTTCGTAAAAATATTATAGTAAACACAAACCTCTTTCTAGATATATTGATTTATGCGTATATATATATATATACATATATATATATGCACACAGTCATACACACATACATACATATATATGTATGTATTCTATTATCTATGCGCCTATAAAGTTGAGTTTTATCTTACACTGACGTCGATATACTACACATTAAGGTTTTAGTCTGTAGACCAAATATAAACAGAGAAGTTTGCTTGTTTTTTAAACAAATATATATATATATTTGTTTAAAAAATAACTTACCAAACTTCTCTGTTTATATTTGGTCTACAGACTAAAACCTTAATATATAGAGTATTCGAACTATTTGAAAATTAATATTTGCGTTTGAGCCAGTGAAATCGGTGTAAAATGTAAAAATTTTAAAATATGAAAGTTGTCAGGTGAATTCGAGCGATGGTATTATAAATATGCATGTGTAACGTAATAACTATTGGTTCGTGTTTTAATTTTTAGCCTTACAGCCAACATCTCCTAATAGCTCAGGCATTAACGTTAAATGGAAAAAGTAAATCGTAAACTAAACGTGGTGGTTATGATTCTCGATGGTGGCTTACGAGTTATTCTTTTTTAACTTTTTTAAATCATTATCATATATTGGGTCAAATAATAAATATGAAATCTGCATTAATAAAAATATTCTATTTAAGTGTATTTTAGGACCGGAGCAAGGCCAAACGGCCTGCTATTATCTTAATGATTACAAAAATATGTAACAGTCATCGCCTTCTTATTTACTTACTTTAATCTTGCCCTGGTAATGTGGACGAGTCTATTTCGCGGTATAGGTTGAAAAACAGCAAAGGAAGATAACTGCTAATTAACTCATATATATAAAATTAAATATTTGGTTTCTATTTTAGCAGATGACATTAAGTAATTTTGTTGCTTTAATTTAAATCAAAACTATATATTGAGTAAAAATTGAATAATCAACAGTGAATTGGTTCTGTAATAATACGAAATCTGCATAATATAAATATCATATATAAGCGTAATTTATGACTGGGCGACCTCTTGGATATATATGAAAATAGACCTATTTCTACAAGCCACGTTATAATTGTCCACTTCTCTTGTAGTCAAGCGTTTTTTATTATCATACGACCGCTAGAATATACGCGAGATGCGTGAGAGTTTTACAAAATATTTAACATCATGTCAAGCAATGTTCAGTTTGCGTATATCCAAAAGATATCTAAAAGAATAAACTTACTAAATATTCTCGTGTTTTACACTCAGAACTATTTTGCCAAACAACAAAAATCGATTCGGTTTTGCATCAATATTTTGGTTCGGCAGGGATATGTGAAAACTTCAGGAATAACTAATTAGCAGAGGATTATTAAAATCCAACGAAATAAAACACTGCAATCCGTGAAAGCATTTCACGATTATGTTAAGGTCAAAGATTTATATATGCAAATTACTGAACCCATACCACACGAAACAACACTAACAAAAGTGAACTTTTATTTACGCTGTGCACGACGCGATAATAATGCTTTGTTAAACTTTATTTATGTTATCTCTATACCTATGTATGCCAAAGGTTATTACCTCTGCACTTATCTACTGTTATTTCAGTCTTCATCCGACTATGTAAAGAAATTAGTCCATGGGTGTTATTAATATCAATCTCACTCAAAATGTGGTCATTGTTTTATACACGTGTATGTTTAATTTTTATCAGTTAATAATCATATAATTTATCAACAATCATATATATTGTCCATTGTATTCAGTGGCAATATTAACATGAACACAGTATTGTCCGTGATACTTCCACGTTTATATGGTGAATTTAATAAAAGTAAAAAGATTACGGAGATTTCAATTAAACAAATTTTGGCATTGTTTTTGTAAATCATTATAAAATTTAATCCTGCAAATTTTCATCTTATGTTTACATTTATTTAATACGGTAACTATATATAATTATAAAAATACAACATAAATGTATCTGCCACTACATGTAAAACAACTAATATTGCTATTACTGCTAATCCTCGAAACAGACCCACCATACATTATATGGGACAATACATGGAAGCAATTAGACGAGTATGGCATATGTTTTTTCTATTATTTGGACAGAATTTCGAGCGGAACATTTTATTTTCTTCACGGGGATAGTTTGTTTTTTCCTTAGCCATGACTGGATAGAGGTTCTAAATAATGCAAAATTGTATTTTCCGGTCGATCACACTGAGGATTGAACCTTCAACCTTAAGAAAAATATCACTTTTTTCAGGTAGTTAAATGACTGCACCACGTGTCATTGTGGACCATTCTCATAGGAATTTTAAGAGTCTCAAACTTTTAAAAAAATTCTATTTGTAAATATCACTTTTAATTACGAATTATTACTACATATTTACGTATATATATATATATATATATATATATATATTAATGTTTATACGTATTACTTGTATATAGTATTTATTGTTTATAACTAATGGTTCCCGTATCGTATTAAATTTTATACTATTGCTATTAGTAATTGGTTATTCCCTAGCATATGTGCTGCTTCTTGGAGTGGTTTACTCTCGAACGTTCGTCTCTGTCTATGATTTTTTCTTCGTCCCATCCTGGTAGATGATTTCCATTTTTCTCCCGATACGGTCAGCTATACCAGATGTTTAACCTCTCTACGTACTCGGGCTTTTTGATGTTCTTCTAACCGTAGCTTTGTATACGACACGTCTCACCTTTGCAGAGCTTTTCACATTGACATGGGAGTTCATATACACAGTTCCTTATAATGATTTTTTTTCTGTAAGGAGATTGACTCTCACAAACTCTTTCTGGAGAGGTGAATCACATCTGAATACTATCCTGATGTCATATGGATAAAATATCTGTTGAAGTCTTTCAGGCAAGACCTTAGTATATGATGTATAAAAACAGTGGTCATTTTCGGAGTGGTGCATTTTTGTGTTTGGTCCAGATTTCTTGGAGCCTATGTAAGGCTCTATGGATAGTTGTTTAGGTGGAGGGTTTCTCTTAAGCAGTCCATCTCCTGTTGATACGCACTGCTGTTTCTACATATTGCTTTTTTCGTTGTTGTAGGCAACGGACGATCCTTTTCTTTATATTATATTGATGGTAAGAGTTGAAATTTTTGTATTGTTTAGTGAAAGTTGGCTTTCGGTATACAGGTAATATAAACCCTAGATCATTGCGGGTTATCAGCATATCTTGGAACGATAATTTGATGTTATGTTCTTTTTCCATCGTTAAGAAAATATAAAGAAATAGTAGGTATAAAAATTCATATATTTTATATATATATATATATATATATATATATATATATATATATATATATATAGATAGATAGATAGATAGATATACGTTTCTACATAGTAATTGTTATTTTTTTTACTCCTGATGGGGATTTACACCAATATTTTTTTATATCCACAAGTCATGGGGAGCAACCAATGAAAAGTTCCAAAGTTACTATGAAAATTGTCGAATTTTGGATTCAATTAGTTCGCCGCCATCTTTTTTACTCTCAATTACACTCAAGATCTGATCTTAACTGCGATGCTTCTTCGCCGCCATCTTTGTTACTGGCAATTACACATCAGGATCGTATTGCACTGCTTCTTCGCCGCCATCTTTGTTTATGGCAATTACACACATGATCGTACTGAACTGCCTCTTCACCGTCATCTTTTTTTAACATAATGTCTCAACATTTAACAGGTAATTCGCCCAGCCATCGTCTTTTCTTTGACGCTCCAGAATCTAAATTCGAATTGTGGCAGGTAAAATTTCTGGAGTAAGAATTCGGAAACTACACAAAGGTATACAATATCCAACAGAGAACCTTATTCCTCGAAAAAAACGCGGCTGTTTTTGCAGAACTGATTCTATATGGGACGGTAGAAGTCTGTTTCTGATTATAAGAGATTCCTTGGGTGATGGATGGAAAGCATTAAACATATTAAGAGAACATTATTTATCAAAAGGGAAACCGAAACTTATATCACTATATACACAACTAACGTCTTTGAAACATAACGAGGATGAAACTATTACCGACTAAGTTAAAACGGCAGAAACAACCGCAAATTCCTTAAAACTTTAAGGTGAAATAATAAGCGGTACCTTGTTGGTATCAATGACCCTAAAGGGACTTTCAGCCGATTTTAAACCATTTACAACTGTTATAACGCAAAAAAACAACCCCATAAATTTCAGTGAATTTATAGTGGCATTGCGCAGTTACGAACAGACGAATCGAATGCTCGTGGACAATTATAACTCCAGCGATATTATGAAGTTCCAAAATGCTTCAAGAAAATAGACACCATAAAATTACGCACCTCACCGCAATGTTTTCCCCCAAAGTAATTTTCCAAAGAAAAACAATACATTTATCTGCTATAATTGTGGACGACCCAACTACAAAAGTTTGCAATGTCGATATAAAAGCTCCAAAATGAACGCCGTAAAAAAATGTTGAGAACTTTGATGAAAAACATACATTTCTAATCAGAAGTAGCTTTTACAATACCACAAACGGTAAACATCTTCTTGTAGACTGTGGTGCTACACCACACGTTATCACCAAGGAATCTGATTTTATTAAGTTTGATTCAAACTTTCTTCTACAAAGTCATTTTGTCGAACTTGCCGACGGTAGTCAAATAAATGATATAGTCTTGAAAAGAGGTGATGCTAAAATATCCCTAAAAAAATAATAAAGGCGAAATTTCTAATTGTATTCTTTAAAATGCTCTCTTCATATAAGCAAGACATATTTTCCGTGCAGGCTGCCATTAAACAAGGCGCGAATATAAAGTTTGACCAAAACAAGTCAAAATTGATATACCCCAATAGAACTGTATTTGACATTTAAAAAATGGCCGACTATATTATTTAAAAAGTATAGTTCCTTAAAAAACTGCCTCTCACGATTTGGAAACCTGGCATAAAATTCTAGGATACTTGCAATACAGCTGATATAAAAAAAAATTACCAAATATGGTCGCAGGCATGAAAATAATACCTTCAGATGATCTCCCAAATTGTGATGCGTGTGCACAGGAGAAAATGACAAAATATATAAGCAGAACGCCAGACAAAAATGGCCCGAAAATTCTTTAACTTTGCATTGTGACTTGGCAGGTCCGATCAGCCCGATGGGGAGAAATGATCTAGGGTACGTTTTGACATATATTGATGATTTTTCCGTATAATTATAGTTTATTTTCTAAAAAAACAAATCCTCACTACTAGAAATATTTAGCTGATATTGACCTGTACGGCTCGGTAAAATGTATTCGCTCAGACAATGTGACTAGTAAAGACACAACACTTAACAGTAATAATTATTTATAAATAGTGATATTTACAAATAGAAATAAAATAGGTTTAAAATTTGTACCATGATTGTTCGCAAAGACCCGTGGTGCAGTCTTTAGAGTATTAGGAAAAATCAATTTTAAAAAGTTATATTTTCTTGAAGGTTCAATCCTCGGTGAGATGGAAAAATACAATTGCGAATTACTTAGAACCTTTATCTAGCCATGCCTAACGGAAGAGGACTATACTACCCCTGTGAAGTAAATTAAGGGTTCCGCTCGAAATTCCGTTCAAATTTCCGAGTTTGACAAAATACACATGAAGAAGGTCGGAGGTTACATTGACCGGAACGTTGTGAAAACACACTCAAGATGCGTGCAGTAGTCCGATGAATCCAAATAATGCGAATAAGCAATCCCCATCTCAAAATGTCAGAAACGTTTTCTATTTTTATGTATTAAAAACGTTCACCTCAAACAAGACACACCGCAATATGGACGAAAGAGGTTATTATTTTGGACCATGTTTAGAGGAGAACAGGTAGGACAAAGACATCCCATTCTCAAGCTGCCTGAGTGAAAAAACTATTAGAGGTGAAAACTTTCCGGCATTTAGGTGTCGTCAGTGAGAGAGTAGTATTTTGTTGCTAAGCGGGTTTCTCGGAGTTATGTACGCCGAGATGGAAACAAATGCAATAAGGTAATTAGATCAAATTCTATAAAGTACTTGTAAAACAGGCATGGGATGGGGGATTAGATTTTAGTTGACAGTGGGGAAATTACTAGATTGTAGATTCTTCTTTGTCTAAGAGGGAGAGACTAGCGGTAGATACACCAGCTCAGATTGGGAAAAAATACTCCACATATGGGTAAATGTTGGCTTTGTACAGGTACAAGATATTCTCAGATAAGAGTTTTCCACTAGATTCATAGTAGGAACTTACCTTATTTGCAGCATCCTTCATAATGTTCTAATTTTACTTGTTCTAAATGACCCGTGAATGGCAAACGGATGATGTTGAAGTAATAATTCTCAGATAGAATGTTTTTTTGTCCTGTTTGTTTGGGAAGGCTAATTATAATTGCTAAATGAGATACGCTTAGTCTTGGCAACGTTAAATGTTACCAAAAAAGTTTACCCCCAATTCCACTGCAGTCTAGCGGTCGTTTTCTCATGGGTTTTGCTATTGATTTAGACAAGTGTATATTTATCTTTCACGTTGCGTGGTATAGAGAATTGTATCATCAATAAATATACCCATCTCAAACACAATGGTATCAGTAAGATGGTTAAAAAAATTTAGGAAGGAAATTAGTGGTCGAAGGATCGACCTCTAAGCAACTTACGCACTAATATTATGTTGTTTGGATGTACGCCCATCAAGAACAACATAGATAGTTTTCTTGTCTAAGAGGAATCTAATTATCTTATGATTATATTTTTACTTAGGTGCCCTTTATGCCATATTGTTTTTAAAGGCTTGTGATATATTAAGCTCTTCAGCCTTGGTTTAACTGTTTTATCCAATGCATTGTATATGCGTTCAGGATGACCGTTCAAATATCTGCGGTTTATCAGCGAGAAAATTAGCTTTTTCTAGGAGGAATTGATTGATTAATGTTTCAACGGTTTTATCGAATAAGGAAAATAGACTGATAGGACGATTATAAAGTGGGAAATTTCTTTTACCAGAATTGTTATAAACTGGTAAACCGGAGGCAATCTTCTAGTGTTTTTGGACGCAATATCTAGCAGGATGTTTGTTGTAGTGTTTGGAAAATACGATGGCTTTCTCAGCTTTGTATTTCTTAAATACACAGCATGAATTAGATTTACCAAACACGTATTGGAGAGTTCTTAGTTTTCCTATTATCACGGGCAAGATATGACGTACTTTTTTATCATCAGCTACTTCAGTCCACATAAAGACATTTTCGCAAGCAGACCCCTTCTCAGTTTACGTGCATGTTGCCTCCTGGTTGTGAAATACTGAGAGAATTACTGAATATTTTTATTCATTACAACTATTGTAAATTCTCCAGAAATCACGAGTTCCTATATCCTACGATTGCAAGCGTTTCCTGATTATTTCATCATGTGGCTATTTCTCTCGTACAATGATTTCTAGCATTCATAAATTTGAGTATATTGGCACTTGACTTTTGATGAATTAACCAGCACAATGGATGTTATCGTTATGTAATGGCAGCTGAACAATTTGTAGTGAACTATTGAAGAGAGTGGGTTTTCTATAACACCTACGTGTAGGAACGTGTGCATCAATGCCGCTTTGCACCAACGGTTATCTTGATGGCACACTCTCTAGTAAGGAGAGAAAAGATATTGGTCAATCGCGCATCTCTGATGTGTTCTGATTGTTTGCTTGCCAACCGATTTGTAGTATCTTGTCGTTAAGAGCAACAATTCCCTACCTTGGGGTTGTAATTTAAGTGGGATGTCAACTGATACAGCTGTGTTTCTAAATTGACTATCGGCATTAATCATATAATCTCGGGTAATTTGGAATGGAATAGGTCTGGAATTTAAGCTTGCTGGTATTAACAATCCAGGGCGCCGTTAAGGAATATAGCTATTTGTGTAAGGGAATAGACTATAGAGAAGCTATGTGCAACGTCAGCTATATCTGAGCACCTCTAGAAACCAGTCACTTTTTATATCAAACAATAAAGACACCAAAAACATACTTGGCCATTAGTATCACCATGTAGTTGTTCATCTATACTATCAGAGACATGATCGATTATAGTATAGGCCTGATTAGGGGGGAAGAGTAGATAAACTATAAGGACTAATGCAGTGTAGATAGCGTAGTCGAAATCACACGAGGAGTTGATCATTCGATTCAAAATGCTTCTCTTTAGTCAGGAAGAAGGTGATTCGAATATAAACTTAAAGTTCGTGCACACATCTATCGAGTCCCGGTGCAGCCAGGGGAGTATCCTGTCATGTTAAAGTAGTTAGAGAAGATTAAGGAGTTTACGTTGCTTACGTTGCTTTCATGTAATGCTAAGATATCCGGGAGATTACTAAGAGGTAAGGCTCCTCATAATTTAAATTTCTTCTAAGCCCACAGATATCTCTAAATGCGAGTCTCAAGTGGATGAGGCAAATTAGCTTTGTTTGGGATGTTGTCTGGTTTGATCATGATATTTAATTGAGTTGTCATTTCATTACAGTCTTAATTTCAGGTTTGGCGTAGAGTGTTCGGTAAATGAGTCAATTTTGACAGGAAGTAAGCATACCAAACGAGTAACACTTGATCATTAATAATAATCAATGTAATTAGGAAATGCAATAGAGGGCTCACATTACATATATAAAAAGGAAAACGAATACTGGTTATACGGATAATCTAAGATTACTATGAAAGTTTAAACGGAATCGAGAAATAAAACAAGTCCAGAAGTATTATTGAGTCTAGATATATGCATAGAATTCAGGAGAGTCAAACGTCTACTTCTTCTTTACATTTTTTCATACAACAACTCAACAGAAGAGAAAGTATAAATTTCATTAATTGAGAATAGTAATTACAGGACTAAACACGGGAATAATTATGGAGAGATGTACATTCGTAAAACGAACACTAACCACGTTTTACTGAAAAAAGATTACAAAATACAAAACCTTCGACCTTGTGCATATATGATGTAACTGCAAAATCAATAAAATTTCCGGAGCATCCCCATATTTAAATCGCACTTGTAAAGATATGAGATCAATTGTATGCATTTTTTTACAAATATCAGTTTGTTTATTAAATTGACTTTTGAATATTGAGTGTTGATAAATAATTATTTTATTGTATAAAACAATCCTATTCGCCCAAATTAATGGCGTGATAAGTATTGGTGCACTCTGCTCAGTCGAAAAAAAACGGTTAAACATAATAACTTCACTTGTTGACGTGTTTATTTAAATATTGCTGAAGTCTCCACTAGTTTAAATCTGAAAGTTTGATAAGATAATATTAATAAAGCCAATAACCTCATCTATCCAATGAGAATTAAAGTCCTCTTTAACCTGAATACATAAAGAGTGGAGTAAATCATTTTTCTCATGGAAATTTCACGATTAATAAAATGTATAAAAAACCCGCGTTTTGTATCAGTCAATTAAATTTAAAAATGTGCCGACTATTGCGTTGTTTGAAAGATTTCCCTACTACCAAACATATATTTTATTAATATGTAACAATGAAAAGTGTGAAATAGGCAATTAGCCATGTGAGAACAGTGAACTACTTACAAAGCAAACAAATATTAAAACGTTACTATGCAATGATTTTGCACGTCTGTTTTGACATGAACTTTATATATATATATATAAATATGTATATATATATATATATATATATATATATATATATATATATATATATACCAAGTCAACCAGATACAGTACTCTTCTGTTGTATCAAAACTCTTCAGTTTGGCTACGTAAATACCTTTCCCATCTTGTGAATCGAACCTACAACCATCGGATTGACAGTCAGCAACTCTACATATATATATATATATATATATATATATATATATATACATATATATACATATATATATGTATATATATATACGCATATGAAATACTTAGAACATGTTACTATATAATATATCTACATTTCATAATAAGTAAGGGCTTCTGTGTAAATGTGGACGTACGAGTTTCATGCATTCCTAACATTCCCTGGACACAACTGGATTATATAAAGATTATGCATCTAGAAAAGCAAATGTTCTTCTATATTTGCAATCTATTATGCTATTAAGAAAAAGTATAACGTTTATTTTCATTATTATTACATTCAACAAACCTTAGCTAAAAGAATATGAACATCGGCAGACGAAGCTAAGTTGTTTTCACATTACTGAGTAATTTTAGAACAACACTGATTGCATCGGTTTCGTACAAAATTATCATCAGAAGTAAACGCCGTTAACGAAACACGACGTAAATGTAATAAAAGAACGTTGTTGTTATGATTTTTATTATTAAAACTACTGTCCTCATACACACTCTCATGTTTACAACGGTTCGGTAAATGTAACTTTAGACTGTCTTGTAAACATCTGGTATATTTCTGTCGAACTCAGGAATCTAAGGAATTTATAATAGTACTTTTTAGTTACTTCACAGTAGCAGCATGCTTTCTTTCCATCAGCCATGTCTGAATTGAGGTCCTAAATAGCAATTGTGTATTTTGGACGGACCACTTTAGTTATTCATGCAGATAGCATGCTCTTATATCGTTAGCCATGACTGTATAGAAGCCCTAAGGTACTCACGTAAAGTAAAGATAAGTTCCGTTCGAAATACCATGCAGATTCCCGAGTCCGACAAAAAACATTCCCGAGTTCGATAAAAAATACACCGGGTTGGAGATTGCATCTACCTAAACGTTGTGAAAAGGACACGCAAGATAAGACCAGTAGTCCGTAAAATAAAAATAATACTAATAACTAATCACTTTCATAAAAAATAAAGAGAAATGTAATAAGGATTACTTTTACTAATAACATCGTGCGTTTTCTACTTATCCTCGCATGAGAAATTACAGTTGCAATAAAAGAGACTTCTCTATATATATACCATAGCATGTGTGTTATTTTCTGTGTTACGCTTACACCCAGGTCGTTTAATTTTTATGTACTTTCATTTCGTGTAATAAATAATTTTCCCAAGAATTTTTCATAAGTTTTGGTTTCGGTTTCGATTATAGCTAATGCCACTCCAATAATTTATTTTTAAAAATAAATTTAACAAGACATCTCCATAATCTTGGTTTCGGATTCGATTTTAGCAGATGCCACCTAATCTTTTTTTTTTCATTAAAAAAAGTATCAAAAATTCTTTATTAGTTTGGGTTTCGATTATAGCTGAGAAAACTAAAGTTATATATATATATATATATATATATATATATATATATATATATATATATATATATATATGTTAATAAGTTTGGGATTAGGTTTCGATTATAGTTGATCAAAATCTACAGAACATTAAATGAACATCTACAGAATGCCAACATCATTATATTACACGCGAATGAGTTCCCTGTGGAATTTTCAAAGGTCCCGCTAGTCTATATATTAATAAGATAGCGTGTGTTATTTTTTGTGTCACGTTGACATCCGGGTCATATAATTATTGTTTACTTCCATTACTTGTCATAAATAATATAACCAAGAATTATATATATATATATATATATATATATATATATAACTTTATTTCGATCTCGATTCAAGCTAATGCACCAAAGTCAGATGGATATACATTTTTTTATGATTAAAATCGCAACTCTATAATCTATAAAAATCTGTAGAACATTAAAGCTATAATTATATATACGAAATCTACAAGAATTCAAATATCATATTTAAGCTTACGTTAAGATTGGGCTTTGTCGGACGTTGTTGCTAACTTAGATGAATAAATTTGCAGTTTTAACAAAAAAGCTACAATAAAAAAGAGCGTATTTATTTACACTGAACATCTACAGAATGGCAACATCATTATATTATAAAGGAATTAACCCCATGCCGTATTTCCTCAGGTCCCGCTATATTTTTTAAATTACGTTTACAGATTATAAATGATCGAGAAACACATCCGATATTATTTTACTTGACGTTTATATAAAGTATATTATAGGCTGTTTTTTTTAATATGCTAACCGTAATGTATTATTTTTCATGTTTGATTGTTACAATCGTTTTAATTTGTCATCTACTGACGGAAGAAAGATGAGAAATGCACTTTTATTGAAGTAATAATTACTCATAATGCGCTAAAATAGTCTTCTCTTGCCGCTTCCAGATAGCGAATACCTGCAGTAATGTGCATGTTTTGTGTAGGGTACTCGTCGCGGGACGTGAGAAGTAGATGAGAAGATGTCTATTGTTAGAAATGATACAAGACAAATGAGCCAAGGTTTACTGCTGAGAAAATCTCTTTGAAAATTATAAGTACTATGTTTATATGATATTAACAATGCATACATAAAGCATTGAACTCGGCTTGCTGATTATATATTAAAAGTCATTGAACATTTGGACATATGCATGTGCAGATAACGAATCAGCAGAATTATACATCAGCAGATTACGTAGATTAGAAGTGAGAGGAGAAACATATTAGAATAAAGACCGCGGTTGGCTTGAATGGCGGAAATAAGATGGCTTTGGAGGAGATACGCATCATATCTATTATTCAGTTTTCCTTTGTATGAGGGTCAGCGAAACTGCCCAGAGCGTCGCCAATTTCATCTGGGTGATTACATTGGACCATGTCGCATTAATGAATTACTGGACGGTGGAAAACTATCGCTGTATGTAGCAGGAAATATGGAGTCCTCGGTATTGCAATGCATGATATATCCACGTATGATAAATGCGCTTTTGTGCGTCATTTCTCTCTCTCCTTACCCCTCTCTCTCTCTCTCTCTCTCTCTATATATATATATATATATATATATATATATATATATATATATATACGTATACACATATATATGGGTATGTGCTTATGTAACGAAATCTAATCATATATAATTGAATACTATTGATCTATTTTCTTTTTATATACTTCTATATCCAAATGTAATCATCATGAATCCATTACATTACATTGCTTAAAGAAGAAAATGGAATATATATATATATATATATATATATATTTCGCAATAGATTATTAGCTAATCCATACTTATTTATATGCTTCTTACCTATTAAATTACCAAGTACAACGCGTATCATTTTGTTGGTTTAGGTAGAAATCGTTTGTAGCAAAGTGGCGGGGGTGGAACGACAGTAGGTACATATATAACTAACGCAGAGTATCCAAGTTATCTGAAATTCTAATTTACAAACGTAGACCCAACACGCTGAAGACAGAGTGTTTTGCAATGAACATAAGACAGACAAGACCTCGACTACTTTTTTTAATCAACGGTACTTATTCGCGGGCACTTTACTGAATGGAATTTGCTTTGAACGGTTCTCGTACGACATTCAAGTCTCTAACCTAATCGTCTCCTTTAATATGCTCTTCATTCTTATTTATGATTTCTGTTTTACCGGTGACGTTATTTTGCATGCATTTGCATACGCGCTTCACCGATTATTATTAATAAATTCGGGAAAAAAAATCACCTTATAATGACGTGATAATAAGCATTTTCACTCTGAATTTTATATCAAGTGATAATAAATCAAATACATTGCGTATTTTTGGCCTTATCCTTATATAAATGCCTGTTTTCATTGCATCTAATAGTCATAATTCTAACCAACAAATGAGCTGAAAGAGCAGTTAAAAGTAAATCAACAACCTCAAGTAATATAGACTTTAATAAGAATTACCTATCTATATATACGTAACAGTGAGAATGTGTGTGAGTAAATTTACTATATACTCGAACAATATCTAGTAGACAGATTTGAAATTTAGTATATAGGGTATTCCGACTACCGGAAAACGTTTCAATTGGTCTTCATCCAAGAAAGAGGTTTCTAAGCGGTTAAAATTTTAAAATTGGTACTTCGGGGTTATTAGATTATAACATGTTTTCAACTGTTTCACAACTGTGCATGCACGAATCATTCGCATCATTGTAAGAATAAGTAGGTTTGAAAACAATTTTTAAAGATTGTGTCAAGCTGACTATATGGTTATCGTACCTGACTCACAACTTTTAGGTTTTTGTTTCGATCTTACCTCGTGTATTCTTTATTTACCAGAAATGGACTGTTTGAAATAGCGTAGTACTCGCATGCACATGTTTCTGATTAATTCTGTTTTTTATTTACTTTACTTTTTATAGGAATCGGCATCAACATACTCGCTATATATATATATATATATATATATATATATATATATATATATATATATATATACACACACAAATTTATAGTCATAAACTAAGGCGGAAAAATATATAAAATGTATGAGATGTTTTCTATAAACAATTTATAAAAGTGTATATTCAATTTAACTTAATTAAAACGGCAAAAGTATTCTTACGTGAACGATTATCCGTTTCGCTCAGTTTTCTAGCAATCCTAAAAAAAAAAAATACTAAAATCACCGAATTTGTAAAATGCAATCTGAACGTGAGGACATTTTAGAAAAATGATATGCCATAAACATGTTTTAAAATTGGAAAAACATGCCACGGAACGTATTGAATGCTTCAGATCGCTTTTGGGCCATCTTGTATAAATTTAGCATCAGTTTATGAGTATTTTAAGAGATTCAAGGAAGACAGAGAGTCCCTGAGGGATGATGAAAGGGTTGGAAGGAGTGAGAAATCATAATACCAAAGTTTATTAGTCAAATAAAGAATTCTATAGATAAGGACTGTCGTGTGTCTATAGAGAGAGCTAGTGCGAAGTTTGGTGTCAGCGTACGAACTGTACAAAAATGTGGATCATTCGTCTAAGGCTGTGCAACCAAGAGTTTTCATTAATGTTTCAGCCGTTTTAATCATTGCTATCTGTGGTTTCTTCTCAGCCATCCCTCTGATTCTAATATCTCACACTCTTTTTTTAAAGTTTTTTCTCTATTGTTCTTAGCGCTTCTACTATTATCATTACCTTCCCGATCTTGCAGATCCATTTGAGCTCTTAAGCCAGTTTCCGTGTACTTGTTCCGCTTCTCGGTCTCCTAGATAAAAGTCTGCAATCTGATAGGATTTTTTCTGGTTAATTATTATGACTTCCTGTCTTCTTGATTGAATGGGTTTATCTCTTTGTATGTCCATGCCATATAGAATTTTTTTACATTCATTTCCAACCACTACTTCAGGGTTATGGTTGTACTATGTGTCAGTGTGTTCAAGATGCCGTTTTCTGCACACTTTTTATGTATTGTCTTCCTAATTTATTTATGCCTATTTTTATATTTTACTTGTGCTAATTTGCTGCAATCGCTTATGTGGTTGATTGTTTCGTCTTTTTGCCCACAGAGTCTGTATTTGCTGTATACCTCTGTCCTGTGGATCTTTGCTTTGATGTGGTTGTTTCTAATTACATTATCGTATGTGGTTGTCATTTGAGATTCTGTATCTCTCTTTACGTTTCCTTTTTGTACTATCTCAAAGTGTGTTCTCATCTTTTGTCAACTCTATGAATCGTTCGTGTAACTTTTCATTTTTTTCATTTTTCTTTTTTTTTTTTTTGCTGCGGTAATATTTTATTTGTGTTTAACATTAACATTTTTGGAATTCTTTATTGTGTTATTTTCACAGTCTTCTACACAAACCATCCTTCTCTCTCCGTATTTACTTTTCACAAAACTCGGCCAGTAACATCCTTACGTGTAGTGCATTGTGATGAGATTTTTGGTCTTCTGGTTGATATATGAATTCTTCTTCCGATCTCGAAACGGTTCAGATTATCTTACTAATATGTTTATACTCTTAATTAGGTGTGTACTATATATTTCGTTTTGAGGAGTTATCTTGTTCTGCTTAGGTATCCCTTTCCAAATTTCTCTCTGATTTTTGTTGTATTGCTAATGTCTGTTTCCAGAACTTTCAAATATTTGAAGCTATCATGCTTAATAAGTGTCACCATCTCTGTTTACGTATTTTAATCTCAGTTATGTATTGCCCATCATCTGCCAATTCAAATTTCCACGTTCTCATTGCATTTCCACTATAAAATGTGTAACCTTGCTTGCTATTTTGTTCATTCTCAGGCATTTTATTATCCATGCTTGCGGTATCCTGTCAAATGACTCTTGGCTACATTATTCTTCTATTTTTAAAGTCCTACGGGATTGTTTAGTCTTTGTGTAATAGCTCATTTGTTCCGCTTTTGGATTTTTTTTTTTGTATCCTTTCATTTCCTTGGGAAGTAGTCTGCGATTATGACGGAAATAATAAATTTATTCCCTCATTTGTGCTCTTTGTATTATCAGCCTTGTAGTTATGTTATAGATCTATAGTACCTTTGACTGCAACAGTGCAGCAGTGTACTTTTACCTTTGGTCATCCATTCTGGCACGTGTGCTTCGTGGGTATATCTTGTAATGTGTTGAATTTGCCTCTCATGTAACGTTGTGAATTTCTAACAAAAATGCGCAAGTATTCCGTAGTGACTCCATTTGCCATTTTTCATAAAGAGGATGTTGAGTGCTTATTTGCTGATTCTATTCTCTGTTCCTATTTATTCGACGTGCTGCGAGCCTTTCATATCTTTCACCCATTCGATATTGGGTTTTTGATCCTGTCGCTTCTATATATGGCTCCAGTAACGTTTTGTGTCCGTCCGGACCGGTTATTCTGTTCTTGTTTATCCTCCGGTCACATTTTGATAGAATTGGCTTTCATTATTTTCAAATGTCCTGTTTATTTTTTGCACTGCCATGATTTGTATTTATATCGTTTTCATCTCTTTTCTTGGCTGCTTGACTTTCTGTAATGTTTTTCGTATCTTAAACCTTGCCCTGCAAGTCAGTTTCCTCATTTTCCATTCCACTCTAATCGCTTTCATTTTGTTTATTTATATAACTTATTCTTAAATTCTCTTGATCGTAGATTCCAGGCTCAATTTCCATCCAGGTTTTGTTTACATACTTACTGATTTGGCAACTGTGAAAATTAAATTATTTATGTCTTTTATTTTTTTTTATTTATTTATTTTTTTTTTATTTTTCTTCCTTTGAAGATTGTAATGCTGGGTATGGGGCAGCCAAACCAGCTGCCAACATTTCCCCGCTTTTTTATTGAAACCAACCGAGAGCTCTTTTTAGTATCCTCGCTGTTCCCTTAAGTGCAATTGTCTGAATCTCTTTTGCACTTGGTTCACCAGGAATATTAGTTAGGTAGGACTTTATAGTATATGTTAGCATATGTCAGAACAGCTTGTTCACCTTCTCGATATTCACTTTCAATTTTTCCACACTTGATTTCTTTAGGCAGTTTTATGTTTTCGTCGTTCAAAAATTGTATAATGTTTAACACTTCAATTCCTTCACTCTCGTTAATATCGTTCTTTTAAAGATCTCGTTTTCAATATTTCTTGCGTCTAAGTTTTGCATGCCTTCTTCATTTGGACGTTCTATATGTAAAGTTCTAGTGAAATATGTCTTTTGGTGTGTTTTTATCATTTGTATTTTGTTTTGTTTCCATTAGTTCTAAATTTAAAAGCAAACATCTAAGAAAATTTCTGCTTGGTCCGCAATTCGTTTTTTGCGTATTCTGGTAGTCACTGGACATGTCCTTAGCATTTTCATCCGTTTCTGATATCCACGGTGTTTATGGTGACTTCTCTAATCGCATTCACTTACAAGTTTAATCTCTTTTGTTCTCCATTTTTTCTTTCGTGTTTTTGGTCCATGTTGATCAATTTGTTTACTTTTGTGTTCGACCTGTAGATTGTTACTATTTACTCACTTCTCGTGAGTAAATAATAATCATCAAAAAATCCTTCCATCAAAATTTTCATCAAAAATTCTTGTTTGACAACAACTGTTGTCCCCTGAAGTCTAACTGGCAAAAAATTTCACCAAACCTACAATACCCCCCCACTTCTTTCGATAACTTTGCTAGGGGATTTGCGTTATCGCAACAACCGCTTACCATCGATGTCTCCTTGGCGGCTGCTATTGGTTTTCACTTGGATTTGGGTGGCAATAAGCCTCCCCAAGATTCCAATGCTCTTTGCACTAAGCCTGCGGAAGTCTGCTTAGTGATTTCACTCGTCGGTCTTTCATCCTCCGTGACCCTCATTATTTGGAATATTGCCCGTTTATACGGGTGGCACTCAAAAATGAATGAATAAAAAGAGGAGCAGTATGTTATCATTAGTGAATTTTATTTTTCATAACTCCATGTGATGAACCTTCGTGTTTTGCATCTGTAGCCGTTTCTTTGTTTAGTTGTATGTATTTAAGTGTGGTGTCATTCTCCACATCTAAGGGGGGTTTCTTAATATTTTTTAAGGTTTTGTTATTAAAATTCATTGTATCTTCTCGGACACCCCTTTTTCCAATCTCTCCAATTTTTTTCAAAGTTTTTCGGTATTGTCTAGAGTGATCCTACTATTAGTGGTGTCAGCTAGACTTTCTTCATTTTCCAGATCTCTTGGAGCTCGATGGCATGTTCTGTGTATTTGCGCCGCTTTTAAGTCTCTTTGATGTTCACTCTTTAACGGCAAATAATACAACCTGGCCGGGTTATTTCGTGTTAATTATTATGATATCTGGTTTTCTTGTTTGGATGGGTTTATCGTTTTGTATATCCGTGTTTTATAGAATCTTGTGACTTTTATTTTCCTGTACTGCTTTCGGTTTGATCTTGTGCCGTTTGTTTGTGGGTGGTATATGTAAGTGTTTGCATAATTGCCAATTTACAGCATTCCAATCTTGATTTTGTCTATTATTATATTCTTTTTGATGTAGTTTGCTGGATTCACGCATTATGTGGTTTATTGTTTCGCCTTGTTGTCTGTAGAGTCTGCATGCACTATTTTATTGAGCATTATCGATCCTTGCTTTGATGTGGTTAGTTTTGATTGCGTTATTTCGTGCAGATGTTATTAGTAATTCAGTTTCCCTGATTAGATTTTGTTTTTGTAGCAATTTCCAAGTGTTTCTGCTAGTCTAATAATGTGTAATCCTTATTACTTTCCAAGTGGTTCTGTTAGTCTTATACTTTGTAATCCTAATTAATTTTTTCCATGTTCTATTTCTCGCCGTATCTTTTGCACTTTTTTCTATTTTGTTTGTTTCGCCCTTGTCTCTTGCTGAAGTAATTATTATTTCGTTGTATTGTATTATGTATTTTTTAATTCTTTTTCGTGTTATTAATACAGCTTTTTTTATATACAGACCAGCCCTCTTCCGTTTCCTTTTCTTTTCACATATAGTCGGTCAGTATTATGGTTTGGCTGTAGTGCATTGTGTATCATCCTGAGTCGTCTGGCCTTTTGGTCAAAATTCCTTAGTTTTTTTTTTGCCCAGCTAATCAACGGCCCAAAGTGTCTTACTAGTTACACTGGCCACGTGTTTTATCATTTTATTAGGTTTCTACCATATAGTTTAGTTCCGAAGAATTCTATTATCTTTCTGAAGTATTCTTTTCCAATTTTATCTTTAATTTCCGTTGCTTTGATAATGCTTGCTTCCAGCACTTCCAAATATCTGTAGCTCCCATGTTCACGTAATGCCCGCATTTCTGCTTGATTAATGCGTACTATACCTTCTGTTGCTTCCAGGTTCCCGCCCTCATGTTCAGCAGTGCGCATATTTCTATACCGAATTCAATACGGATATCCTGGCTAAAGTTTCTGGTCATGTTTATTCGTGGTTCTAGTTTATCTTCGTTTTTATAACAGATTTAGTTCATCCATGTACATAAAGTCGTTCATCCTTTCTTCTGTGTTAGTGAACTTGTATCCGGCTTCGAATCTTCTTAGTATGTTGTTTAGGTGCATCATGGCTATAATGAACAGTAAATTACTTTGGAAGTTTCCTCTTTGTATTTTGATTTCAGTTTTGTACTGCTCATCAGCTGCCAATTCAAGCGTCCTCATTGTATATTCTATCATTTTATTATATTGCCTGGTATTTCGTGCATTCTATTATGCCTGCTTGCGGGATTCTATCAGATGTTCGAATCTAGATGACAACACGTCTCCCCAGATTTTATAATACTTTAGCTTCCGATAATCCGTTCAACTAAATTCTGTTATCGCTAAAATTGTTTATTCTTTTTCTTATCATTATTATTGCTGGTTTTCTTATATGTGTGTTAATTTTATTACTATTATTACTATTTTTGCTAATTTTTTTCATTTATTTTATTATTATTATTATTATTATTATTATTATTATTATTAAAAAGTGGAAAGAACCGTAAATCTACGTTGCTTTATAGACTAAGCCCTTTTTCCTTAAAAAAAAAAAAGTACAATTTAGTTGGTGGCAATCTCCTTACGTCCTTATGTTAATAACGGTTTTTTGAATATACACCCTCAAGCTCGGTACGCTTAGAACGACTTTCGGAATATACATTCCCAACTTCACCATTTGTAAAACGACTTTCGAAATAGACAACCCAAACCGCCTCATGTAATGACTGTCTTTTTGAATAGACACCCCAACCATCGAAAATTACTTGTCTCTGCCAAATGTAAATGGCATTTTCGTAATCAGCATAATCGAAAACCTATGAAAATTGTTAAAGAAAATTGTTGAGGTGCTTCTAATGTACAATTTTACTTAAAAAAAACAAAGTTATCGTCTTTTGTATAGAGTGACGCTAATCGGTTAATATATTTCATTTTGTTAGTTCTTGTCAGTACGATTGTAATGTTTAGAAAGCGACAACAATTGGTTAAAATGTTTTATTTTTTTGAGCAACGCCAATTGGTTAATATATTTTATTTTGTTTGTTATTTCAATTTCTCAATTGTGACTATAGGTTAATATGTTCAATTTTGTAGTTTTTCAGCGACGCATATCGATTAATATGTTTAAGTTTTTCAGCACGATTGTAATCTGTAAAATGCAACGGCAATCTATTAATATGTTTTATTTTGTTGTTTTTTGAGCGAGGTCAATCGATAAATATATTTACTGTGGTTATTTTAGCACGATTTTCATCTGTAGAGGGTGACGCCATATTGTATAATTTCAGGAGCGTTCGTGTAGGTATAGTAGAAATGGATTCCGGAATATGCGAATAGTCAGGTATCAGCCAATTAAAATGAGCGGAATTTGAGAAGGATGGCTTTATTATTTGTATGTAATGATAAGTTAATGGCAATGCAAGCATAATATTGTAGGAAATATAGAATTTAACACTGTCTCAACTGGTAGCAGTGTGAGCACTGAGTATCGCGGGAGAAAAATATTAATTTATTCCTCTGTAGATATGGCGATGGTGATGGTGTTGCTCATCGGATATAATTATCACAAAGATGTGACAGAGATGGAAGGTACATAAGGTAATGGCTGTCAGGGTGGATGTATTGAATTTATATGTGGCGTCTGTTGTGTCAAATTTCCGGTATTTGGTCCAGAAGTAATTTCTGCAATTTGAATCCAAATAAGTATATCCTCATGTATATTATTTTATAAACATTAAGATATACTTATTTGTATTCAAAATGAGTTTTCTCGTGGACCATCATGCAAGATATCAATCCGAAAAAAAACTGTGGCATTCTGTTGAGTCTAGATGACAACATATCTCCCCTATACTCCACTACGCCCCGACTCTTACTATAGAAATTGCAAATGAATTTGCGATAGTGCAACAATCATTTACCATTGATTACTCGCTGACAATGACTATTGGCGTTTTTTTTTAACTTTGGGGTAGTAATACTTTTACAGTCAGTCTCATCGGTCTTTATACCCTTTATTATGACCTTACTATATAGTTTAGTTTCTAGGAGTTTTCTTGCTTTCTGAGGCATTCTTTAACAATTTTTGTTATACACTGTTGTTGATGTGATTATTATTTTAATTATAATTATTATTGTGAAGAAATTAATCGTTATTTCTTTTGCTTGTTATTTTATTGTTGTTATTATTATTATTATTATTATTATTATTGCTGATGTTGTTGTTGTTGTTGCTGAATATCATTAACAAATATCGGAATGCGTCTTGAATGTTTCCACAATGGATAATTTGTCGGGACAAAATGTCACAATACTGGGCAAAGATGGAGCCATTAAATGAAGAACTAGAGATTGAGGGGAGAAGGAATAAGCTAGCAAATCGGTCGGTGGCTTTAACTAAGGTGGTGGCCCGGGCGTTGTCGGGGTTTAGTTTAGAAGTATCACGGGTGTTGGTCTGTGAGTGTGTTTGCTATTGATTGAGTTTGTCACTCGCTTATTGGTAGTAATCGGCGTGACGTTAAACGGTTCTGACGTAGCCCAGTATGATATCGGCTTTGAGCTTTGTTCGGGGATAATGAAACGCTCTTCCAGTGACAAGGCGATAAAGACACGGCAAGACGTGAACCGGATTTTGGGAAAAGCGAAGACGAAGTGGACATCGATTTCTACGTATACATGCGTGTGTGTCAGAATATATCTATAACTTTATTTCGTTAAATTCTTGCTGTCTGGCATCAAAATTATTGTGTCTGTATTGTGTGCACGAGTTTCAGTATGCATAGACAATTTTCATATAATCAGTTTTCCAAATCTACATTTTTCTGTATTTTATTATATTTCTATGCGTATGTTTATACGTAAGAATGTAACATATTTAATTAGCTTTAATCTGTTTGTCGTTTTTTTAAATAAATTAAGTGTTTCTAGTATATTTCAAATTTACAACGCGGTCGTTCTATTCACAAACACACACACACACATATATATACACACACACACATATATATATATATATATATATATACATATATGTACTAGCAGTGATATCTGGCATTGTCTGGGATTTCATCATTAACGAATGTTTTACACTCCCATGTTTGTATTGTCATCAAAATCGGGGAAAAAATTCGCTAATTTTTCAATCAAATCCACTGGTTGCTTGCTCTACTCGAATATCCATCAATGTGCATTAAAGAAAAACTTCGCATGTTATCCCACAGATATTAGTCAAAAATCCATAGAAGTCTACATTGTACTGTAGAAAAAATATTGTTATAACACTATTTTATATCTAATGGCGTGAATTACAATTTAAAATGGAAAAGTTAAGTATAATGTTTTAGACGTGCCTTAAACAAAGAAGTTTATTTTGATCGTTCTCCTGACATACCTACTGTTTATTTATATATCTGGCTTTACTGCTTTTGCGACGATAATGGCTTTAATTAAGATTTATAATGCAAAGTAAATTACCATAGTGCAATAAATCTAAACTGGAATTAAAGACATAAAATTTAGTAACGTATTATTATTATTATTATTATTATTATTATTATTATTATTATTATTATTATTGTTGTTGTTGCTGTTGTTGTTGTTGTTTTTGTTGTTGTTGTTTATATCTTGCTAATTTTTGAGGGGGGTCAATTATGCAGTAATAGGGATAAGAGAACTTATAGATATGCGGCTTCAATGTTCTTGCTTCAATGTGGCGTTTCCTGTTTTGCTTCTACACCAGTTTGATCCGCGCTTGCTGCTCGTGTGTGTTAGTCTCCACATTCAAGGGGTTTCCTTAATATGTCAGATGTTTTCATTATTTTTATTCGTTTTATTTTTCCAGTTATCCCTTTGATTCCAATTTCTCCTATTCTTTTTTCTAAATTGTTCGGGATTTTTCCTAGTGCTCCTACTATTATAGGTATTATTTTGGTGTTCTTCATGTGTCATATTTCTTGAAGCTCTTTGGCTAGCTCTGTGTATTTACTTCCTTTCTCTTTACTTTGATATTCATCATGTGGTCGGCTCGAACAGCAAAGTCTACGTTGGCAGGATTTTTTTCTTGTTAATTATCACGATATCCAGTCTTCTTGACTGTATGAATTTATGAGATTGTATATCCATGCCCCATAGAGTTTTGTGATTCTCGTTTTCAAGTACTGTTCCGACTTATGTTTGTACTACTTGCCTGTGCGTTTGAGATGCAGTTGTTTGCATAATTCCCAGAGCGCTGCCCTGGTCTCTTGATTGTATCTGTTCTTGTATTCCTTTTGAGTCAGTTTGCTTCCTTCGCTTACTATATGATTCATCGTTTCGACCCTTTGTTCACAGAGTCTGCATTTGCTGTTTTCCTGTGTTTTGTCGAGCTTTGCTTTGCTTTCTTATCGAGCTATCTTGTGCTGCGGTTATTAGGGATTCAGTTTCTCGGCTTGTGTTTCCTTTTTGCATCCATGCCCAAGTGTTTTCATAATTTCCATATTTTGTCATCATCCTTATGAATCTTTCCTGTAGTTGTTTCGTATCCTATTTTTCTTTTTTCATGCTTTGTCTGTCTGTTTTCTGTTTTATTGATTTTTCCGTGTCTATCGCTGCGATGATTATTCTTTTAGTGTTTTAATTATGTGCTTTTCTAGTTCATTTTCGTATCAGTTACACAGTCTTCTATGCAGACCATTCCCTCCCGGCATCTTTTCTTTTCACATAGAATCAGTCATCATCGTCTTTCGGGTGTAATCTGTTGTTGTTGTTGTTGTTGTTGTTGTAATGCATACGATTCAACTCATTATTCACTCGCCCGCGTTTCTACTTGTACACTTAAACGCCAAGAAGGAACGTATGGTCCTTTTGAAAAAGAACTTCTAACTAGTGAACACGTTGCAGATGTTTAGAACACGTTTAATACGTATTGTGGTATCGTCGCACACGCTTCAGTCAGTCGTTATGCAGCGGAGATTGTGCGTGCGTTCTTACGTTTCTTATCTAACTGTGGGTGAATTCACGTTTAGACTATTATGTGATATGTTAGATAACTGTTTTAATACATTGCATATTATAGATATGTTCTTGCTTTTGTCAGTTAACACACTTTTATAAATATTTATTATAAGATTTCTATACGGGACTATATGTTCCAGCTGGACACTGGGCTAGTTTACTGAAAAAGGACTGTATGTTCTTCACGGATCTGCAAGTTAAAAATAACTATCGTTTTTACAGTTCTAATAATTTATGTTTTTTTATTAAGAAAATGATGTGCATGGATGTTTTAGTATTCAAAGTTCATTTATAAACTTTATAATTTTACGTATGGTAGCAAGGAATGAAAAAAATACGGCCGGAATATGTAAATATGTAAATATGTAAGGATGGATAGAAAAAAGTTTCGGGTTAATCTGCTGTGATGTGCACGTTTATAAGATTTTTCGCTGCCTCAACTCGCATGTGGGTTATATAAAAGTAAAAAAAAAAAAAAAATGGAAAAGAGTTCAAACAAAAACGGCGTCATGTCACGAAGGAATGAAAGACGAGGATTCAAGACCTAACAGCTGCTGAAACAGCTCGCAATATCAACGAACGTTTGGTTCAAGAATAACTGAACGCACAGCATAATGGTTGTTTAAGAAAGTTTGTGGCGAGGACAAGGGTTTTCAAGATAATGAGGGTAGTGGTAAGCCTATGGATATTGACAGCGATCAATTAAAAGCCTTAGTCGAAGCCATCAAACGAACAATTGTTTCAGAACTTGCTTTTGATCAATGATTAAAGCATACGACGATTTTCGACCACTTAAGAGTGATCAGAAAGACAAAAAAAAAACTGTATAAATGGATGTCTCCCGAATTGAACGACCCCCCCCAAAAAAAACCTCGTTATTAAGTATTATCCTTCCTTTTCTCACACAACAAGAACGATCTGTTTCTCGACCGGGTTGTAACTTGCGATTAAAATTGGGTTCTATACGACAACCGGCGAGACTCACCTCAGTTGTTAGACGCCGACGAAACTCACTGACACCTTCCTAAGCTAAAATTAAAACAAAAAATAAAAAAAAAGCCATGCGGAATGTTCGGTGGTCTGTAACCGATCTCACCTATTTCAGTTTTTTTAATGCAGGCGAAACTATTATAGCAGTTAATGACGGTCAACAAATACACGAAATGCATCATACACTTTGCTAACAACACCAGCATTGTTCCACAGGAAAGGCCAAACTCTACTCCGCAACAATGCAGGACCGCACATTGCTAAAGCGACTCTGCAAAAGTTGGAAGAATAGTGCTACGAAACTGCTTCATCCGCCATACTCTCTAGACTTCTCACTTACCGACTCGTACATTTTCAAAAATCTTTACAACTTTCTGCGTGAAAATGCTTTAACAATCGAAGCTTCATCAACTTTATCGCAAGCAAAATGCATCATGTTCACTTGCATAAACAAAAACAACTTGTTTTGCGTTGACAAAATTCTTGTATTCAATTAGTGTATCTTTCGCTCAATAAATTTTGTTTGAACAGAAATATGGTCGTCTAAATTTAAAAGTAAAAAAATATTCTTGTCAACGTGATCATCCCTAAATATTGACAAGTGTAAAAATATAATTTATATTGCATTACTTTTACTACGATGCATTAATTAAAGAATGTTACATACACACATATACAAACACACACACACCCGCACATATATATATATAAATATATATATATAAACATTGGATTAATTAAATAATCTTTATATATATCTATAATATAAAGCTGAACGTCTCTGTGTGTGTCTAGTCACGAATAGGTTTGAATTATTTAGAAAACTGATTACATAAAATGATAGAAGCTGTATCGAAGATCAGGAATAGGTATGCTTGATCTGGCGGAATGATGGTTCATAAAAAATTGTGAGGTCTGCGTAAGCGCCTGGCTCCCAAAGTATGAAAACAAAAATTAAAAAAAAAACGTTTTTGATATAGATATACATAAAAATACTTTGATAAGTATGTTTCAACTTAAATAGGGATGGTATAATAAAAGTGTGGGGTCTGCATTCGCGCCTGTACTCCATGGAAATAGGCACAAACTTTAACAAAGATTTTCATATCTATTTGCGTAAGTATACTTTGATAATTATGTTTCAGTTTGAAGAAATATGGTATAATAAAATTATTGGATGTTCGTTCGCGCCTGGCCTCCATAAAATGTCAATACGTCACAAAGTTTAACAAGGTTTTTTAAAAGGGGTGAAGGTCCACAATAACACTTTAACTTTTTAGCTGCATCTCTCTTTGCCTAACTCATTCTTGTACCCCCCATTGCCTTACTCACTCCTTATGTCATTATTTAAAACCTAAATCCCAACCCTTATCATTCTTATCACAATAACTGCCTAACCCCTTCTAACTTTACCCCCTAAGCCCCTTAAGTAACAGCCCCTTGACATGAATACTATACACCCATATACGACGCCTCAGTCATATCTACCACACACTTACAACCCATAACGTCTGGTAATATGTCTATCCTTATTATCTACCAATTACTTAGAGTTCTCACCTCATAGTCTCTTATTGGCTATTTCAGAGTTAGTGTGTAGGGAAATTGTACACAGACACGTTCACTTTTATATGCATATATATATATATATATATATATATATATATATATATATACTATAAATTCGGTTTTCTTTTGTGTGTATCAATATTCATATTAAAAACCGTCTTTTCTATTTATTTAGATATTTATTAAAGAAGAAAATTCATAGATTTTACAAATTTTTTTAAAAGATAATTATATAACATATGCAGATATATCTTTTTTAGTGTGGCATGACGCCAAAAAAGGTGTGGGGGGAATGGGGGTCGGGGGTCGTCCACTTGGTCTATTCCCTATAACTAGTAGCAGTCACCACAATACCACATGCATTCTAGGGGTTGGATCTTCTTAAAGCCCCAGATGACATGAACAATATTTACAATGACTTTTTTTATTTTATTTTAATGATTTTATTTACAATTAGACAATGAAGGTGATGCGTTTGATATATCAAGAATGAAAAGGTGATGCGTATGATATATGCGGGTGATGGGCTGAGATAATGAGAGCCTTAAAACACCCCAAAATAAAGAAAAATACCAGTAATAAAAAACAAATGAAGCAAATAAAACGTTAATCGATGAATGTGTTAATGAGGACACACCCTTACCTATTTAATTTTGAAATGCTTCATGTTATCCGGTATCAGCCGAAAACAAGGTAGCACTTACTAAGAGGGAAGGGGCACAACTACGGACAAAATAAAGAGGAGGGCATGGGCATATTCGGTGATCTCCAAGAAAAATACCCTTGGGACGGGTTTGGACTAAATTAAATTTATCAGGACTGGGCTCCTTTGGAGGTATTCTAGCACCTAATATAAATATTTGGGACATGGAGCTCATTTATACCAACTAGCTAAGGGACTGGTCCACTACAGGATAGTTTTGATCTGGTCTGGTGATTGCTTTTTCGTTCGGCAGGGAACACGTACTCAAGCCTGTTTCGCACGGACGCACATAAGCTAGCGGTGTGAATCCACCTCCTACTAAACTGTGAGCGAGATAACCTCCTTCTATTGCATCTGATTTTGATTTTAAGTTGGTGTTTAAAATACAAAATCAGATCCCGATGAGAATGCGGCTCCCCCACACACCCTATCTCTATGTGTGAAACCCACACTACTAGTCTAGCAACGGCCAAGGTCGCTAGGAACACCATTCGTTCCTCCCTAGGCCACAAGGGATCTACGTTATATACTACGGATGTTAAATCCAGGAACGTCACCTGGTCGGGGACGATGGGGGCCGTGACCTCGCCGGCATACTCCCAGAATTCATGGAGCTTGGAACAAGTAAAAAATGCATGTTCTACAGTTTCTAAGCTATCTTCCTCGCACCGTGGACAAAAAGGATTAAACGTCCTACCAATTCTTAACGTATGTCATTGAAGGGTAGAGCGTTTCTAACCAATCGCCAGGTCAGGGAAAATTCGGACTTTTTAAGATATCCCCGGCCTGGCGCCAATTCCATAGAGAGCGGACCTCCCTCTCCGACAGTGGCAGCCGCTCCCCAAGTGGTTCCGAAGTGGTTCCCCACCACTAAACCCCGATACAATGCCCTTCTAGGCCGTGCAAGGTCAAGTTATCCTAACATCGCTCTAAGCGCATTTCGACATTCGTTGAGGAATTTTGATTGCCCTCTACGTCTTCTCTGGCATTCGATTAAGTGATTGGCGATAAGGTTAGGAAATGCTTCACCAACCGCGGGGCCCCAATCAGAATCCTCAATCAGAGTTCTACCCAGGAATGCCAACCTTTCGGCATTTTTATTACTTGCCAGGTCAGGCATCCCCAGACCCCCATCTACAAGACGTTGCATACAGACCGGTCTACGGACAAGCGGCTGTTGCTCATTCCACAAAAGTGAAAAGAGCGCAGGGGTTAAGGCCGCCATACGGACCGCAGGCAGAGAAAGTACAGCCAGCCGGTAAAGGATCAGCGGAAAAACGTAAGTAGCACATGCCTCCGCTCTACCTTTAAGGGACAACCCCCTTTGAAGCCAAACCCTCACAGACGCTTCGACCTTGCTCTGTACCTCCGACCAGTTCTTATCTAGACAAAGACTGGGTCCAAACGAAACACCAAGGATCCGGACCGGGCCATCCGTCCAGACAAATGCGCCAGGCAGAGCATTCGATCCCCGCCAAGCGGCCAACCTCAGGCGAACGGATATGCTGAGATTGACTACGGCCCCTGTAACTTTTTCATAACGCTTGAGAGCCTTAATCACCGTAAAAGTATCAACGATCCGAAACAAATACGGTGACATCATCGGCAAACGCGGAAACCCTGGCTCGCGCACCGCCAGGACGAGCAATACCGCGCAGGGCCAGTCCAGCCACCCTAGACCTCACGTTCCTAAGGAATGGTTCCAACGCGAGGACATATAATATGGGCGACAGCGGACACCCCTGTCGCACCAACTGAGAAACCGCGAACGGCGCCGACCGCACCCCGTTGACCTGCACAACTGCCGTCGGCCGAGTATACAAAATGGAGATCCATATGCAGAATCCGGACCCAAAGCCGGCGGTCTCTAAAACAGCCACCAGGAAACGATGATCAACCCTATCAAACGCCTTGGACTGATCTAAATTGATCAGCGCGGCTTCAGTGTCGCCTTCTAGGTTTTCTAGGACTTACGAATCAAATGCAAATTGTTTTGAATTGATCTCCCCTTCACAGCGTAGGTCTGATCCGGTTCGATCAAGTCAGTGATAACGACCTGCAAACGATTCGCAAGAACTCGGGCCAGGATTTTCAAATCCGTATTCAACAATGTGATGGACCTAAATCATCCCCCCCAACATGTGTGCCCTTCTTCTTCTTCAGAAGTGTGACCACGCCTTTAGTAACCTGACTCGGGATAGATCCCGTGTCAAACCAGTGATTAAACACACCCGTCAAAATCGGAACAAACATGTGCGACACCCTCAAGTATAGCTCGTAGGGCTGTTCATCGAGTCCTAGTGATCTATCTATCTATAGGCGACCTGCTTCATAGCAGCAACGACCTCACACTCTGTAACCCGACCATCACAACTAGCCGTTTGTCCGCCTCCTGGCGGGGCGAGCCAGCCAAATAGTTGCCAAACTCGTGGACGCGGAGTCTGGACAGCTGTGCGAAACGATATTCAAAGTGCAATCGAAACCGCTCGCAAATCTCCCGAGCCGACCCTAAGGAGTGTCCTTCCGGGCTCTGAATCTTACGAATATAATTGTCTGATTTGCCCCGAGCGAAGGTACTCGTTCCAATTTGTCCACATTCACAGCTTCGTTGGGCATCTTTTTAATTCTAGCCCTGACTATCTGGCCCTGATATCGCTCGCTAGCCAAACGACTCAGGTCCAACTTAGCTAGGCCTATCTCTAGGGAATCCCCCCTGCCACCGCCCGGGATAGCCTATCCCCTAGACGCTTCTCTGCTTTTACCCTATCTAGGACGAGGCGTTGGCCATATTTGACAGATAAGTCTCTAATACTAGATTTGGCGTTTACCCACCACCTACTCTTGGTAACCACCCCCCACTAATCCCTTCTGTATGTGTTCAGTTAGCCTTTCCCGGAAGTCATCTATCTCCAGTAAGGAGGTATTTAGCGTCCAGTACCCGGATAATTTGGGGTTCCTATCTAGATCTAACTGGCCACAAGTAGTTTGTGGTCAGATTGGCTTTACCAGTTGAACGTCGGACAAGATATGTATTCTATATTGTCTCTTCTAACTAACAACCGATTCAAGTAAGTACTTGAAACGGAAGGCCTGCTAGAGAACCACGTCCACATCTCCTGCCCCGGATGATCCACCCGATACCTGTCTACCAGATCGCATCTAGCCATCAGGTCTGACAGACTGGTTTCACACCCATCCGTCCCTCTAGTCCCGCCCACCTTATCTACCCTGGGATACGCAATTGGGCGCATACACCGCGACGACGCGAAACGCTCTGTTTGCCACAGCAACATCGGCCACGATCAGTCTACCATCAGTATCCGCGTGAACAACGCTAACCGTTACAGAAAGGGCGCGCCTAACTAAGAAAGAACCCCCTACTTTGACTATCACCGTATGCTGAAAAGACATCATAATGCCCCTCCAGCACCCGATGATCGTCAACTGAATTGTAGTGAGTCTCCTGTAACGTAGCCACATCTATGTTCATGGACACGAGGTCCCTCAGTACCCTAGCGGCTTTGCTTCGGCACGTCATGCCCCTTACGTTAAAGCTAGCAAGGCTTAAGGACGTGCCCATTATACCTAAGCATCGACAACCACCGGCCTAAAATTTTTGATTAGAAGGGTGCCGCAGTATTGAGCGAGGTTGCCCGAAAGCAACTCGAACGTTACTCGTCCGTCCCGCGTAATACCTCCGACATCGAACGGGAAAGTTAATTTCAGGGCCCTTTAAAAACAAGGGTGGACGTAAATAGGGACCCTCCCTTCGCATCTAGGTGCCAGCTGATTGAGGGAGTCGTGCTCCTCTTCAACCAACTTTTAATTTGGAATCGCCCCCTTTGCTTCCCTGATCATATTCCACATGACCTTTGTGCGTCCTGTTCTTGTTTGATGCACAAAAGTCATGACTAAGAGAGCGTCTGGGAAATTTTTGGGATTTGTAACCTTTTTCCCCGTCAATATTTATCATGTCCCTCAGCGGCTTTATTAGACCCCTATGTCGTTGAGTTATATAAGTGTTCGCAAATCCGGTCTCCAGGCAGGTAGGGGAGCTTTTTTTTTCTCCTTACAGGAGATGCTGATATGGCTCTTCTGCCATTGTTGGTTTGCGTCACCGGCCTTTCTCGGGACAGTGATCGGGCACCGGCTGGAGGGGTATCAAATAGGGGTGGGGATTTTGGTTAAGCCGAAGGGGTTTGGGTTGAGGTTTTGGGTGGCTGAACCGTAGAGACAGTATTCTCAATGTTCATAGGGGACGGGGAACCCACCCAGTCCTTATTCTTTCTAGGCATTTTTTTTTGTTTTCTTTTTTCGGCACTCGGCACTCTGCCACAGTAGCCGGCCTTTTGTCTTGCTCCCCTTCTGAGTCGGACGAGGATACCCGATGGTTTCCTTTTGGCCGCTGGCAACTTTCTTGGTGGTGACGTTGGTAGACGATTCTGCGGGAACTGGCCGACTTGTATCTCAGGGGGGCTGCTCTCTTTTGGAGGGAGTCTTCGCGGTCTTCCCATTTTTTCTGAAAACGGTACTCCAGCCATCATCTGTTATTGCTGTGCCCTCTCCGGCTGGCTTCTTAGGGGCTGCTGGTGCCACACCCTTCTGCCTTTCAGCGAATTTTACTTGAGGGATCAGTTTAGGGCAATCCCTCACCATATGCCCTATTAGTTAGCAATGCCAATAGTGAGGTTTTCGCCCCTCGACGATGACGCTTATAGTCCAAACGTCACTTCTGAGCAGGGCCGGTATTTTCTCGAAGCCCTCCCGGTCACAACACATTCTCACTGAGTAGTCCCCTACCATAAGGCTACGGGGACCACGGACCGGAAGGACAGCTTCGGCGTCCCCATACTGCCTCATTATTGCACCTATTTGCACCGAGTCCAAGAACCAGGGGACGCCTAAGATGTAAACAGTCGTTTTACTCCTGCTCAGATATACTGGCTTGAAGCGCAGATGCTTCCATCTCAGATGTTACTTGGACAGTTTTACTGCGTCATCGACGGTCGGCAGCAGCAGACCCCACATGGCATAACTGCGACGACAAATGTACGTCGCAGGTATTTGGAGACCCCCCAGCATCTCCGCCATGATGTCTTTAGAAACCCCTGCTAGGCTTTTCTTTTTCCAATCTGTGGCGACTAATGATATTATTCTTGTTGATAGTCTTTCCACAATACATGACGGGGGTTTGATAATGTTACAGCCAGTATATTATATTTGGAGTTAAATAACTGACGGTAATCTTCGGGAATAAGATTGAACTTCACACCTTCACTGCTGCCGAGGGCGTTAGTGTTGCTGGCATCGGTGATTTTGGCGAGGGCGGTGTTCTCTGCTTCGGTGGGATCGTTGAGCAGGTTGATTCAATTGCCTGCGTATATATTCCTGGCAGTGTAGGCCAATCTGCCTGGCTCTCCGCCGGGGTCGATGTTTTTTTTAAACTGGTGTGGCACAACTGCCTTACTCTTTTTGTCTGTGCAGGCAGCCCCCTTCTTCTTCCTGGAAGTGGATGATCTCGCTTCGTTTGCTTTTGTCTTCCAACTCTCTTGGCCGCTTTCGTTGCTGCTGCATCGCAGATTCTGGCCAACGTCATGTTTAGCTGAGAGTCCAGAAACGAGAGCATATTGATGGCCTCTTCCCGGTCGTCTGGCACTGCATTCTTAAACGCCTGATCCGGGTCGGTGGTTCTCAAAGTGGAGAAATCAGCAGAGGTGGAAGGTCTTATTCCCGTCCCTAGGAGTTCTGTTCTTCTGTGGACGGGAGGGCTGACAGTTAAAGCCCTCTCCCTCTGCCGATCCCACCGAGCCGAATCACCTCTCCCAGCTGGCCTAAACCTACCACTGCCGGGGACAGCAGTGTCATTAGTAGACCAGGAGCCACCGCCTAGTGCGACGAACTCCTCTACAGTGACGGTGCGGGGGCCAGTAACGGGTCTAGTGCGGGGGGAAGCACCGACCGGGAACTGGACCCCGGCTAGGCATTTCTACACTGGAGCCCGGACTAGCTACCCTCCTCCTCTGCGTCATCTCCCCGGCTCAGGCCCGCCGATTTGGCCTGGCTTAGGATTCTGTTGGATTTGACTCGAACCACCTCAGACGCAAACCGGCCAGCTGCTTGAGTGGAGCCTGGGAAGAGAGACAACCTGAAAAAGATCGAAAAAGGTAAAACAGTTAATGCCCTCAACAGGAGGCGAAAACAAGCAATAAAAAACAAAGCGTTGAACCAGACACAAGGGGTCTAGTAGCTGGTCTTTGGATGTCGGGGACAGCCAAAGGGCTAAAGAGAAAAGACAGGAGACCGGTCTTTTCTATTTATTTAAAAAGAAAATACAATTTTCTTATATCTTGGTTGTGGAGTTGCATTCACTAGCAAACGATCTTGCTAATTTGCATAGTCTTTTAAAAATTGATTTTAATTACTTCCCTACTATTTGCTTCGGTTTTTTAATGGGAAGATCATCTTTAGTTTACAATTACGTTAAATTATATTCATGCATATATTCTACATGATTTATACTTGCATAATATTTGCGAAAAAGTTTATAGTAAACACAAAATTGTTTCCATATATATTTATGTATACGTATATATTTTTGTTAAAAAAGTCTATCTATCTATATATCTATAAAAGTGAACGTGTCTGTGCTCCTGTGTGTCTGTCTATGTATCTGTGTACATTTTCCTACTCAATAACTCTGTCAATTTGTAGTCTACCGACTTGATATTTGATATACGGGGTACTGAGATTTAGGAAAATCTAAGTGATCGTTTTTTGGTCTAAAATTTGGCTGTTAAAGGTTCAACGATTTGATCTTTACGAACTCTACAAACCTCTCCCGATAATTTTGGGTCTAAACACTTGAAATTTTAGATATAAATTCCTTGCACATGGGTCTAACTTAATAACTTGATTTGAACCCAAAACAATAAAGATTAAGGGGTCATAATAGGGGTCAAAGTTTTTTTTTTTTAAATTGACCGTGTTTTTTTCTTTTGCTCAGCATACATATCCAAACACCGGGAAACGTCGGGCATAAATGCTAGTATATCTATAAAAGAGAACGTGTCTGTGTGTGTTTCTGTGCGTGTGTATGTGTGTGCACTTCTCTACGAAATAACTCTGTCAATTTAAAGTCAACAGACTCGAAATTTGATATACAGGGTACTGAGATTTGAGGAAATCTTTGTAATCGGTTTTCGGCCAGTAATTTGGCTAATTCCAACGATTTGGTCTTTTAGAACTCCAGCAAACTCCTCCAACAAGTTTGGGTATAAACATTTTAAATTTTTCATATAGGTTCCGTGGACATGGACCTAACTTAATAACGTAATTTGAGCCCAAAAAAATAAATGTTAAGTGGTCATTATAGGGGTCAAAGTTTAAAATAAATAAACCTCTGCGGTCTCTTCCAAATAACTCAGACAATTACTGGTGTAAACATTTAAATTTTACATAAATGGTATTCAGAGATAGGGCCAGCTTTTTAATCGTTTTGGGTCGAAAATATTTAGTTACCAATATATAAATGTATGTATGTATGTATGTTTGCATGCCCATCTAAGATTATACCAAGATCAGTATCGTTTAAAAGTTCGACCTTTTAGACGGCATATATCGAAACATTGAGTAAAAACATTAATATCTTCACCTTCAAGTAGGCACCTTTCTACAGGGGTGGCGTCGCTTTTTTCGTCGATATTTCTGAAAGTTATCCTCTCCTTTCTATTTTGTAGCCTTAATTTAAACACTCCAGGTTCGGCGGTGGACGTAATCGCAACGACGTCAGGTTTTCCCAAGTTCTTTTCATCCTTCGCGGTATGGGTTCGAGCCTACCTTCCTACTACAACTTTTTTTTTTGCTCTACACACACATCCAAACACCCCGGCAACGCTGAGCTGAAATGCTAATATATATATATATATATATATATATATATATATATATATATAAATATATATATATATATATATATATATATATATATATATATATATATATATATATATATATATATATAGCTTAGTCAGTTAGGATGAGGGAGTGGAATAAACAGTCCCCTATTTCCCCTAACTAAATATTTATCCATTTATTGGAGAAGTAAACTATTCTATATTTACCAATATATAGTTTTTGTGTCTTCATTTTACACTCTTATTGTTTTCCTATCTATCTATCTCTCTCTCTCTCTCTCTCTCTCTATATATATATATATATATATATATATATATATGTAATATATATATATATATACTATTTTAAAATGCCTATCAAACTCCTCTGTCAGTTTTTAGTCTATATATATATATATATGAAACATAATATATGGAGTATTCGAACCCATGTAAAAACTTTCTATTTGGGTTTTAGCCGGGGAAAATCGGGGAAAATTTTCTTAATATGAATATGACATGTGAAGATTTAAGGACAGCATCACGAATATGCATGCGTAACATAATAGCTATTAGTGCATGTATTAAGTTGTTTTATCCTAGCTGTAAACATGTTTGCATAGTGCAGATTTTAAATTTATAGAGAAAAAGAAATCGTCACCCAAACGTTTGGATTTCGATTTTCGGCGGTGGCGCGCAAGTCATTATTTCAAACTTTTAAAATCAATACTATATGTTGAGTCCAAAATTATCTCCTATATAATAAAAGAGCCAACGTTTTTTTCCTCTGGACCAAAATACCGTAGGTTTACAACAACAGAGATCGCATATAAATGTATTTTCTCTACACTATTTACTACTGCCTGATCTAACTTTAGCTCGACATTAAGTATACATTTAGGCGTTATAATTAAATTTTACCTTAGTTCCGAGGAGCGCAACGATCACAAATTCACAAATATAGAGCAAGTTGTTTCTATATCCTTCTCTACCTTTTCTGTACTTCCACCGCTCCCACTTAACACTGCCAATATTCCAACTTATTCCTAGTCTACTGGGGTTCCACCTCTCTTATTGCTGGACACATATGCTTACAATATCTTTCGCATATTCCTATTTGTATACAATTTCTCCCTCGCTAATTAGCTGAGCCGCATACATTCTCAACGACCTGCAAGTAAGAGAGAGAGAGAGAGAGAGAGAGAGAGGGAGAGAGAGAGGCCGAAAGAGGGGTTATATACGGGGACGAAGAAAGACAGACAAAGATAAAGAGAGATAGAGGAGGAGAAAAAGAGAAATGGGGAGACAGTTACGGATAGAGGAATACAGAAGGAGAGCGATCAACTGTTTACAATTATTTTGGTCACGCATTCAATCACACCAAATACAGTGACAATTTATCCTGGCCGAGTTGGTAGCACGGTTGCTTTTTAATTCGCCACATTTTCTAATAACCGTTCGCTCCTAGGAGCTGCCGGCAACGTTTATTTTTTATACATTTTCTTTATTAGTATAACTAACAGATCGACATTAAAATACGCTATAAGCACCAGAAACTTGTAAAAAAGCAAAAAAACAAAAAAAGACAAATAACAGCACAAAAATATACAGTACTGTTATTGCGCTAAAACAACGTTATTTAACATGGTTTCTAATTATATTGTTCAACGTGTTCTTTGCACATTGATTAGAAAATAAATAACTACGCGCTTAATTTACTTAAGGGGGCTTAATTCCTCAAGTTGGAACCAAATGATTTATTCTACCACTAATCTCGAATTGCACTACCAAATTTAGATTAAGTGGTACACAGTCATTTTATAGACAACTTTTCAAGAATAAAGTTCACAATGGTGACACGGCAAGCACCTAGTTTATTGTTGTACAGGCGACTATAAATAAAAGAATTGAAATTAAAGGACTTAATCACAGTTACAGCCAGTATAAAAGATACTTAGATTTTACTGCATTTGGTATCCGGTATTAGCTGATTTTTGTTATTGTTTACAATTTCTTCACTATTAACTATTCTACACTTTAACAAATGGCTGTATTGTTCCTAGGTTAATTATATTTGAAAAAGTTTACATTATACAAACTATCCGATAATAACAGGATACTTTAAAATTGGCGAATATTTAATTCGTATTTTTTTTTTACATTTTCGAAATATTCACATGAAAACAAAGTCGATCGTGAATGGTCGGCATGAACAGTGCTGTCCAATTTAATGTAAAGTGACTCCATTATTTCTAAGGCTTCCTAACGGTTTACAAATAAAGACTGTTAAGCATTTCATTTTATTTTTGTGTTTTTTGGGTTTTTTTTGTTTTTTTTTTGGCTGTGGGAGATAAATTCTGCATGTCTTAATTCTTAAAGGGATTTCGTGTGCTTTTTTTACTTTACGAGTGATACTTACAGTTAATCATATATTAATGATTAGTAACCTCTCCCCCAAAAGTTAGAATGTCCTAAAAATATTAAATTTGTATAAAATAATTGCCAGCTACTATAAATTCTAAAATATTATATTCAAAATATTTACACGTAATCGAAAAAACAAAATAAAAAAACCAAAATACAATGCTTGTGTATATTACTGGTAAACTTATAATATTTGTAAGTATATGCAATATATGTATATATATATATATATATATATATATATATATATATATATATATATATATACATATACATTGTTTTTTTACGCTATTTTTATACATAAATGCATTGTTTGTTCTTTATATAATCAAAGTTCTTTTATTCTATATATGTTCGTCTATATATTTGTGTTTATGGACATACACATAGTCGTGCATATGTGTCTTAACGCGAATGATTGATTTCACACATCGTATATTTCATGACAATATATCTTAAAATGAAACGCATAAACAACTTCCCATATTTCGATTAAAAACTGTCTTACGTTAAGCGATATGTTGTTAGACTAAGCGAGTTCATATTTTATTACAATTACGCGGACCTTTACTGAAGCGCAATAGTTATATCAGCTCCACTACCTATGGGAATAGATTTCCTGCATTATTTCCCACGCGTGTTAAAGGTTAGAAAATTCCCAGCATCATCATCGCACACATAATCTAACAACCTGTTAATAGCACCCACAGTTCGTAATAAATATCGCATGTTTACAAGTCAATGTGTTTAATATTTGAATATTAAAATTACTTCTATTTGTTAATTGAAGAAATGCATCCTCTTTCTCAATAATCCAATATCTTAAATCATTGCATTTACATTTCAACTTCATACAAATGCAAAATAACTTACATTGTAAAAATGTTATTTTCCACCTTCTGTCATTCTTTCTCTCTCCCTCCCCCGATTACCCCCTTTTTCTTGGTGTATCTTGTGCTGTTAGTGCGTGTGCGTGTTATATCACGTGTTGAATGCGTGCCTTTCGATTGATAAAAGGAGATGTGTCCGCCATTTTGTTTGAAGTTTTGAGAAGATAAGTGGCTAGCTATCCCACGTCAAGAGAAAATACGTTAAAAATCGCAAGTTTAAACAAGAATAACCCAGTTATTTGGTTTCAATCAAGATTCGTCAAGGGAGACGGCATAGAATTAATCAAAAAATACTGTTTAAAAATCAGAGTTGTAAGCGAAATTACAACAACCGAGGAAGAAATAACTATTTTAAGGCCTAGAATTGGTCTTGTAAAAAGAACACTAACTCCAGTGAGGCGTTAGAATTCACAAGTCTAAAAGGAATCAAGAAATCTTCTATAGAAATACATTACACCTCATAAGATAAATAATTATTTTCTTGGATTACAGAACCAAGAGGTTTACAACTTACATGAATGCGAACATTTAATTTAATGGCGCAAGGGAGGTTATGTACACGCATCCTTTTTTAAAAAGATTAAGTGTTGACATCTTTTATTTAAGTTCTTTGACATGCAGTAAGCCCTGACTACGCCTATATTCTTACCCCTACTATCCCTTACAATATTGTTTATGGAATTCTTTGAAAACCGCCAGAGAGATTCAGTTGGCAGACACTGTTATCGGTGCACATAAAACTGACTATACATTTCTTTCCCTATTTACGTTCCGATGTATTAAAAATTGTTTATTGTGGTATTCTTTCGTTTTTTTCCTTCTTGTCGTGCAATGGGACAACCTTCATTGGATGTCATGATAAAATACAAATGCCCTCTAAAATAGTTTTTTAACCAATTAAGCAGTGTAGTATCGATCTTGATTAGTTATACTGATCACTATTTGTAATTTATATTATAAATGATTTTACCGAATGCTACAAAATATTGAACGGTAATACGATGCTATTTTTCATTGTGTGAACGTCAGATATTCTTTCGTTATAACATATGATGAAAAATATGAGCAGAAAAACTGCAGAAACAAAATTACACAACGTGAAAAATAAACTAAAATGAATAAAAAGGCAAGAAATAAAAAAAAATACACGGTCCAGTAACGGAGCAGGGAAGTTGAGAATGCGAAAATTCAGTGATACAAGAAGAATCAAAAAGAGCGGGACAAAGAAGCATGTCTGCGTTCCGATCGAACAAGATTGGATCTATGCTAATGTATTTTTCTATTTCCCACGTATAGGATCCGACCGATGCATAGATAGTTGAACAAATTTGCATGCTAAAACGAATGCAGCATAGCGGATACTTAATATTTCAACATGTTATTTTTATTGAAACCGCTTCAAAACTGGGATGTAATAGAAGAAATAAATGCGCGACTACTTTCTCATATTTTCACGAATATTCTCATAATATCGACCGGACGACGACGATAAAAGTAACAGTGTTGACTAATCTAGTCTAACGCTACTTAAAAACGTGTTCGAATAGTACTCAATATTATTAATGCCCTATTGTACTGATTAAATGGCAGGTCAGTTACGCAAACGATTCCGCATTTAATAGGTCCTTTTTAATCTACAGTAACAGAAAAAAAAACATTTCCTTACATCTTAGTGTGCACAAAGGACGGTTACATAATGTATAAGCACCATTTGTATTATAAACTTGCAGGACCCGTTAACCGGATTTGCCCGGTGGAAGGAGCCCCCCCCCTTGTAAAAATAAAACTACGCTAGTAATTGCTGGCCGATCCCCAATGCCCTTATGTTAGAACAGCTTTCGGGGTAGGCACCCCCAACCTCTTAATGTAAAGAATGTCGTGTGAGGTAGACACGCCACACTTCGCAAGGTCGTTCGGAATAGACCCCAATTATATGTAGGGGAGGGATTGTGAAAGTATTTACTCTATATTAAACGTTGATATATGTTGCCAGTTTACACACCCATTGAGTCTATGAACAAAAAACCTTAGGGATGTGCCAGTGTCGTGTCGAGAGAAGTAGACGTTTTTTTATCGCGTGTGTGTGGAATAGTGAATTATAGTGCACAATTCATGCCATTATATCTCAAAAACTACTTGTCTCTGCCAAAGTTAAAAGAGATTGTCTTATTCAGCATACTCTAAAACCTGTAGAAGTCGTCAGTTTAATGGACATTGTGTAGGTAGAGCTAATTTTAAAAAATTGCCTAAAAAGGTTAATGTCTGAGCAATATCTAAAATGAACCTGTAAAGAGAAAAACAATCATAGTTAAAAAAAACACAACAAATATTTAACAAATAATTCTATCCGTGGGCAATGTAATGGAAGTGAAATGTGTACTTTAACGGCGTTAATTATTTGACAGACATGATAATTATGAAAGAAAATTTGCGTAAATGTAATCAGCAACAAGCTGAATCAGAGTTAATGAACATGAGAAATTTTTAGGATGTAATTAAGGCGTTTAGTGTAAAAATGTGTTTCATATAATAAAAATATTTTTATGATTTATTAGTCTGTAAAGAAACGAAGTATCCACAGTAGTATAAAATAATAAAAAATCAGAAAAATAGAGCACAGAACGTTCGCTGAAAAACAGAGAAAAAAGTAAAAGAAAATATGATCGTGTAAGGGTTTAGAAAACTCTCCTAAATCGAAAGACATTTTATTCTTGTGATATCACTCTGATCTCTGTTTCAACTAGGGGCTATTACAATTCTATTTTATTGGGACCTTGGTTTATATTTTCATCTCAGAGGTTCGGACGCATCATCAAACGATATTGTTTTCATTAAATCCAATCATTAAAGGAAGAAAGTTTGGGCAAATTTTTCAATGTTTTAAAAACGCAAACATAACTTGTACTGTTATATAATATAAAGAAAAAGTTGTTGCAGCTTATTTTGTAAATGTTTTCATAAAAAGGAAATATTTTTGATTCGTAATTTTGTAAGAATCTCACTATACTATGCACTCTTAAATAAAAGAAAAAACGTGCTGCCGCATTTTGTGTTAATGTTTTCATGCAACGAATGTATCGTTGGTTTCGTGGTTTTCTGTTAACACTCGGCTATGTATTTTATCTCTAATACATCAGTTCATTTTATTACCACATAATTTAGAACGGTAAGAAAACTGCGACGAGATTTTTTTATCGTAGCACTATGTAAACAATAGTAATCTAAATAAGACAAACTGGAATAATTTACGACGCTTAAAACCAACAAAGCAACGGTACTTGCAGAAGATGTAAACATTACCAGAATAAACTGCGTTAACTTGTTTGTAGCAAATTTAAGATTATTTGTGTAACTTATTTTATGGTAGATTACTAGTAAATAGTAGTTTTTAACATCGTGGAAAAGCAACGATAGGAATTATAATTAGTTTAAACAATGTTTACCAAACCACGTACATTTATGAATATAAGCGTTGTCAACTATTTACTTTACTATGCATAACAGCAATTATTCGGTTAGATTGAGCAGGCATATTTAATAAGGTTTGAAGTGTTCGTTTTTTGAAAGAATGTGTGTAATAGAATTCTATGGTATCACGCAATGAGAATAGTAGGAATATTAGTGGGGAGAAATCATTATTTTCGAATACTAAATGTAAAAGTAGTTGTGTGTATATGACTGTATTATCTAGTTAATAAGAGAGTCAGGGCTATATAGTTATAATGGTTTAATAATTACCCATTGTTGACTAGGAGCGATGGGAAGACTTTTGGTCTAAGGGGAAATAGGAACTACTGCATCTAAAGACGAACTTGATGATGTCGCTCGTAGGAACTAAAGTAGGATTTTATTATGACAAATGAATGAATCTTTAATGGCGTTGAAATTGACACCATGTTGTTGGTAATAGTTTTGACATAATCAATTTGTATGTTGCAGTTGGTATTGCGAATCTACCGTAATTTGGTGCAGAGGGGGGTCGGCAATAATTTTATTGTATGTAGAGATATCTAAGATTTTTTAAAATGTAAATTGCAAATAATTTTTTGCCTATTTATATTTTTGCTCTTTAATATTGAATGAATGCTCGAATGTAATTTCTTTATAATTAAATAGCTATACCGGACCACACGTTGCTGATGCTACGTTTGGTTAAAGCTAGTATTAGAGTGATTTTTACGTACGCACACACACATACACGCGCACACAGGAACACACACCGACACAACGACACGCACACACATACACACATATATACACACGAACACAGCTGTAATAATTGTAAATACGATATTAGAAAATAGCATGGAAAAATTAGTACATTAGTGGCATTTTTGTCATTAAGACCTACGATTAATTTAATGAAAAATAAAAATTATTTAAGCCCGTTTTTATTTTAGTTCCTATTTATTCATAATGTTTTAATGCTAATATTTTATATTTTAATAGCTGTAACTATTGTTGTGGCTTGGTTTGTTTAAACCAAGTATAAGATTGATTAGTATCGTATACACACAGATACGATCAGATGCACCCACGCTCAAGCACACACACATATACGCACATATACACACATATATAAATACAAACACGTACACGGTTATTGCATAAGTACCATTTTTATTATTAACATTTACGGTTAATGAAAAATAACAATAATTTTAGCTCCTTTTTGTTCAATAACTACAGTCTGAATGTTAATATTTTATATTTAAATAGCTCTAGTGGGCATCGCAATGAAAAAAAAACATATCTCATATTTTAGTAACTGTTCGTTTATTTATAAGAATGGAATTCCGAAGATGAGAGTTTTGGGCGCCCAGCTAATCAGAATAAACGGACGTTAGCAAGAGAGCCGTTTTTATTTCTGAATTGGAAAAATTATATTGAGACAACTACGATCGGTGGAATCAAAGTATCTGTGCAAAATATAGAATGTGGTCCCGTGACAGATGTTAGTAATGTTATGAGAGAAAAGTAAGGACTCTTTCCTCTAATGATGTTTCGATTGTGATGGTGTTGCTTGTCGCATGCAATATAACATTTTATTATCACGACTGACTGTGTCTAAAAAGGTATTCGAATGCTACATAAAATATTGCATATAAGGCTTGAATTTTGCATCTGTCGTTGCAACCGTACGATACTTTGGCAAGAAGAACATTTCTGCAGGCATTTCATTATATAGGAGATTAAATATACTTGTATTAATATTTACTTGCGTTTTTAATGGTTTAGTAAGATCATAAGATTCATATTTGCTTCATGTTAATGAATTTAAAATGACTTAGTAAGAGAGAGGCTAATATATATATATATATATATATATATATATATATATATATATATATATATATATATATATATATATATATATACTAGCAGTTACGCCCGGCTTTGTTCGGGGCCTATGTACTGTTGATAAGATTATGTGCATATGTATATATTCAAAAGTGTGAATATGGAATATGTAAAGTAAAGCCTTTCTGTATAATAGTCTTTCTTAACTACCATAGATAAAAGACAGACATGCATTTTCACTGTTATATATATATATATATATATATATATATATATATATATATAACTATATATATAAAGAGATAGATAGATAGATAGATAGATAGATAGAGTGGATGCAGTGTGTAGTAATGTTTTAAAAAGTATTAAAAAAGAGATTCATGTGCCACCACCGAGGATCGAAACCAAAACATTCAGCTGACGATTTGTTTTGTCTCTGCTGTCATTGAATGGGCTATGTAAATATGTTTACTGCAGGCTAGAAATTAAAACAAGTACTAACAGTTACTAAGTTATGCATTCGTACTACCGGCGTTCGACCTTCACCTGGCAAATTTCATTTTTTTTAATTTTCCCACTTTTGCATATATTTTTCCGCGCTAAAACCCCAATATAAAGTATTGCATAGATTCAAATACCTTATATATGAAATTTCATGCCTGTAGACATAAAACTCTAGGAGGAGTTTGTTAGCCAAAATTAATTAAACAAAAATATATACGTATACATAAATATATAGGGAAACAATTTTTTGTGTACTATAAACTTTTTACGCAAATATTATGCAAGCATAAGTCATGTAGAATATCTGCATGATTATAATTACACGTAATAGTTAACTAAAATGATTATCCCATTAGAAAACCGAAGCAACTAATAGGGAATTAAATGAAATTAATGCTTAAAATATGCAAATTAGACATATTTTTTTGCTAGTGAATGCAATTATACAACCCATATATAAGAAAATTGTAGTTTCATTTTAAATAAATAGAAAAAAGGGTTTTTAATATGATTATCACTACACACAAAAAACGCATTTATAGGAGTATAGAAGAAGATAGTTTCAAAATATAGTGTAATTGAGGAAGATGAGTGATAACAAACAAAAAACTAAAGTACACCTTAAACATTTTTCTTTAACTCTAATTCAATATTTAAAAAAAAACACTAATTAAAAGAAGGGGTGGAAATAAAGCTATGCTTTCGGCCTCCATTTTTCATAAAAAATAGCTTACGGCTTGTACTTCTAAAAAATAAACGTCTGAAACGTGAGCAACATTGTTTTAAAACGTCAGAAAAAATAACATATTACTGACAAGGGTAGACAAATAAAAAAAAATATGGGCGGATATAAAGCAATGTTATGTAAATCTAAAAAAGAAACTTATGTATTAAAGGGGTTCTACGCTGTTCTATATGAATAAACCTTAACTTTGTGCGTACTAAATCCGAGATTGACACACGTCATAGACAGTGAGCTCATTTATATTAATCGTAGGATATATATGGGTCGTTACAATATGAAAATAAAGTTAGTTTTTCTTTTTGAAAATGATTATGATTCAAACATTATGTTACGCACATAACGGAAATTATGTTTCAAATCCTTACATTTACGTTACTACCTGCAAGCAGAAGGTAACTAATAATCGGAGCATGCAGATAGAGCGGTACTCACATGTCAGTTTGAATTCTAATATGTTTTATTATTCTGTTAACAGTGAGGCCATTTTTCTGGATACGTTTTTGCATGCCAATTCTTCCGTTTCTTAATCTAGTTATCATATATATTCAGTATGGAAGAAAGATTTCTTCGATTTCCGACATGCCCTCACGTTTATTAGATTTTTGAAAAGAACAAGAAAATGCTATTACACAAAAATTACAGTGTAAGCTTCCGCATCAAATCTGACAGATATATTGTCGGGGGATCCGTGCCCGTTTGTTTCTTGTACTTTATCGCGTCTACAAGTTCGTCTTTTTCATATATTTTCAATTTTTACTCTGTTTCCGCCCATATTTGTCTTTTTAGTATGCCATTTTATTCAGATTCAGTTTTCCTTATTTTACGATTATATTTTAATATGCTTTATTTATTTTCATTATATTTATGTGTGTTTTTACATCAGAAATAAATTTCGATTTACTAACTAAAATTATCTTCTGATATGCTGGAAGTTGCCATTTAGGTAAAATATGTGCGCTCATGTGCATACACAAACGCACACATAGCCGCATATACACACCTACACACACCCACAACCATACATACATACATACATACATACATACATATATATATATATATATATATATATATATATATATATATATTGGAATGATATTTTCAATTACGTTTTATACGCGTATGGTATACAAAAAATATCCTAGTGATCCAAGTGATCTGATCGTTCCTGTAATAATTGGCATACACAATTGCTACATGTCATATATGCAGGACACTTGCTCGCTTGATAATCAAAGTGGTTACGGCCACGGTTGCACACTAGATCATTTCTCTTTATTATTATAAGTGGCAGGTCTGAGTGAAGGTTGTATCATTATCCTGAAGGGTATTTAAGCGGTAAATGTTTCGTTGTTAAGTACATACTAATAGTAAATAATGTGTCGCCACAGTCCCGATCTTTGTTTGATGGTTTTTCAAAGCAACGCTATAGATTGCGTTTTTTTTTTGACGTTTTCTTTTTATTTTACTACTATATAGATGCTATATTCCGACTTTCAAAAATAGGTAGAGCACACACTAGAAAATCACTAGCATTTACCTCCATTCGTATATTTTGGTCAGCGCCACATCGTAGTATTTAAAGTAAACAAAAACATAACTGAATAAACAGGTTTCGTTGGGTTTTTTCAAATATTGTCATGTTTATTTCGAAATGTTACACTGGTTTAAATAAGTAAGCATTTTGTCATTTGCTTAATATATAGGTTAATTAATGAATCCCATTGTTCTACCGTTAGCTGAGGTTAATTATCTGCCTTATCGGGAATGTGCATAATAATTTTCAATTTCCTCGAATTATTAATACTTTGTGATATCTAGTCTACTTTAGGTTGTTTAAGCGCATCATCACAGTAAATGAAAGTATTTATTCTGATTATCAATGCCATAGCTAGATAGAATAACCCTCCTCATAATAAACGAGTGAACATGTGTTTAACGTGATCATAAATTATACAATTTAAAATATTAGGTATTTACAAAAATAAATATACTCTTCATATTAAAAGAATATTGATGCCATAAGTTACAAAGGAAGATTATATTGGCTATCAATGTTAGTCGAGTTCTATTCCTCTGATACCTACTAGTTTAAAGCTTGGCATTACTATATCTATATTGGTAGCTAAATTAAATATTGAAATGCTTAAATCGTAGATTTTATGTATAATTTTGTACTTAAACGGCTTAAGGTTTAACAATTACTATTATTATTTTATTCTTCTTATTAGTATTACTAATCTTATTATTATCAGTATTATTATTACTATTATTATTGTTGTTGTGTTTTTACTATTATGTAATTCCTCGGTTATGCAATGCAATACATCTAACTTTCAGTTTTATTGAATGTTAGTAAGCTTCGATTTCTCTAACCGGCATATCGAGCTTCCAATTTGTGTGATGCCTTCTAATTAAAAAAAAAATGTTTTTCTCCTATATCTGCCACTGTATGTATGTATGTATGTATGTATGTATGTATGTATGTATCAGTATATAGGTATATACAGGAGTGTGCATGTGCATGGGAAAGGAAGGAAAAGAACAGTCCGAATATTTTAATATGTTTAAACAAAAATAGGAAGAAATGAAGTAAATGCTATTTGACAACAAAAAAAGAATATTCTTCATTTATTTATTTAGTTATTTTATTAAATTAAATTTATTTTATTCATTTATTTATTTATTAGCCTTATACGTGTGTATATATCAATTAACGAAAGACACTAGGATCTACAGTGATCGGTTAAAAAATAAATAAACGTGTGTGTATGTGTGCGCGCGTACGTGTTGACAATCCAGACAAACAGCGTGTCCTTTGACCCCCTCAAGCACCTAGAACTTTAATAAATCCATAAGTCAAAGTTTTTGGCGAGAATTTCCACTTATCTTATCACTTACATCTGCTTATCAATCTCCAGGTGTATACGTCCGCACGTCTATAAACGTGTGTGTGCCTATCCTGTTAATATATGGGTACGGTAAGACGCATATGTGATAGTGCGCAGGTGTATATGCATGTATGTTCACATATGAGAGAGTGTTCGTAGGATGCGTACGTGTCCAATTCAAAGTTTATGAAAGACTTGGTTTTGAATAGACGCCACATGTTACTGACCATTCCAAACGTTGGAATGACCATATTACAAATGGATCTTAACCTTATTGGCTATACCAACGCCCCTCCTGCTGTTATCCCTGCCCGCCCAGCACTCATGTTTCCATCAGTCAGACTGACGGAAATCGAAAAATCGGTCGAAAACATGTGCTTGGAGAGAAAATGCTTGTGTTTTTTAAATACTTTTTATTCCTACACGTCAACCCATATGAAATAAATATAGAAAAATATATAAAAATTTATATATTTTTAGTATTGGCTTTTTATTCACACTAGACACCATAGCAGAAATATTTAAATATCTCATCACTAAAGCCAGAAATTTAGGAGAATATGAGATATTTTGTAATTCACATGCAAAATTATGGAAAACAAATGGCTATGATTGAAACATGTTATGGCTTTTAAAAGTACCAACATATGTTTTGAATGATGAATGATCCCCTTGATGTGCGACATTAAGGGCAAATGACACAAACGTTTTCTACAAAATTCAGGTCATTATATTTCCAATTAGCTTACATTTGTAAAAATTCTGATCAATAGTCACTGAGATATATAACTTATTAAATTGACAAAAAAGGTAGTATATATATATATGTGTGTGTGTAGATATATTTAAATATCTATATTGGAAGCTAAATTAAATATTAAATGCTTGCATCGTTGATTTTAATGGATATATATATATGTATGTGTATGTGTTTGTATATATATATGTATATATATATATACATATGTGTGTGTTAGTGTTCGTGTTTCTTGATAGAAGCGCTGGTTGAGTTTTTTTAAATTTAATCCGTATATATATATATATATATATATATATATATATATATATATATAGCGTTTGAATAAATTAAATACGCATGTAATACGCATTTGTTATATATATGTATAATATATATATATATATATATATATATATATATATATATATTAATTATATATATATGGAGAGAGAGAGTTTGAATAAAATAAATACGTATTTAACACGTATTTATTACATATATATGCATATATATACATATATATATATACATATATATACATATATAAACTGTGTCAATCGCTTTATTGCAGAATAGTCAAATATCAATATTTCACTATATCTGTGGCATAGAAAAATGAAAATTCTATCATCTAATGACTATTTCAAGGTTAGTTTGTTCGCAAAATTTTATTCAAATCTATTCGATATTCGCGAAGTTATGACATTTTATTTATTATCAAGTAATTTATGCTCTCCATAGCTTTATTTCAGGTCTTTTTAAAAGCAAATAAAGCGATTAACTATTATCGAAAAGGAAAGGATGATTGCTGTACTCACAGAAGGATTGTTTATCAAAGGTTTAGCTATGGAGATCGAAAGACATTGACTTTATTTGTAAACAATTCCAAACCAAATCAAGAAAGGATAAGGGCACCAGGAGAAACCATCACATCGTGATATTCAGAAAATTCGTAGGAAGTCAACCGAACCCCAAACAGCACCCTTGCTTCCATTTTTGCAAGAGCTGGAATTGCTCCAAGAGCAAGACAAGCCCGATGTAATGTGTTGACTGTGATGGTAAAGAACATCAAATCTATTCCAACGCCTCCATTGAGAAAACACATAGCGATAAACGAAAGGCTTGGGCACAGAATGACATAAAAATGGATTCCAATGTGCCCTATTTACAGATGAGACCCGTGCTACTCTTGACGGTCCAGATGGATGGGCCAAAGTTTGGAACTCGAACGGAACTCCAACCCATACAGACTCCATAGCCGACGATGAAGATATAATGTTTTCGGCGAGAATCATTAGAGATAAGTTGATGGGACCATTCCGAGTTCCAGAATATGTAAAACTTACCAGAAAAGCGTATACGGCGTTTTTAGGTAAACATTTGTTACCTTAGCTAGATAGCCTACCATTGTCACGTCGCATTCAGATGATTTTCATGCATGAAAATGCAGCATCCCATTTTGTAAGGGCGAGTGCAGCCTTCTATGGGTTTCGTTGGAAAAACTCTCATGTCCTGACGACCCTGTTCTCTAGACCTTAACCCACCCGAATATCTCTGGCCAATATTAAAATAACTAACCTTAAAGCAGTCGTTTGATTATACGATTTTCCTTTTGTTGTGACGTCTATGTAGTGAAGTATTGATATTTTACTGATTTGCAATAAACGATTGACACAGTTTATATATATGTATGTATATATATATATATGTGTGTGTGTGTATATGTATGTGTATATCATAATTTAGCAATTTAATTTTTATTATGTGAAACGATTAAATTTGAAATCTAGTGTTTTTATTATATGCAAGATAAATAATACATTTGAATAAGTATATTTCTTTAACCTATAGGTTTTCGATGTCTACCCATTTCCTCAGAGGAAAAAATATTAGCAAGTATTTTGCTGGGATTGACTTCATAAAACATTACAGCCAATAATATTTTGTAAGACCGATAATCACTGAATTTGCATACCAGTAGATGTATTGCATTACATTATTCTGAAGTGTATATATATATATATATATATATATATATATATATATATATATATCATATATTTTTTTTGCGTTCAAAATGTAATGTCTCTTAATTTACACTAGTATTTCCGATTTTTTAATCATCTTCAGATTACATAAACAATTGAACTTAAAACTAGAGATAAGAAGAACATATCAAAACAAGTATTTATATTTGAATTCGTTGGATGGCAAGAAAACCAATTGATTTAGCTGAATGGATTATTAAAATTTAAATTTTTAGACGCCAGAATTAGCGTTAACAGACGAATTGTATTTATGTCAAACACTTTACACGTTGATACTTGTTTTTCCTTACGTAGAATATGGACCATGTAATATTTTAGTTAGTCTTTTAAACAGTTTACTTCAATTTTTACGATTTATATTGTTTATTAAAATATTAAGTAAATGCACAGAATATTTTTCAGCAGCCTTCCCTCACCGTGTTAAGAATGGTTTTCAATATAATCAGCTTGTCATTGTATCACGGCCCGCATTATACACATATACTCTTTATTTTACACGAAAAGTCATTTTTGTAGGTTGCTAAATTAAATATATATTATTTTATGAGAATTAAAAAAAAAGTATAATGTTATATGTTCGTGTACTTAAATAAAGCATAACGTACGAAAGTTAATACATGAGAAAGAAAATTAGAAATATTATTAAAAATATGAAAAGTATTCTAAAGCAATGAGTTTGTTATGTTTAACTAGATCAGCTCAAATGATATAATGTGTTCTCTCTATAATACATACATATATATTTTTTTCTTGATTAAATATATATACATATATATACGAGGGGCGTGCAATAAGTAATGCCCCTGACCCACTTCCCATAGAAGTAAATCAACAAAACTTGGCACAGTTATTAGTTTTCCTCTACATAGGAACCACCCAGAGTTATGCATTTCTCCCATCATTTGATGCAGCTTGTTTTTGTAGAACACCCCAGGTTGGTCCTCCAACCACGACGTGACTTCATACATCAAGGTTGCATCATCTGGGAGACGCTTTCCTTTCAAAAAAACAACTTCATGGCTGGGAAGAGGTGAAAGTCAGAGGGTGCAGGATCAGGAGAGTAGTGAGGATGGCGATCAATTTCATTACCACACGCCCGTGTTTCTGATCTGGCGGCATACGAGTTGTGGACCGAAGCGTTGCCCTGCAGGAGGAGGGTACTTTGCTGATCTTGTCCCGCCTCTTTATTTTGATAGCTTCCCTTAATTTCCTCTAAAGGGAAGCATAATAGGCTCCTGTAATTGTGCTACCCTTTGTCAGGAAATATCTTATTACTACTCCGTCCTGGATCCAGAAGACTGTGAACCTGGAGTGCTGCACACTTGCCTTCTTTGGAGGTGGTGAGTCCAAGTGCTTCCACTGCATTGACTGGACTTAGGTCTCTGGATCATAGTGATGAACCCATGTTTCATCCTGTGTAATCAGTCTTCTGAAAAACATCGACTCATCTTCTTGGCACATCTCCAATTTGATCCTCGACCACTCGACGCGTTCTCGCTTCTGAAATGATGTGAGCAACCTGGGAATCGATCTGGCAGAGACCTTATGCATATGGAAATGGTCATGAATGATGGTTTCCACATACCATGTGTAATCAGTCTTTTGAAAAACTTCGACTCATCTCCAAATTCATCCTCGAGCACTCGACGCGTTCTCGCTTCGGGAATGGTTTGAGCAACATGGGAATCTATCTGGCAGACACCTTATGCATATGCAAATGGTCATGGATGATAGTTTCCACAGACCCTGTACTAATCTTGACATCTTGGCCTATTTGGAGAATAGTAATGCACCGATCTTTCAAAATGGCATCCTCAGCATATTTGAATGGGCTTTTCCGTATCTACAGCATAAGTAACTGTTTCTCACATGCCTCATCAATGGCAGAAGGGAGCGACCAGGTCTGGGAGCTGTTTCCACAGACTTCCGGCTATGTTTGAATTCACGATGCCAGAGTTTTACAAGGTCATATGATAGGGCATTATCACCATAAGTTTCCTATGGTGTGTGTCCTTTCAAATACAAAAACCGGATCACGGCTCGACATTCAGCAGGTTCCATTTCACACCTGACTCAGTTCAAACACCTTTAAAACAGAAATCACAATTAGATCAGAGATGTAATTTGCCACATAACCCGTAGAGATATAACCATTGCACATGCAAAATTTCAGCTACATCTAATTTAAAAACTAATATAACCTCGGCTCTCTTCGTTTTCTTTAAATATATATAAAAGTGCCACGAAGAGAGCCGAGGTTATATTAGTTTTTAAATTTGTGCGCGTATATTATATTAATACATGTTAAAAATACATTCATTTAAAATTCATTTATTTCTATTTTTATGCATATTTTTGTACAGACATTACAAATGAATTATTACCCATATGAAATTTTTCGTTCGATTAGAGTAACATTCATTTTAAACTGTTAACAAGTCAAACTGAATAAACTAAGTATAACGAGGGTTCGACCAAGACTTTTTATCAGTATATATTCTACCGTCTCTCCGTCTACAAGTTGGAGATTAAATTAACGTTTAGTCTTAAAAAGTAATGTTTTTCCATTTATTGGCATTTTCTTACTAAATGTAGAGATATAATTGAAATGTCTTAAGAATGCACGTCCTTGTTTTATGATGTCAATATATTCATGTTCTCACGGATTTACTAAAGTCGTTGACATTTTTAAATAGTGACCCTTTAGAACTTTATTTGATTTTTGTAGATTGTAATTGGACCGATCATTTTTTCAATTCAATAATTGGCTCTTAATCCTTCTTGAAACGGTATATATTCTTTTATTATGGCGAGATAGGGCCGGTTAACTCTCAGACGTTAACTTAATAAAATATGTTTTTTGTGCAGGTTATTCTATGTCTATATAAAGTCTCATTTTAGAGTCTAAAATTTGCCATCTATATGTGACAAAACTCACTTTTTCTTAATCTCTCAGGCTATGAGTTTAGAATTAAGTGATGAATAGAATTTCATCTCCCTCATTAGCCATTTAGTTATGATATAAGATACCTTTGTCTTAGCTAATTCCGTTACAAGAATTAATCTATTGTGTTTGACTATCGAGCGTAATGTTATTATATAAGGCTACGTAATTTAGAGAAGGTTCAAGATTCAACGTTCAAACCAGTGCGTAGCCATGAAGGTCGTACCTTTTCCTTGCGCTTCGAATACTTAGTTAGGTTTTATTTTTAAGAGAAAGTAAATTCAGGCCATTTTTTTATGACAAATCCCTGTAAACTGAAAACTTTGGCACCCAACTTCGTTCCAATAGCAGTTCAAGTTTTCCACTGTATACATATTTTTCTTGTTTGCTATTTAAAGTAACAACAACTGAAAACTAGATCCAATATTCGGAACATTTTGGTTATTGTGTTTAAGCTGGGAAATACACTGCCTTGTTTATAAATCCGCGAAACTCTACCTTATGATAGACATCTGTTCATCTTTGAAATAACATTGGGATTATTGTGAATTCATGAAAGCAAATCGATTAAGCGATCGCATGAGATTAATCGACTTCTCCATCGAATTTTCCAACGAAGAAGTAGAAAAATATTTTATTTTTATTTTTATATTATTTAAAATGTTGCAAAGCTTCCAATAATATATACATACATGTATATATATATACATATATATATAGTACTATGATTGATAATTTAAAATTCAAATTAGAATTAAAAATCAAAAGTCTGTTTCATAAGAAGGAACAACAACAAAGTCAATAATTTGTACGGTCGTTTCGGAAACGATGTTTTTATTGTGATAGACATTAAGCAAATTTTCGTAAATTTATAAACTTCACTCAACATCCAAATGAATGTTTTGACGATAATTACGGTTTTCAAAAGGCGAACAATTAAAAGATACATCTGCCTTACTTAAAATTGCTAGGGTTATTTATGGCGTCTTTTACATATAAAAACCCACCCAATACTTTTGCTGATGAGGGGGCGCTGCTTTATGTCTATCACAATAAAAACATCGTTTCCGAAACGATCGTACAAATTATTGACTTTGTTGTTGTTCCTTCTTATGAAACAGATTTTTAAGTTTTAATTCTACTTTGAATTTTAAATTATCAATCATATTACTAAATATTAAAACAACTCTAGGATGTTTGTCTATCGAGCTTATTATATATCTGAATTACAACGAGCACTGTTCTTTTCTTGTATTTTAATTAAATTAGTAATTTTAATATCACATTAAAACACACTCTGCTCTTTAGACTGTTGTTCTAACCCCCTTTAAATTATATATATATATATATATATATATATATATATAGAGAGAGAGAGAGAGAGAGAGAGAGAGATTTTGTTTGTATGTTTGTTTTTGTTAACGATATTATTGAATGCATTCATTTATTTATATGGAAGCGCGGTTTTACCTCAATGCGAGTTGAGAATAGTTTTCCCTTTGACCAGTTTGGTATCCCCAAATGGGGAGCGATATATGTATTATTTTTAAAATATAATTATCCACTGACACGTGTTCCGTCGTCTACGACTCATCAGAATGGCTGAATCTATAGAGATTCGAAATTGTGACCCCGTGATGAGAAGCCTAAGCCTCTTGCACTGAGCTATCTCGCAGGACTACTAATTTATCGCATTTTTACGTAGATGTTGTGTGTTTGCCTTTGCTAGCGATATTATTGAATAAATTCAATTATTTATATGGAAGCGCATTTTTACCTAAAAAATTATATGTATATATATGTGTGTGTGTGTGTGTGTGTGTGTGTGCATACATATGTGTGTGCCTGACTATGTATGTGAATTGACAAAATGAATAAAATGTTAAGAATTTACTACACAACTTGTTTTTTTTTTTACTTTCAATCTAGAGCAGTCAGGTATTTCATGCGATATCATAAAGGTATTAAAAATGTTCACAATACACGATGCACTTATTTTACTTGGTAAGGTATCAAACGTATTCATTAAACTAATTGAAATAAAACGGCAAACCCTACAGAAATCTGTGTTGCATCGATTCATTTTAAAATTCGTTTTATAATTCGTATTATTATAGAAGTTTTCTCTTCACATAAAGATGACTTTCACGTAGGTAAATCAAAGCGTCATTGTACTATATGCTCCTAATATATACCTTGTGCTCTCGTTATTAATTTTTATATTATATAAAGGCACGTTATAGTTCAACGTTTTGACTTAAAGTCTTTTTTTTGTTCCATGTCTCTCATAGTAGCGAGGGCATGTACATCATGGTTAAAATTCTAAACTAATACTACAGTAAAGATGAACCTGTTTATACACGTACGACAAATAGTCCTATATGATCTGTTCCATCAATCTTTTAGGCCTGGTTAGTACGCAGTCAGATTTACACATAAACAATGATCTCTTTATATTATTATTATTATTATTATTATTATTATTATTATTATTATTATTATTATTATTATTATTATTATCATCATCATCATCATATTTTACTCAGTTATTTATATAAAAGTCTGAATGTATGAACCTTTTTGAAAATCGCGAAATACGATCGCAGTTTTAAAGAGTATACCACTTTTTAAAACTTGTACTTGCATGTTGCTGCAAAAGTATTTGTACACATTGGCAGATGTTCTCCTGTATCACAACTCTTTAATATGAATATACAGAGCCAGGGATATCTACATACTATTGATACTAAAGTGCTAGATCATTTTAAACTGTAAAGAAGATCGACATTTTAACCCTATGTTGCTAAGAGCACTACATAAATTAAATACGCTTATGTTTTTGTCTATTTGGTACATATTATTGTTTAATCTTCTTTTTTGGCGAGCAACAACGCATTGCACTAACTTGCAGCAGTAATGTCATTACTAGATAGCTTATCTTATGACTGAGTTCATGAGGCTATTAATTTATCCAGTCACGGCTTTTCAATGTGGCTAAGCTGGTGTTTTTGTAAATAATAAATAAAGTGTAAAACACGAAAATGATTATCTTATAATCTTTCATCATATAATAGTCTTATGTTTTTAATTGCGCTTAACGCAGTTTTTTTCTATAAAGTATCATGAAATTTCCTCTTACAAATTATACGCGATTGGAAGGCATCTAAATATTATAATCAAGTAACCTGCTCCATTATGATTCACATACAATTTAACATTTGTAAAAGCTCAATGCCCAGTGAATACTTTAAAGGCTTTGTGGTATTAGCCGGGGAAATACGACAGAGATTTATTAATAATAAGTAAGAATGGTCATAACAAGCGCTCTGTGTGCAGACAACAGCATTTGGGAATAGCTGTAAAAAGGTACTGGAATATCGAGGTTGCAGTGAGAAACTTGACTAGCTAACTACAGATATTCGGTATTTAACATAAAACTCTTACAGACTAATCAGTAACCACCGATGCCTAAGATTATATTTTGAGCAAGATCAAGCACCTAAACAAAGAACAAATAGCATAATACAGAAAACAGGTGCCGATCTTATATTTTGCTTTAATTTATGTGAGTCGTTTAAATTAAGTTCCGAAAAAAACATTATTCACATTAGCGTATGAGTCAACCAACACCGAAAAAGTTAGATAAAAACAAAAGTTTACATGTGTGTACCATCTTTATTTAAACTCTTCTCTTTTTAGCTGCTCGTATTAAGGCTGTCCTATAACACTCTCTACTCCTGCATTTCCTTCCTTCTTTACCTCGCTATATTGTTTTCTCTCTATAAAATCTTACCCCGTTTTCTCTGATGGCTAATTGTTTTACAATATACTACATTTAAAATACTATGAATGCCGATACACCTTTGTATTATTCTGGTCTTGTTTACCACAGTGTAATCAATATTAAAGAGAATGTGCCTGTTGTTTGTAAAAGATTTTATTAAAAATAACTATTCCGTTTTATTGTTTGCATGGTGTAGTTTTGGAAGAAGTTTTCACATAAACACGCACAGACTGACAATTTTCTTTATATATTAAGAGTCATGAATGGACTAAGATTTAAATTCTAAGGTAATATAAAACTTGTATTAAATTTCCCGTTAGTTATTACAACGTGAATCTCAACCAAACGTGTGGTACTCTGAAATATTAACAATTAAGTACTTTAATAAGAAGGTCTATATTTTGGGATGCAACATATAAAACATGCAGAAATCTACTTAGATTGTATAAATGTTATTCTCTTGTAAAAAGACACAAATAAATTATTAACGATGACCTAATTCCGACAGACATTGAGCCAGAATATACATCCATTAAATATATAGTGTTTAAATAACACTCTAACAAAGATGGTTATTGTTAATGACAATCTTACTAAATGGCTCAACGTTTTTAATGTATCAATATTAATTATTTACACATGTTTCCGGCTCGACATCACCGTTTCAGATGATTACTCGCACTTTATCTTGGCATATGTTGAACATATAATAAAGCGTACTTGACATTCAATATTGAACACAGAAAACAATAGACTGCTAAAATATCAGGCCTTTGCGAAATATTTTCTCGTTTATAAAACTTTATTTCAGTGCGATTTATTTTATGGATATTGTTATTATATCACCAGGATTCATTTCTAATATTTGCTTTTAGATCGTTTTAGCATTAATAATATTTTTCTGCAATATTCTCACGCATTTCTTCCATCAAATGAAGAGATATTTTTCATTTTGCTTAGGTCGAAGAACTCACAAATCATGGGGCTCGGTACGTTGATGAAGTCCTAACATTGAACCCTATATAAGGCACATAGCTATTCTAATGCCTCATTACATTTCTTTGTTCCCAAATACTGAGTTAAGGAAGAAATTAAGAACATCATTTTCCTCTGTCACAGTGATCATGTTAATGTGTGAGAGTATGCCATTCTATTTAGTGTCTTAGTTTTACTGGAGTACCAGCTTTGAATTGCTACTTGGGGACACATAACTTAGAGAAGGTGCACCGTTCTTCATGAAGGCTAGTGTAGGTTGACTATTCCGAAAAAAATCTCACCTGGAGCGCCACTATTATGTTATTTTGAATAATTGGCCTGGAAATAATGAAGAGAAAAGTATCCTTATGCCAGATTGTCCTGCCAGACCCCTTTACAGTAAGATGTTATAGATTCGATAATAGTATCCAGTAGCCATTCAAGTTCTCTATGTAGGTATACTCTATGAGTGTTCACAGATAGTTTTAATGTAAATGCAGCAGAAACATCTATTTATGATACGATCGAAAGACATTGTAGATGACGGTTTTCATCTTTTTAAAGAGGACATTTCTGCTATAAGAAGCGGTAAGAGATGACTTTCTCAAACTTAATTGATTCGTAGGTGATGACTATCGATGTTATGATAACTTTCCAAAAGCTTTCACACCCTTTTAATGTAGAATGGAAAATATTTCAGTATTAGAAAATACACGAATCGTCTCCAAATACCTTTCCGAATCTTTGTTTTCATGACATCATCAGACACCATTTTTATGCAGGTCTATCGCAGGTGATTATGAGCGGATTGTTTAAAACGCCAAAGATCAGTTTAAAAATCAAGAGCTTAAATCTATCCTCAAAGATCATGTAAAACTAATAGTAGGATATTTTTAAATTACGCATTGCAAACTTTTACAGATTAGAAATACCATTACAGTTTGTCTCTATTGTTATTATACTCGTCCTTTGGAAATTTATTGACTTTTAGTTAACCGTAAGGAAGTCATTTTCATTATTACAATGTTAGTCTTCACAGAATATTATTAACTAATAATGTTCAAGAAAAATTTAGTTGAAAAGACAGCCCTATGCTGCATATCGTTTCAATCTAACTTCGTGGGATTATTATATTTTTTATATTATCAAACATCGTGAGATTGGTAGTCATCACATACGAATTCATATCACCTTAGGTGAACAGCACAGAAGGGAATTAAATACGTGTTACGTTCATCTTTCAAGATGAAACCAAAATAATTTTACAAACGGTGCATTTACAAGCTCGCTGACAGATTAAATAAAACCATACAGAGATAATGGGCATAATGATATAAACAATCACACAGTTTTTAATTTTTAATGAAGATTTTTTTTAACCGCCAAACACTTGCACCACCATGGTCACTTTGAAAAAGTCGTATCATTTTATCTCATAGAAAATAAAGCATCAGTTCATGACAGAAATGTAATATCTCAACTTTTAGTATAAATGCAACATTATTTCCATTTTCGATTTCACGAGATAAGTAATTCATTTAACAATTATTATTATCATATGTTCTGAAAGGCAGGTAAGTTGCTAATCTATATTTTATAATTATTTAGTATAAGATAAATTCACTTCTATTTTCTATATAATATTATCCACACATAAAGACGGGACACGTTTCCCTAAATGTTCTACAAAATTAAAGTTCCGTTCGGTTTAGTAATTATGTGAATATGAATTAAAACTTTACATTAGATATTTATTGCCAGGTAAGTTCACGCATGTTAAACAGAAAGTTACCATAAGAAAACTTATCATTTATTTAATTTATTATGCAGCCAATAAAACACAACTTGTTAACTATGGATGACAGTCGGCTTTCTTTACATTCTCAATTCCAGGAGACAGTATGCCATACATAATTATTGTTCACATGATTGCGTGCATCCTCGCCAGTGAAATAGCAAATTACATAATATTTTTCAAACATAATTTAAATATGTATATTTATAGATGCATACACAAACACACATGCATATTTATATGTAGATATTTATGTGAGTGTCTATGTGTATGTATATATACACACATTTATATATTTATGCACATATGTGTTATGCACACACACACACAGACATATATATATATATATATATATATATATATATATATATCTAGTATTACTAAGATAACTATTACCTTCAAACCAGAAAATGTTGCTATGAGAAAACTTTTATTACACTTGATATAATAGTTAAAAAAATGAAAAATTAAAATAATGTACAATATTATCAATTCAACAAATCTAACATAATAAATTATACTAAGAAAAAATAGATTTTCCACAGATTAAATCTTCGAAAATTATAATACTTGTTAACATAAAGTGAAATATATTTTAAGAAACTGATAATATAAAATTTCTATTTACAAAGTTATGCTAATCGCTGATAAATGTTTACTAATATATATTCTTAGATTATATATTAAAATGCATTTAACTCACTACTTAATTTTAGAAATTATTATAAAATTTAGCAGACAACTTCTTAACGTAACTAGTCAATATAACGGTTATATACCGTTTAATTTACTGCCATCAACCAAGCTGAAAGAAATATTGAAGCCTTCGGTGAAAATTAAAATGACACTAATTTTTGTGAAATTCAAAAGATGGATACCAAACATAGTTTAAAATGTATTTCAATAATCATTAAGAAGTCTTAGTAAAAGGGAGCGGTGATATACCAGAATCATTTTTAACAACACCTTATAATGATACACAAGAACACAATATTGATGATGATTATTTTCTCTGGTGCATGGCCAGGCAAAAGTACGTATATAACGAGGAGGGATCATTTCCTAGCTTTATTGTAGGATCCTCCAGGATAAACCGAAATTCCATGTTACAAAGACATCATTTGTACCCATTCTTCCATATGTTGCAACCGAAAAGGACACAATATTTATATTGTTGCTTGATTTTCAGGATGTCTTAAAGCAATGGAATGCCACACCAGGAGCATTATCGTCTGATGAGGTGGTGTATGCTATCACAAAAGAAATACAATTGCTGAAATCCGAACAGTTTGGTAACATATTCCTTTGAATGGGGGCATTTCACACGGAGAAGATTGTAATTGTAGACACTGAAGAAACAAACAAGATAGAAAAATAAGAGATAAGAAATAAGACGAGAAAAATAGGGGAGAATAAATAGCAAAATGAACGATTCATAGCGATTACAAAAGATGAGACTAACGAAACTATTTGAACATGATTTCAAAAAGGGAATCTAAACAGAGAAACTGAATCACTAATAAGAACCGTACAATGTAACGAAAGTGGAACCAACCACAGCAAAGGAATGATCGACAAGACACAAGAAAAGAGCAAATGCAGAATGTGTGGACAAAGAGCCGGCCAAATTAACAACATAATAAGTGAATGCAGCAAACTAACTGAAAAAATATAAAAATAGACACAATCAAGTAGGGAAGGCTATACATAAGCAATTGTAAAAGAAAAATGATACAAGCACAAACTGGAATCAGTATCAGAAAATGAATGTCACAAACTCCTATTGAACATGGTAAACCTATCAAAAAAGACCGGATGTCATATTAGTTAACAAGAAGGAAAAGTACTGCCAGATAGTAAATTTTGCCGTCTAGCAGACCATAGAGTGAAGATCAAGGAGATTGAGAAGCGATGCAAATACACAGAACTGCCCCGAAAGTCTAGAAGGATCGGGAAAATGAAGAAAGTCAAGATAATACCTCTAATAGTAGGCGCACTAGGAACAATACCGAAAAGCTTTTTTACAAATATGTGAGCGATTGGAATCAGAGGGATGGCTGAAAACACAAATAACAATAATGAACACTGCAGAAATATAAGAGAAAACCCTTGAAAGTGGAGACTGACACCCCAATTGGACTACAAACACAAACTGGGCACTCAGAAACGGCTACAGATGTAAAACACAAAAGAACATCATATGGAATTAGGAAAACTGAGACTGTATAACTGTAAGTTACCCCCATGCGACCCTAGTCCGATCCCTATGCTTTTTGGGTATTTAACCATAAACTCACACCATACAAAATAAGTGAGGAAGGTCAATAAGGATAGAAAGACCGAGGAGAGAAAGCACTAACCAGACCTCCGCTAGATAAGTGTAAAGGGGACTGGGATCTTAAGGAGACTTTTTGCCACCAAAATCCCAGTGACGACTAATGGTCATTGCCAACCTGAAAACATTGGTAAGCATCTATTGCGATGACGCAAATTCTATCTGAAAAAATTATCTAACGAGGTTAAGAGTACTAGAAATCTAGGAAGACTTGTAACTCAGACTCCAGAGCACAATACAGGTTCTTCTCAAAGAGAAATCTTTGATAATAGCCTTATTGTCTACACTTACTGAGTAAATAATAATAAAAATAAAAAAAATATTAACAACAACAATAATAATAATAATATAATAATAATAATAATAATAATAATAATAATAATAATAATAACAGCAATAATAATAATAATAATAATAATAATAATAATAATAATAATAATAATGTGCGGAAAATGAGATAATTGCATAGTTATTGGGATTTTGCCGAATGATATAACCATGGAACCAAGAGAATTAGAGAATAATATTATTATAAAAATAACGTTGAAAATGTCTATTATTATTGATATTACCAGTAGTGATTAATTTGTTTTAATTTCTATTATCCATACTACAATCATGAGCAGTATTATTATTCATATAGTTATTATTCATTTAACGTTATTATAATATGTAGCTCTGATTTCAATTGGTATGAAGGTGGAAGAAATAAATATAAAATTATCGATATTATTAATAAAAGTATCCAATGACGGTAAAATCCAAAAATGTAAATCCAAGAAAGTTAATTTAATTTTCCATTCACACAAGTAAAATCCAATTACCTTTCTTGGACTTACATTTTTAGGTTTTACCGTCGTTGGATACTTTTCATTTATCCTGACTATCCATTCACGTTAAATCACCTTTTGCTTCACCATATTCCCTCTGCTTCACTTTTTGTTATCAAGTACGATCTTTGACTTACTTGCAGTTTCATCAAATACGTTTGTATGCAAAATCCGATTCCGCATTTTGCTTATTCCTACCTTCTGATGAGAAGGAAAGTATTTCTTCGAAACTCCGTGGATTAAGCACTATCCACTTATTAATGTTTCCTTTTCAGATTAAATATGTTTTTACCTCTTTTTCAAAGTGTTTTTAACATGTTTTATTAACTATTTTACACACACGCATATATATATGTATGTATGTATATATATATATATATATATATATATATATATATATGCATGTATTTATGTAGGAACATGTTGGTACCTCTCTTCAGGATCTGAAAAGAATAACATGAAATAAAAAAATATTAAAAACTGGGGACCGCTAATAAATGTATTTTTCCGATAACACTTCCTTTTGCGGATAAATCCAGTTCAACCACGGCTATCGAGTGTGAAGGAGTCCAGTGAACATGACAGTGTGACGTCATTGCTAGATCAACATGTAGGTAAAGGGTGCCTTAAGATTTCTATGTTAACCCACGTGGTATAAAATATTTTCGTTGACTTAGAGAATGGCTGTGGTTTATGAAGGTAGTCAAAACGTTCACATATTTAGAAAGATAAAAAACAATTCTCAATTTCGATAATTATATAATTGCAATTATTATAATTTCACGTTGGGATTATTTTAATCTAACATAATATCGCAGTAAATGAACATGTTTTTGATATTTTCTTATATGTCTATTGAAGTAAGTCGAATATTTAATTTTATGTATTTAAAAAAACAAACAAACAAACAATCTTTATATAAGAATATTTTTCAGTCCGTTCGCTTTAATAACTTTCTAACCAGAAATCAATGACAAACGACCGTTGCAATAACGTGCAATCATCTGCGCGAGTGGTCAAAAAGTGGAGAACACTGGAAATCTGGGAAGACTTGCCACTCGATCTCCAGAGAACAGCACAGGTTTCTGCCAGTGAGTGATCACTGAAGATGGCCTGTGCGAGAACTCCTAGTGAGTGAAATAGTAATAATGTCCCCTCCCAAATTTACCACCATCATCATCAGGACGGGATCCTTTCCCGAACCAATGTGAGCGTTTCTCTGCGGAGTTTCCAGTCTTTCATCAGCTACCTCAGATCTTTTGGCGTCATGCGCTATTTGCTAGATGCATATGGATCTAGGTCGTCCTTTATTTGCGTGTCGGTGTAGTGGAGTCCATAGCATACGTCACTAACAAATTCATGCTTGCTCCTCAGAGACTGGCCGGCAAATCGTAGGCGTCTTTCCCGGATGGTATTAGATATGGCAGGTAGGTTGCTATAAAGTTGCTGCTTCGTGAGATGATTTTTGCCAAGATATATTTAATACTGGTCGTAGCATAGGGTGTGTGAGCCGTCTAGTTTTCCTTCCAATCTTTTGGTGAGGGTTCAGCCTGTAGCACCATAAACAATGACAGGCTCTACCACTGCCCTGAAGAACTGCCTTTTCAGTTTGTTAGTTGGCCCCGAAGTCCATACTGAACACGATTCATCCAATGCGGCCCATGCTCTTGAGATGCGAATTTCGATATCTCGCTCTGTGTAAACTAGGTTGCTGCCCAGATATAAACTCAGTGACTTCTTTCAGCGTTGTTCCAACCAGTGCCCTGATCTTCCCTTCCACATTGAAAGTAATACACTTTGTCTCATCTTCATTAATGTTGAGATCAATGTCATTTGCGGACTTTTCTAGCTTGTGTAACATCGTTTTTGCATCAGCAGTTTTATTCGCAAACAAAGCAATACCGTCTGCGTAATCTGCATCAGTAATGTATGCTGAGTGATGAAATCTGTTTCTGGATTCATTCAGAGTGAAGGCTAGCGTGTGGTGCATATCAATAGAGGTGCGAAGTACAAAGTCAAGAAAAACGATGAAAAGAAAAAGGGCAAGAGTATCTCCTTGTAGAACACCGGTGCGGATGTCGAAAAATTCAGTGTCCCCATCTGGCGACCTGTACATTGCTCGAGTGTACTCATATAGCATCATAATAATAATAGCATTAATGACTTAATTTGGAAGCCCATATGCTTTTAATATACTGGCCATTTTTCTTCTATGTACGGAGTCGAATGTTTTTGAGAAATCTACAAAAAGCATGGCTGCCTCAATATTTTAGCATTTGACTCTGTCAATTAGTCTCCAAACGGTAAGTATTTTACTAGTAGTAGAGTGATTGTTTCTTAACCCATTCTGGTTCTTCCTGAGCACTTCTTCGATCTTTGGTTGGATACGCTTGAGAAGCATGGCATTGTAGATTTTTGCTGCAATTGGATAGAATGTTTTTCCTTAGTAGTTGCTTGGTATGCTTAGTGTGATAATTAAATTGATTGACTTACCGAGGGTGGCTCGGTAGGAAGGGAAAAACACTCATGGCTGTGAACGGCCCGGCCTGGTGTTTGTTAATGAAGAAAATAGGATGTCTATTCCTTATAGCTTAAATAGACATTCCAGTCTCGTTTCAATCTCGCTGAACGAGAGATTGAGACTATAAAAAGAGTCACCTTTGTAGGCTTGTTGTTGTTGTAGTTTGTTCTTGTCGTTGTTAGAGATCTATCAGATCGGTACGATAACTGTTAACAGCGCGTTATATTTACAAGAATACGTTTGCTTGTGAGCAACGAGGTAATTTTTCGTTGCAAGCTAAACGTCTTTTCTTCCCCCCCCACTCGTCGGTAAGAAATATCGACATTAGATCACCCTTCTTCGGGACGGGAATTATGCATCCTTCCCTCCATATATGAATAACTTTTGGAATATATACAGCATTGCATGAATCGACAAGAATTACATTAGAGCACCCTGTCTTCCATACTTCAGGGAGTATGTAATCTAAGCTGTAGCTTTACGATTCTTGGTCTTCTTTAGTATAGTTCGAAGACCCTCCACTGTAAAATTACATTTCTATATCGAGTTCCCTACAACAATCGGCTACATTAGTTGGTCTGTTACTTTTGGGCTGCTTCCAAGTAGCTTTTAAAATGTTCTTTCAATGCATTTTCCGGGGGGTTTCCTTTCAATTAGCTGTTGTTAGTTAAAAACAAAACTCATATAGTATCAACAGTAAACATTTGACAAATTTATCTACATTGCCTGCAGGCATTTTTTAGTTAACAGAACTTCTATATCTCGGTAGCCGTGGTTCAACCCACTTATATTTAGTGTCGTTGCTTCTTATACGTTTACTATAGATTACAATTAATTATTCAAGGTTTCTTTTAAATGATTTGATTAACAACTAAACTAGTTCTATTATTATATAAAAGGGCATTCGTTTGTGTGTATGTGTGTGAATTCGTTCCCTATAGGCTTAGAAACGGCTGAGCCGATTTTTATGACATTTCGCACGATGGTACTTTATGTTATTGCAGTGTTCTCATGGTTTGTATCAGAATATCTTGGATAAAAATCGATAACTGAAAATCAAAATAATCGGACGAAAGAAGGAAAAGGTTAGTTTGGGCAAAGTGACCACTTTACAGAGCCTAATAAAACTAGTGCATTTGAGAAGTTTTGTTACTACACGAGTTGAAAACCCGACATATAAAATCAAACAAGTACTAAGGCTTGGAATATTAAATCAAAATTATTTGACATGACGGAGGCAAGTACAAAATGAATGTTTATATTTAGAATACAAATGAAACATAATACCCAACTTTTGCATTTAAAATTTATATCCAACCCATTATATAAGAAGAATAATTTTATTCAATCAACATTAGATTCTCTACAGTTCAATAAAAGTGAACAAAGTCTATGTGGAAAGGCATGTGAAGCTTCCTTCAAGTGCATTGCGATGGACTCTTAATTAGAACAGGCGATCAATAGGCTTGAATGAAAAATGGCTTTTCATCGATTTCGATGACAATAAAAGCATGTGTATGCTTTACAATTAAAGCATTCGTTTATCATTATAAAATCCCAGCCAAATCAGGTCTCCGTGCTAGTTAGTTATATAATTATAAAGATGAAGGTCTCATCAGTTTATGAAATAAACATATTTCAATAAAGTTGTACTTATTCTGAAAGGAGAATGATAAGAATTTCTGTTAGTTTTTAACCGTTAAAATGAAGAAATTCGTTTTTATTCTTTTTAGTTATTGAATCATTAATTCATTGTGCATTTATACAAACAATATATTTTGTATGTCAAATCTTACAATATCTCTTAAATATTTATTTGTAGCTCTTTTGTATATGTGGATCATAAGATATAACGTTGTAAGATGTAATGCGGTAGATGCTATTTTTATATTATATCAAATGAATAACATTTGAATTTTTTAATGTGTGAAATTACAATTACATCTAAGTTATGATTTGTTTGTTTTGTACTAGAATAGTATTTTGATCAACATTATAACCTCATTTCTGTTATTTTTTTCTCAATTTGATGTTGTTAAAATCAAGAATGAATTCGAAACTTTTGTGAGAAATATTTTCTTGTTTTTTCAAAGAGACATTAAATGACTTTCCAATATTTTTATTTTATTTTATGATGCACTTATTAAGTACGTACACTTTGTCTACATCGGGTCGCACTTAAGTGCACACCATTTAATATCAAGCGTTCTTTTTTCATTAATTGAATCGCTTCGTAAAATTGGTGGTTAGTTGGCTTACGGGTACGGGAAATGTAAAAATATTTTTTGAAAGCATTTTTCTTCACTTTACTTTCAAACAGTTTTGATCAACATTGCTACGCTCACATATCGATGTACAAAGGAGCCAACAAACACAGAGATATACACCCATAAACAACCCCATATATTCCCATAGACATACACACACAGACATGTACATATATATATATATATATATATATATATATATATATATATATATATATAATTATACTATTGAAAGATACTTCGTTGAGTAAGCCATTGGTATATAAACAATTTGTCTATACTGCGAGCAAATGTTGCAAAAATAAAATAAATAAATATTATTTATTTATGATTTTTATATATTTCTGCATACTGATCTGTTGATTTTTTACTATTAAGCCATTATCACTGCTGTGGTCGTATTCCCTTATATCGCATAAGTATACCCTGCCTTTAATTTATGACAAAAGAGATATGGTATCGGAAAACTGAGACGGTTAGGTACAATATCAGAAAATACCATGGTGTAAGATAAAGTTTTGTCAAAATGACTGTGCGTGATAAATTGTTACGTAGACTTGAATAGTTGTATGAGTAAGCTACTGTTAATTTGTACAGATTTTTATTGAAACATATCTCAATCAAGATACTATTGAATATTCCATCATATTATGTGTGAATAATTATTATACAGAAAAATCCTTCCAGAAACACAATCAGTAACTACGTATCTACATTCCCTCGAAACATAGGCTGGAAAACACACGCGTATTTAAAAGCGCGAGTGAATACACACTGAACTGAGGAGCGTATGAAAATAATCAGCTTGTAAACTACTACATCAAGAAGAGACAGGAGCGAGTCCATTCGAATGATGCGCATCTCTTAATAATAGTTTTAAATTTCTTTTAATTGCTTTTCTTATGCATGTTATCATGGAAAAGAGAAATTCCTATTTTGGAAACGTAGAAATATTTTTATATTCTTTTTCAAAAATAGTATTATACTCATTAAACATGTTTAGACGATGATTTTCGAGTGAAACATTTTACAGATATCAATAGATTTATTATTAATTTTGTAAATATTCGTTTTCTTTTTTCATAATTACTTCTGAATTCGAGAGGTCCGTTTACATTTATTTTATTGAGCATTTCAATTTATTTCCTGTTTTACAAACATACTCAATTAAATTTAAATATTAAAGCTATGGATGTAAAAATTTTTTTTATTAGTAAAGATTAATTTCTGAGAATTTTTATTTAAAATAAACAGTTCAATTAATTTTTAAATATGTACAATTCCTTATAATTTCTCTAATAACACTGACACCAGATTATAATGACCAGATATACTTCTGTCAACATACAATGGGGTTTGCACTGACATGCACAGGTTTAACTGCTTAAATGTAGATATAGTTTATACATCTTAGCTCCAATTTCATTACAAACATGGTAATGTTTCTGATCGTGGTATTTGTTCCAAGATGGAATGGTTTATTATACACAAAAAAAAATTCTCTATTTAATCATCAGCCTGTGCGGTCGATTAATGTTCGTTAAGTCAATAGTAGTTAGACAACAAATAAAACCCGTGATATCTGTGTGCATAAAATGTGCAAAAATAAAGCCAAACGCCACTGCATTTGACGATTGTTTTTTTTCAAGGGAATTCACGCATATAATCAAGGAGGTATTAAAGATTTAAAAATAGAAAAAAATAATCCTGAGGGAGAAGATGAATGCAACAGAAAAAAGCTAACCAAAATATATGCAATGTTTTCCTCATCTTCTATAAAAGTAGAATATCAAGTATAATGTTCTACTTAACAATATAACCTTATGTTATATTACTGTAAATTGTTGAAAAGAAAAACAGAACGACAAAATAAAGTAACAACATGTATTGCAACGCATGCATAGGTGGGTAGTTCATCGTAGCCGACAAACAAACTAGTTTGGTCCACCGGATATCGACTGGTCCTTTATTTGTTTGAAATAAAATGTGAGACAAGTTGTTCTTAATGTGGGGGATAACCAGCTCTCCTCTAAAAGGGCATTCTGCAAAAATAAAATTGCCTGAATGGAGAAGGGTTTCCCCCTCCATTGACTAAGGACAAGTAATTTGAGTGTAGAATGTAAGTAGACACGACATTTAAGCCGACAGTCGAGTACTAGTACCGGATATCGACTGGTTATTTATTTCTCCCCACGAAACAAAATGTGACACAAGGTCGGTTTAATGTGGATTCAAAAGGGGATTCTGCAAAAATAAACTTGACTTAGTATAGAAGGGGGTTCCTCTTCATTGACGAAGGACAATTAATGTGGGTGCAGAATCTCTGCAGACATCCAACTTCACTGACTAGTCCAGTACAAGTACCTGATATCGACTGGTTATTTATTTGTTTCCCACGAAACAAAATGTGACACAACTACGTTTTAATGCGGGAGATAACCAGCTCTCCTCAAAAGGGGATTCTGCAAAAATAAAATTGCTTTATTAAAGAAGGGGTTCCCTATCCATTGACTAAGGAAAATTAATCTGAGCAGACACCACACTTCAGTGACCAACCCAGTACAAGTACCGGGTGTCGACTGGTTATTTATTTGTTTCCCAAGAAATTAGTGTTGAAATATTTAAATAATTATTACTTTTAATACAGAAATTATACTTAAAGTTTTTGTTTTCTGTTTTTCTATGTTTAATTTTTCCCCATGTTTTTCATCAAAATGTGTAGCGTATTTGAATCAGTTACATGGTTAGGAATCCTATACTCCACTATAGTCTTCATTTTAATATCAGTACAGAATACATAAATACGGAAATGAAGTTCACATAACTATTGGAAGACAACACTGGTCAACACAATATTTTTGGCAGGCAAAGTAAGACTGGTTTCTGGGGTTTTCAAGGGCGCTGAATCCGAATCTGACATTAGTTTTTTTTCAAATTGGCTCTAGTTTTGTAGATATCACAGGGGGGTCGTTTGTCTGAAATCACCCATTCGCGACCATAGCTAAACGTACAAAAAACGGCTAAATAGTGCATAAATGTCAGATATTGATTTTTATGATAATCTTAATTAATCTAGTTTGTTTTTTGCAATTTCTAAACCGGCGGTATGTTTAAATTAGATTCCATAGTATTCTTAAACACTTTTTTGAATATTTTAAAACTAGATCTGTCTCCTTTTATATATATATATATATATATATATATATATATATATATATATATATACATATATATATATATATATTGTAGTCATCGACATAGAGTTCTGTTTCGTTGTATCACAACTCATCAGTGCAGTGCCGCTAGATTAGCACCTCTCCCAAGCCAAGGATCGAACCTAGAACTGTCGTGTTGACAGTCGCCAGCTCTACCTTCGACCACAGAAGCGACGCCCGCAAATACCTCGTTCGAATGTCTATTTAAACATACTCCCGTCCGCTACTTGTATAGTGCTCACACCGCCTGTTTGTAAACAAACCGTGAAACACTGGTGTGTGTGGGAATTTAATTATTATAGTAAAAGAATAACATGTTATCCCCTTTAAGAATCTCGTTCCTTATCATTGAGCACTTTCAGTTGAATAAAGTCGGTCAATTTAGCTCTCATGCATAGATCATCGTGTGATGTAAAGTAGGTTTAAAATTATTTTTTTTACAATTCAACGTTATTTCTCGTGGTGAATTGTAGCCAATTGAATACGGTCTTTGTTAATCGGGTTAGTGATGGCTCGTGTTGCCGAGTTCGAATCTGTCGACTGGTGTTAATTGGACACATCCTGCACTGAAGATTCCCGAAATTAATGAAACAATAGTATATATATATATATATATATATATATATATATATATATATCTTCTGCCTTTGAAGATTGTAACGTAACGCTGGGTATGGGGCAGCCAAATCAGCTGCCAACATTGCCCTGCTTTTTATTGAAAGGTCTTTTTAGTATTCTCGTTGTTGCCTTTAGTGCAATTGTCCGGCTCTCTTTTGCACTTGTTTCACCAGGAATATTAGTTAGGTAGTATTCCAGGTCCTTCTTCAAAAGCCCTGTAACACCTATAATAACTAGTATGATTGATATATCTCTATGATTCCAGTTTCATTTTCATATGATACATGAGACCTTGATATTTGGTTTGTTTCTCCCTTTTACGCTCTGTTCAGAGCGCCATGATAAGGACCACTCACTTCAACCAACGTTGTAACTCTCTCGGCCTTATTCCATATAACTATGTCAGGTTTCACAGCAGCATTTTCAAGGGCGGTAGTTGTAGGGATTACATAGTCGTAACGTATGGTATGGTATGTATGTGTGTGTGTTGTGTGTGTGTGTGTGTAAATAAGGACTTGCTATATTCCTAGAATATTTTCGTGTTATATTTTCATCTATGTGTATTTTTATATTTTGATGTCCTTTGATGTTTTCTTTTATGTTTCTTGTGTCTATGAATATTTGAGATTGTTCAGATGTTATAAAACCACATTTATTGACATATCAGTGAATGTATAGACCGAAGTTTCGCTTCCCGATCTTGACATAAGAGAATTCGTAGGAGGGGTTGACATAAATGTCTTCTTTATAAGCGAGCTAGCGTTGGAATACATAGAAATATCAACTCAACCATAAAATCCTTCATGTCTAATAGATTTATGAAAGGTGCTGCCGATTGGCAGAAGCCTGAATGATACTATCAACGCATTTGTACCTCAAGTATCGATTGTTTCGCAATCAATGACCTCCGCTAAACAGCTTTTAAGATCATTTTTTTTACATTTAATCAGGTGAGAAATATATGAGACTAGTCAATTTAAACTTATTATAAAATACTTGCATTAAATATATTACAATGTTTATTGGAAAATTCTTCGATCATTCTACCACCCCAGAAGATTCATCACGGCTGACATAATCCTTTAAGCATATAAAAATAAAACTATCCTAGGGTGGATGAATGTTTCTGGGGAAGTAACGCTGAGAGAACCCTTACCTAATTCACACAGAATATGTATTGTAAGTCTTCTGCCCTGACGTTACTTGCAGAGTAAGTGTAAAATCCATCTAAAATAAATCGTTTCACGGATAAAAAGTTGACAGCAAAGACATCATTCGCAACAACTACGGTCAATAATTTCTCATTGTTCTTTTGTGCACCTAATACTAAACATATGTATAAATTATTCCACCTGGCTGCATAACACCTTACTACACTTTTTAATTCGTCAAATATAAGTCGATTCTTATTGAAAACATTTTCTGTTCAAGTCCAATAATTATTAAACATTATAACAGTGGTTTATATGTCACATTCGACCATAAAAACTTATAAATCTTTTCATTTGAATGACCGTCTATCCTTAATAAGTGGTGTCTATTTTGTTAAAACCCACATGAAGTTTAAAAATAAGAACTCGTTTTTTTACATATAGACTGACACGTTTGGGTAAGTATGTGTAATAGGAAAATTACTCATAAGCTGTATATAACATATGATTGGTACTTACTTTATTATGATATAATTTTTAAATAAAATACAACTGTTAGAAATAATATATTCAAACGGAGCTCGATGTCTCTATATGTATTATTTAATAATTAACATCAAAATATATATCATATATAAAGTAATAAATAATTCATATACAGAGTAGGCAGACAAAATGCTCATTTAAATCTGAATCCCCTTAAGCGACGGTTACTTCAAAGATGGTTGGGCTAGCTTTATTTGAGAGGTTGAAGCTAGAATATTTTTAATGTGAATTATATTTATATATATACATACATATATATATATATATATATATATATATATATATATATATATATATTATTTTTCAAGAACCTCAGTAGGCATCATATAATTGATGAAGTTGGAACGCACTTTCGCTATTGAGGCATTTTTTCAAGCAGTCGCTCAGTTGTTAACGTCTCTCGCGCTGAGGTCAAGCGACTGACTGCCAATCCTCTTCAAGTAACGCGGGTCGTGATGTCTAGTTCTCCGAGAGACGTCTACATTAAATTCTGAACGACTCTGTGTCGAATTCTTCTGAAAGCGAGAAGCGAAGCTCGCATATGCCAGAAAGAAGGAAGACAAACGAATCAAATTTCTATCCTACTAAATATTAACTTCACAAAATTTACAGTCTTTTTCAAGATTCAGGTTCAGTTCTTAGCACATTTTTAAATTCACAATATCTCTTCGTCTTGGATGGCACTCAGGCGAAATGAAGAGGTGTTGTGGTCAGTCGTTTAGGAGCGGTGTTATTATCTCGAGATTCCACGCAATCTCCTTCCAATCTGACTAAAAAAAACCGGGCGCTTATTTTTATATTCCGGGACGGTGCAAGTTCGGTGGTCCTATTCAATCAATCAGGACCAGCTACGTACCTAAGGAAACCAAAGATACATTTGAGTGTGTGCACTTAACCAATATTACCAGTTCTGTAATCGGGGACAAAAATGACATCCGTTCACATGACCTCCGAGCTTAATCCCTATCATTCAGAAAGCCATAGTCTGAAGGTGTTCTCTAGGACAACAAGTAAAATCTCGTTTCTACTTTATTCTGACGTTTCCTGTTATTGAATTTTTAAACAGCAAAATCTATTTTTAAACAATAAAATATATTTATATATTTCAATTAAAGTATTTTCGATATCCGCTGCTGTCCGGGACTAATTTAAACAATTTTAGCATATTTACCCGGGCTTTCTCAGGTTTTGGGGGGGTCTCAACCTCCCACATTAGGAGCAGATCGTTCCCTAAAGTCGGTCACGTTACACAATCGTCGCAACGCAACGTGTATTCCGTAGACATTACAATCTTGGTCCCGTGATTGTGTTTCTAGCCAGCAGTGGATTCTTTCATGGAGAAACGAGTGATGTTAGAAAAAGAAACCTGGCCTCTCACGAACAGCAATGTCAATCCAAACATCAACGCGGTGAAACAATCAGTGAGATCTCCCCAATGGTGTGCCTGCAAACACGCATCTTCTCTTTCGTTTTCTGCTTGTTCTGTGAGACAAATTCTCCATAAAAAATTGAAATTTAATCCCTACAAATTGATTATAGTGCAGGGATATAATCCACGCATTTTTATTGCTTGTAAAAATGCATGTAAGGTGTTTTGCGCTTGTTTCTTCAGAGATGAGTTGCACTTCCATTTTTCAGGACCTTTAAATATACATAACATCTTCCGTTGGAGTCCTATAATCGCCGGAGAATTTTATCAACGCCTCCCCAAGCAGTATATGTAACTGGTCGGTGTGCACTATCGAAGTTATCATAATGGGTCCATGTTAATTTGAAGAAAATCCGCAGGGGGTATCAGGGACATCTGATCGTTATGTCAACATGGCCAATATGTGGTTGGAGCAGGACCGTGCCACACCAAACACAGCGCCCGCACCAATGATTATTCTGCGGCAGAACCTCATCTCCTTCAGGGGCAATGATTTATCAACATGTGGCGATTTTTATGGAATATCTGATATCAATTGTTTACAACGATCGCCATAGCACCTTGACTCACCTGAAAAACCACATTTGTCGAGCTCTCGCCAACACACCCTTCTATATGCTTGAAAGAGTTGACAAATCTTCAGAGTTCAATTAAGTCAGTGTATAAAAGAAAATGAAAGCCATCTTACCGATATCATCTTTAAAATTGATAAAAATATAATTAAAGTATTGTACTAATAACAGTTCAAAAATACATAAATACGTGCATTATTTTTGTTTTCATTGATATTCCAAATAAGCAATTTGCCATGCCCAACCCTGTACTCATGTGCGTGTGGTTTTATTTTTTTATTATTCCTACGTTTAAGAACTGTTACATCTTAAGAATGAAACTTATAGCGAATGTCCATGCATATTTTTATTCTAAACACCACGATCTGATCCACTGTTGGCAACGTAAAATATTTACACGTTCGTAGATTTTTCGCGTTAATAAAGTAATCAAATATATGCTCATGGTCTTACACTGCTCAAGAAAATGAAAACAATCAGTACTCTCTCACACACTCACTCACTCTCTCTCTCACACACACACACACAAACTATTCGGCGCTTACAAATACGCTTCAAAGAATGATCCATTTCATAGAACATTAAAACCATATAGTAGAATATTTTATGTAATACAATAGTTTAATGCCTCGTTTAAATTACAATTAAATATGTCATTTGTTCACTTTGTTCTTTTATAGGTTGCTTTAATTACATCCATTACTGTGAAGACTAGATATAGCCATTCTATGTATTGCCATATTTAGTGAGGACTTATGCAACACTCATAATCATACAATGGTAAGCACCATGTACAGGAAAATTAATTATGTTTCTCAACCCTCTCTTCTCTAATGAGCGCAAGTCGGAAATACAGAATGCATCTAACAAAATGGTAATGCCCCAATGTTTACAAAGGCAACGTTCGCTCTACGTCTAATTGCAAATACAATATAGCTTATATGACGGCTCTTCCTACTTTTGTACGTCCTGCACGTTCCTCTTATATCTTTGTTGCTCTTTATAAACAAAATGCGATTCGCCAAGACATCGAAGAATACAGGACTACATATAAAAGTGCGACTATCAGTAATGAATCTGATGATTTGGGTGATTGCAACGCATTTATTGGTCATGATGGCACAACATCAATGCAGAATGTATCCCTATTCATATATTTAGGCCTAACTTTGTTGTTTTTAACATTAGTTCCAGAAAAGAAAGTCTCACTCCTCATTCGATTTCTATCCCACAGTATAATTCTTATAAAGCTGCGTTTGGCTTGGTTCTATATCTTACATTATATTATATAAGACTTACTACTATGTTTAAAGACATTTTGACTACTGAATCAGATGTCTTTAATGCAGAGCAAGGATATAGGGCGGAATGAAAGACCGATCGTTAATTAAGCATATTGTTTTCAATAATATATTCTATTGTAGGATAATTATATAACGTAACATACACAAGTTATCATACGAAATCCAAATAGCCATTTCACACTATATGATTGCCTATGTAGGAGTAGATCTAATCAATGTTTAATGATGAGATACAAAACCTGATTGCGAATACAGAATCAATATCACAAAAATATAGAATATACGATTTATATTGATCATATTATTTGTCTCCTGAAATCAAAGTTTTTAATATGAACAGTAAAGGATTGTAATCTGATTAAGCTTAATTTGTTATACTTAGAACACAATTCATGAGTTGAGATAAATATAATCATACGGTATTAGTAGTCCCGCTTTATCACAATTCTCAGTGTGTGTTATACAAATGCACACACACACACACATATATATATATATAAACACGTATATATATATATAAATACACACGCACGCACACACACACACACACACACACATATATATATATATATATATATATATATATATATATATATATATATATATATATATATATATAAGCATATGTGCGTGTATGAGTTTCCGTGCGTAAGTGTGTGTGCCACAATAACTATAAATTACAAGGTCTTTGCCCGGAGGAAAACATGGTTCTGTATTCTAACCTCAGTCTTCATCCACATCTGTCGCCTGTACAAATAGGATATAGCTGATCGCCGTAGTTCGACCCGTCTTGATCAAATAATTGCAGCGTTTGTAAATCAATTATCGCGTCTCGCCACGGATCTATACATGATAGTCGACAGAGGGTGGTGCCGGTTTCCTTTTGAGGCCAGGAAAAATCGAAGTCGTTTTCTTGCCCTCCTTGTGAATCACCGTAAGTTTTCTGTAATTGCGCGTCATATGATTTGTCAACCTCCTCTCTATCTCTCCATCGTTCTCACTGTCGCTATAGTGGTGTCGAAGTCAATTGAATAATCACTATGAGACACATCATTAACGCCAATGATGAAGAAATTTATTTCATTAGAAGTTAATTTATTTTCTTTCTATTTATATTTATGCATACATATATGCATGTATATATATATCCATATATATGCCTATATATACATATATACATACATACATATATATATGCATATATATATATATATATATATATATATATATATATATATATATATATATAACGAGAGAAAGACAGACAGACAGAGGAAGTGAGACAGAGAAAGTGTGAGATGTATATTTAATTATGTAAGGCTTCCTTCACGTCATGAATAATAAACTTCTTCTAATGAAGCAATATCGCGAAATTCCCTCTATTTAATAAATTAAATTCTATCTGAGACTAACAAGATTTATAAAAAAACATTTAATTCCTTCCTGTTTTATATAGCTCTAAGGAAAACGTCTTAATAGATGCGGATATGCAATTTAAATATATTATGACTATGAGAAATACTGCCTATAGTTTTACTGACTGTGATTGTTTGTATGCTCAAATGATAAGTTTGTGTTTACATGGAAATGTCGGTGTATAATGTTTTATTATATAAAAAGCTGTGATTGTATCACACAAAAACAGTGTTACAATTACATTTGTGTGTATATGTATTTTACTAGCTTTCAGGGTATTCTGTTGTGGTGTTTGACTTTGATAGTAAATTTGAAACAATTGCCATGTATTTATTTATCTCTCTTTGTGTATATATATATATATATATATATATATATATATATATATATATATATATATATATACATATATTCTACTTCCTTGTTATGCTCAAATTTTCTAAACCGGAAAACGTATGTACATGAAGGATACCCTATCTTGTACCAAAAATATTGCACTAGTACATTCATTTCATGTTTAAATCCATTAAAAAGTAAACAAATGAATAAATGAATATATATATTCAATTTGTAAAATAAAAATTACAGCATGTAAAATAAAAAGAGAAGTCATTTAGACCTTATAATCTGAGCATGTAAATAGGGAAGTATTGTTTTTGTTTTAATGTCAAAACTATATGCGTGTAAAAAGGAGAAATTAAAGAAATTGATCATTATTTTACCTTGAAAAAGTGGGCATGTGATACTGGAGCAATGTTTAATTTTTATTCTGCATTCCTCTTCGAAAAACACACAAATACACACAACCGCACACACACACATACACACACACACACACACACACATATATATATATATATATATATATATAATATTTATCTGTAAAAACGCAAAATAGGAAATAGGAAAGACTTGTCAAGTTGTTTGTATATTAGAAAGAGAGTATTTTGCACGAAATAAGAGTAAAAAATGAATTTTTGTTCATACGTGCCTTAATAAAAGCACATAAAATCGATACAAATATATATTTTCAATAGGCGAATTCTTTATCTATTATATGATTTCATTTATTTATTTTTTATTTTATTAAATAAAAGTTGAAACATTTGTTACGCATTAATATGTTAAAAGTGTTACACAATGTTTCATTTCCTATTACATATCCTGGCTTGTGAAGATAGCTAAAGTCAAATTTAGACAAATTTTGAGCCACAACGCTTTCCATTTAATTTTTTTCGCCGCTTGTCAATATATCGGCGATATTTTGTTCTGATGCTATGTGATTTACAATAATGTATTTCTTTGTTATTCTATAACTTATGGAGGGACATTTAATATCTATATGCTTAGATCTGCAGTGAATTACTGTGTTTTGAGCTAAGCATATATTGCTTGATTACTACGGTGATTTACTCAATTTAGGTTTTAAAACAGTCTTTAGAATAGCTTTTATGCATAGCTCTACTTGCACAGTATATGTAAGTGGAATGGATTTCGACTGATACGTAGAGAGATATAATATGATGAATTGTAGATCCCATGAAATAAAGGGCACATTTTTTGATAGTCTAAAACAATACTTTTTCGCATTACAGCGATATTTCTTAATCTAAAAATGCTAATTCTCGGAGACTTGTTGATTATTTAAATGATGTTCTAAACGCTGTTCTTTAGTTGCTCTGAATTAAGGAAATACTTGTTTAACTCTGTTTAAATTCTTTATTGTCGGTCTTAATAATTTTTGTGATAGTTTTTCTTATTGTTTAACATATGCCGGGTCTCGTAACAGTCATTATCATCTCCCGGTATTGTTTATCGTCAACATGTTCAGATTCTGTCATGCATTTAACGATATCATGCTCGGTCGGTGTACAGTGATTCTTTCATATTTTTCATTCCAAACTTTGATGGGATTTTATAAATGTATATTGATTGATTAATTTTTATAATTTCTTTTCCATGAGGAAAATGTATGCTCAGAAACCATCTCCTTCCAAGATCGGTCATTTGGAATTTTTTTTATTTAATCTGTTTTTGACATCTGTAAATATTATTTCAAAATTCGATACGATAAAAATGTCATCGACCCATCAAACTGCAATGAATAATAGATGTAGTTTGCTTGAAGCATTGTATAGTATGTAGTTAAATGAAATATGTAGACGGCAGTACAATGCAGAGGTAACAGAAGACGCAAACTGAAGCAGGTGAAAACGTTGTATTGATACAACTTACAAATACATGTGTACATATTCATACGTTTCATATGCACATTATATTTTTATTTGTACTGGGATTACCTGGGTAAGCCGGTCTGATGGGATATTCGTGTTATATGATATTTCGAGGAAGATCCCTTCGTTATATATTTATTTACAATCAGTAGCTTATTATGTTTGTTTTGATCATACAAATAGGGTATCGGTGGGCATAGTTTGATCTGATGTTCAACTACATTATCATGAAATATAGTATTCCAGATTCGACCGCTCGGTCTCAGATCGTACAGTGATATGTTTAACCGCTAGGCACAACTTTTACTTTTCATTATGAATACCTTTGAAGGTGTAATATATTTTTTCTGCCTTTTGGGGCATTTACATAAACATTTCTACGTCCATTTGATAGATGTTAAAGTTATATTGCAATGCGATTTACAATACAATTATTACTATTATCTCACGGTCTTATTTATTGCAGTGAAAACGTGGAAAATATTCTATACTGTAAATCTGAGAGAATCCTTTGGCAACAAATCCAGCTTTGTACTATTCAACGCTTGGCGCTGTAGTTTTTTTTTCGAGAAGAAACGATATGTGTATCCTAAGGGATAGGCACTACCGAATAGTTATTATTTTCTGATAAAGCATCTATGCTGCTTTCGATTGCTAATCGCAATGTCTGACAATGTAATGAATTAATGGATTAATTAAAACTTTTTGACGTATTATCAATGGAATAGCAGTAGTCGACTTGAATATATGCCAAAGTGCCGACTATAAAAAACAGGCCGGCTTCTAGTTTTTCGGGGTAACGTTCTGATGAATTTTCGACTTTTACATCAGCATCATCGCTACAGTCATCATTAATGATCTTTTTCTGGTGAACGTCGACCTCATTGTCGTCATTTGTTTTATTGAGGAAATACCAATTCATCTTTTTGATATGATGAATTATCGTCTTTGAAATTAAACGTGTCTGTGAATTTTATACATCGGATTTTTTTATTTGTTTTTTCTCTAGAAAAATACTATGCACGCAAGACTGTTTTTATCGTACCCAAGGAATATACCTCGACAGGTTTTAATATTTGATATGTTTTACTTATCTGTAAATTCAAAGCAGGTTGAACCTGATGCATGTATTCTGGTTAAATTTGGCTTTCTACTACAGAAAGCTTTATACGGGGTTGCAGATAGGATCTGTTAAAATACCGGTTTCGTATGTATGCAGAAGTCATAAGTGCATACGTCCAGAGGTTTATAGTCCATTTTCATTCAATAAGTAGACATGTTGCCATTTCAAAAAAGTTCCGCCATGATTTTTCCGTAATTCCGTTTTAGTGAGGTTAATAAGGTGACGATTTTTCATGCTCGATACGATGGTTAATTCACAAAAGTTTAATGTCTAAATTATTGAATTCTTATTTTTTCCAAGCGAATACACTTTACCGTAGGGAGCCATGTCAGTTAACTATTTTGAGTTGCAAGTAAGCTATCAAATGTGTTTTTCTTAAAGATAGACTGATATAATCGTCTACCAAATTTAATGCACACTTGAAGTTTTCTCTATCGATCAGTTTCACGAGACTGTTCAAGTCACAATATATCAGTGATAGAAATTTCGTGGCTTTCTTGTCTACATCTGGTTTTAGTACGTTTCCGTGTTGCCTTGTGTACAAACATTGCAGTTTGTCAAGTTTTAGAAGTCTTTATTTTCAATCTGTCAACCACATTCGGCAACTTTTTGATCTCTGGAATATTGCAGTGCCTGAGACTTTTATAGCAAATGATAGTAAATGATAGTAAAATAGTAAATCATGACACGCGATTTTTATGGGTTTAGGCTATTTAAATAATATAGCCTTCCATTTTGCTTAAAATCGAATACAGTTCTATTTGAGTACGCCAGTTTTGATTTATTGAGGCTAAAGTTTATATTTGCACCTTGCTTAATGGCGGCTTGCACAGAAAATATAATTTGTTTTAATTTCGGGATTAAAAGAGCGTTTTTCCAAATACAGAAAAAAAACGACCTTTATTGTTCTTTTATGATTTTTCTTCGCATCGCCTTTCTATAAAATAATATCGTTTGCGCGAATACTATCAGTTATCTCTACAAAGTGAATGTGAGGATTAAATTAGAAGTGTAATTGACTATAACCTCTTGAATTGTAAGCCATGTTTTATTTCAGCTGAGTTTCCCACAAGTAGCTATTATATACAAGTTCTTGATATGAAGACATTTGTAGTAAGTCGCTGTTCTGTACATGATCTGGGCTTTATCATTTTGCAAGCAAAAAGCGAATATCCTTCACATGTTGACACCAAAAAATATGTTCTTGAATGCTAAAGATTGAAATTCAAGGTAGCAATTCTGGTTGATGATTGGTTGAGAACAGAACGTGAATTAATTAGATATGCCAGTTCAAATCTCTCAACATTCAGGGAGAATACCCCCTCATGTTTCAAAATATTGCAACAGAACTGTTGCCAGATCTGGGCAGGAGCTGCTAGAAAGGACTTGTCCTGCCTTGATAGAGTTCAAAATAGACTTCGTAGCCTCGTAGGAGATGTCCTTTTCTCCTCCTTGCAACCTCTATCTCACAGAAGAGATGTTGCGAGTTTGTCTCTGATGTATAGTTATTTTCATGGCAAGTGTTCGACTGAGCTTCAATCTATGCTCCCCCCTCGCCAAACTTTCACAAGAAACACTCGTCTAGCTGTAAACACTATCAATAATTCCCCCTACTCTTTATCTGTGCCTAAACCTAAACGTAGATGCCATGAACAAAGCTTCTTTCTTAGAACTGCACGCCTGTGGAATTGTCTTCCGTTTTCCTGCTTTCCGGCTGACTACAATATGGTTGTGTTCAAGTATAAAGTAAATAAGTTCTTGATGAGCCGTTCCATATAAGTTATCAAATTTACCAAATTTTCATTACTAATGATTACTATATTGTCCAATTTCTACTGTACACTCTTTAACCCTTATCCTTGAGTTGCCTCTGGGCCTTGATAATGTGGTGATGCCTATGTAAAAAAAAGAACATTTTGATCTAATTAAACTATTACAATGTTTAATAGAAAAATCTTACATTTGATTAAAGAAAATGAAAATTTCAATGAAAACATTTTTATATGCAGGCACTTGAATATTTTTTAGCAACGGTTTACGTAATAAACCACATATTTAGAAGAGCCTCTCCATACATTAGACAATAAAATATATACTCTGACGACTCTTTCCTTTAATATAGCTCTGGACCCCTCCAATATGTGAAAACAAAAGTACTGATATTATTGTGGGCGTCCCTGTGTGTCTTGGCTTTAGAATAGATTTGTACTTGGTGAACAGATAGGTATCACATTCTTGGTTCATAGGTAAAAATTGATACGAAAAAAATTAACTTGTATTTACACACAGATATATACGTGACCGTCTAGACCAGCGATATTGCTCCGATTGGCGAGATAAAGATCCCATAAACCCCTGAGTAAGGCCGGGCAATTATGCTGAGATTGTCTGTTATTACCTTGATTGAATCCGGAACAGCAGTGGTGACTTATCAAAAGTTATGAGTTTTATGTATTTTGTTAAAATAGACATATTTTGTATTGCCGTGAGAAATGACAGGAAATACCAGAATAATGTGGAACGAGATCATGAACTCGTTGGCCTGAGGAACACCTGATCAGACGTTCTGGCTTTCTTAGTGACAATGTGGACCTTTTGGGGGAATGTAGTTGAAATTGAGTTTTGACCTCAGATACACAAGCTATCGCAGGCCTGGCAGGAATGCTCACAAGCAAAAGAGTTGGGAATTCCCCGTTTGGCGTGTTTGGTTTTGGTTGTTCTTGAGGATTGACCGGATCAATTCTTTTAGCTTAGTACTTAAGCAAATGCCCAAACCGATTTTAGCAGATTAAGCCAGACTTCCTGAGAGAGAGAACCTAACAAAGGGATATCACCCCTATCCGGCCGTCGTTACCGCTGCCATCGTGGAGAACGAAGAATAAAATTTTGAAGAATCCTGATGTTCTGGTGTAATCGACCTGAACGATATACATATGTAACAACTTGTAATTTTCGTGAAATTATTTTTTCTTAGTTAGAACTCTCCGAGTCTGTTTTCTGTTTCTGGTGTGTATGCGAAGCTAATTGATTTTCATCAAAATTGACACGAAGCCTGAGACGCTGAGAATTTTGTGAAGTCCCCTCAGAAGATGGACGGTAAATGGGCAGACCAGGTCAGCGGAGTCAAAAGTCATCTGCTGACTTGGCCGGCGGGGCACATTTGGTGCCGTTGACCAGCACCAACCTGAAAGGGAAAGAGTTTCTTACATTGGTTGCCGCGGAAAAGACTGAAAAAAGATTACAACAACGAAAAAAACTATAAGTAGATAGAGACGTAGAGAGATAGACAGGAATGAAAGAAAAAATAGAAACAGCCGCGAATACAAACGATAAATAATTTTCAGAACTTGTAGAAAGAATACAAAATCCATTCCCTACTTCGTCAAGAAAAAAGACGTTGACTCAACAGAACAGTGTAAAGGTCAAGAAGGAGTAAGTGTTCTTTGAGCTAAGCTTTTCATCGCGCGTGGTAGTTGTCGGCACGCGCGTGTCTGTCTGCAGTAGCGTACTTGGACGATATTTTAATATTCTCACGGACGCCTTAGGAGCACTTTGCAGATTTGACGGAAGTATTTCAGAGGTTGCGTCAATATCAATTGAGAATGGCGTTGCAGTTTCTTAAGAAAGACCCCAAGTATTTGGGATTTGTGCTTAATGAGGCGGGAATATGGCCTGGTATAGACAAAGTAGAGGTTATCAGGTTTCTGCCTTAGCCCAAGACCGTGCGACAAGTGCAAGGGTTCATTGGGATGATCGGCTATTATCGCCGGTTTATACCTGTGTTTAGTCGATTGGCCGCTTCTTTAATAAAGTTACAGAAACCGCATGCCCGTTATAAATGGACCCCAGAATGTCAGAGGGCTTTGGACGCCCTGAAGGAGCAGTTTACTGCTCTACCGTTGCTGGGGTATCCGGACCTGAGTAAGCCCGTAGTTCTATATAAGGACGCGAGTGACACGTTTATAGGGGCGGTATTCATACAACCGTGTCCTGACAAGGAAGGCCCTGTGTCTGGCATGCCGGAGGACATTCCAATATACTTCCTGCCGCATAAGCTATCCGAAACCCAGCAGAGAGTGACAGTGATTGAGAAGGAAGTTTTGCGATTATATATGCGGTACAAAAGTACAACTATTATCTAAGTGGTGCTGAACTTGTCGTGAAAACTGACAACAAACCGTTGAGATATCTATTTGAGGCGGACTGGGCGAACAAGAAGATCCAGAAGTGGGCACTCAAGTTATACAGCTATCAGTACCGAATCGTATACTTGCAAGGTAGGGAAAATATCGACGCGAATCATTTGCCCCTGATTCCAGAACAGCTGGAATACGCATCCATTTGATTGGATCCGGGTGTGAATGACAGGACTTTCAAGGAAGGAGTGATTAATTCCCACACCGTGAGGGAAAGACCGGACTGGAGTGAGACGGATGCAACCGAAGCTGAACCTGTAGTCGACCCACATTGAGTTGAAATGATCGAAAGGTCAAGAAGACAAAGAATTGGCAGAGTAAGAGCCTGGCTGGAGGAAGATCGGACTCAAAAGTACACCCTCCATCAAGACCGGAATCATTATATTGCCGGTAGGGACGGAGAAATGAGACTAAAAATGGTGGTACCAGCCCAACTCCGAAGAGAAATCCTGGATCAAGCACATGAGAGGGCAGGACACTTAGAGATCGACAAAACATATGTTAATATTTATGACAAATTATTGGCCAGGACTGGCCAAGGATGTTGTAAATGGGTAAACCGATGTATAAACTCTCAGACTCACAGTAGATATCAACCGCTTGCTCCATGAGCGGAAACGAATGCTCCGTAGTATGTCTTCTAGAAATTTAATCTAGAAATCTCCAGACCCTACCCACTGACAGAGCGTGGTAATCAATATATCATGAGCGTAGTGGACGGCCTCACTAACTGGCCGGAGGCCTATGCGGTGCTGGATAAGACCGCCCAGTGTGTGGCCGGTATAATCCCGGGAGAGATCTATCTGAGGTATGGGTCCCCAGAGCAATTAGGTAATAACAATAGCGCAGAGAATGTGAATAAGATTATGAAGGAGGTACTCGAAGGGCTCGGCGTCCAACATGTGTTGACCTCAACTTACCACCTCCAGAGTAACTACAAGCTTGAGCGATTTCATAAGACGCTGGTGGACATTTTGAGCAAATTGATACTGATAATCCGGCGGAGATGAATCGGTTCCTCACACAAGTCTTAGCAACAGTGAGATTCACGATGAATGAAATCTCGGAATTTTAACCATTTGAGTTGGTGTTTGGGAGGGATGTGATTATCCCGATTGACCATCTCTTGAAGCATCATAGAAAGTATTCGGGGCAAGAGCATCGCCGGTTATTGTTAGAACAGCAAGATAAGAGATTTGTCCACGCAAGGGGCGTATTAAATGAGCACAAAAGAACCGGAATAGTTGTATGAATAATGATAAAATGGAGGTGGAGTTCAAGTATAATCTCAACAATAATAAAATGATACTGATATTTCTATCTATAAAAAATATTATTACTGTGCAAATGCATACGTTACATATAAATTTAACTATGTTCCTACTACTAGCCGTTATATTTGCAATCATTATATTTGCATTAAAAATATTGTTAAATATTGTACAGGGGTTCTTTTCTCGACCAGAGTGTATTATTAAATTTTAGTAGGTAGAGTCTATCTAACTTAATCAATTTAATTCCCAGATCAGTGATATTAACTCTCAGAAACATGTTTTCTTCACAAGTGATAACCGCAACAAATTAAACTCTGAACATTTCCTCCTGTCAGTGCGATCGGTGACATTATAAGATAGATCATACCTATTCTCCACAAAGACGTTCGTGTTTGCTTGCTTTGCAATTACATTTTACATTATTTCTATTGTTATGATGTTTTTTAATATAGATCATTCCCTCTAGGAATTCAGGGTAAAATGCATTAGATATCCACTTGTGTTTTTCAGGTCACGGGATCATCGAGTTACGCTGTTTCCACTGGTCAAAAATAAACGATTGTGTCAGCTAATAAGTAAATGAAGATGTATCCTCCCTGCTGAATAAAGCGTCCAACATTTTCGCGAGCTTTATATAAGACGATCAACGCCTATTCTTACAAAGGTAAACATGGGGCAACTTATTCTTCATTATAGTTGTAATTGCATACAAATGTTTCACTCGCGTAAATAGCTACTGAGGCACGAATACTGAATATACATTCGCTTTCGCTACTTTCTATTAAGAGAAACCTAAACAAATATGAATATACCCATTTTTCTATTTAAGATAGCTTACGATCGTAAAAATTTAGGCAAGTCACTGGTTAGCGATTATTGCTTATTGTACATAAGTGGTTCGGCGATTGACCCAGGAAACGCTCGCTTCAGACAAACGACAATAAATAATAGATTCTTAAAATTGTCACAGTGCAGTAAAGTTTTTATGGCATTTTTAGCTCATAAGCTTTTTGGAAGCATTTACAGACTACTTATTCCGTTCATTTTCTTTGAATCGGGTTTCTTTAAGATATCGTTATTGTTACATCATGGCCAGTGTCCGGCATAAGTATATTATAAGATGCTCTAAGTAAGGATTTTACTTCTAAATTACGTTTAGCTTAACAGATTACAGGCTTCAACTTCAATAAAAACTAATGCCATAAACACATGCTTCTGCGATTTGGGGGCATTTCTCTCATTTATTGTTAACGATGGTCGGGGCGATTTATCAATTTACGAGTGAAACTAAAAAATTATTTGAAGCTTTCCAACTGTTGCGTTGAAGTAATTTCAGAAGAAATACACATAAGTTACATGAATAAAAAACTTCTTAATTTACACATTTCCATTTCTAGCTTTCAGAGAGAGAGAGAGAGAGAGAGAGAGAGAGAGAGAGAGAGAGGGGAGACGGTTTCATTTTCTAAAATGTGTCATTCTTAATTGTATTAGGTGTATTAATAATGGACTTATTAGTAGTATTCTGTTTATTCCATTATTATTATTATTATTATTATTATTATTATTTTATTATTATTTTATCATCATTATTATTATTATTTTATTATTATTTTTATCATTATTATTATTATTATTATTATTATTATTATTATTATTATTATAATTGTATTTCTATTTTTACACTTTCATTTACAATTATACTAATTCTAATAATTGTTATTTGTATTAGCGTTTTTACTGTTGGATTTTACATTTAATTTTGTCAGTGGGGCTTTATTTCTCAATTTAAAGATCACCTCATCAGAAACAATATGTTCGTCCTTAAAAAATTTCTTACGATTTAAGCATGCCAAAACCATTGTATTCTTTATAGATAAATGCGATTCTCGTGCGTTATTCTTTTTTAATTTTAGGACATAAATTCCTGACTTTCAAACAATTTATAAAAAAAAACATATTAAGAAAAACTCAGCACAGAAAAAATGTCCTATTCATTAAATTATACGAGAACTAATGGTTTTTAAGATTGAGTGTACCATCCCCTCGCAAACATATGCCTATTACGTTCCTTTAATGCGGTGTGTGTTCTTATAAACATTTTTATACGTTATGCACCTATCTTGCAACTATCACTCCCCTGCCTTTTTCAAATTTGTAAGGGATTGTTTGTTCTTTACAAGGTCTAGCAACACCGCCGTGTGAAGTTTAACTCAAGGGCATTAGCAATTACTTCATAAAAAACCCCTCAGTTTATTTGTATATCTTCACTGCAAAAAAAAAAACGCAATACAATGTTCTCAGCATTGATTGAAATATATCTTTATAACCACTACTTATTCATTAAGTTCCTTGTTTCATTATTTCTTAAAATGTTTCCTTGTAAACATTCCTTTCCTTATCATAGTTAAAACGCATTTTCTAATATCTAAATTAATGTGTTTACTATTGGAGGGGGGTCAATTACCATTTCAGAAAATAAAACAAAACAAAACTACTTTATCTATTATAATGCGCTAGACAATTACAATTTTGTTTTGGGAGAGGGTATGTATTTTAACGAAGCTGTTCTGGCATTGGATCGTCTTTCCACCAGAAAAGTCGGTACACAGATTCTGATAGTTATAAATATTTATGGATGAAAACAATTTGCAGCGTCGTTGTTTATGTTGTATTGCATGATGGGTAATACTTTTCGAATATTTGTTGAGTTCTTTATATGTGAGTATATTTTAGGTGGGTAATCCAGTTTATAATATTATTCTCTCACGACCAGGAATGACATTTTGGGTTCTATTTTTGCCTTTTTCTTTATAATTTGATGAAGTTTTTTATGTTTTGTTTTAATTGACTTTCTTAATTATGCCTGTCATCGCATTTCCGAAGTTTTCATTTGGATATCCTTTAGTTTACATTTGTATATTTCTATATATTATTTTACATTTATATATTTCTATATATTATTTTATATTTTTACTAGCAGAAGTACCCGTCGTTGACTGGGTTCAAAAACAGCCTACAGAAAGTATGATAGGTTATGAAAAGCAGGGGACTGTAAAGAGATATGTTTTGATACTCATAAATTTTACCTTAGGCAAAATATGATGAATGTAAAGATAATTTTCGCGAAAATATATTTTTTATATCATCTTTGTTCACTCCTAGCCAAGAGTGACCAACAAAATGATGTTTCCTCACAAAGAGAAAAGGTTATATATATAATAATATAAATATACAAGAAATAAATGTTACCATATTCAATAAAAGTTAATTTTATGGTAGAAAAGTTCATTGCTTTGTATTATTAATTTTTAAGCCGTTTGTAAAAAAAAAAAAAATAATAATTCACGAATCGGTTTAAAAATAATAAAAATGACAGCGACTTTGAAATAGAGAGCCCCGTTCTGTGTTAACAATTTAAGAGAGTTCCGTCAACGTAAGGAATATTTATAAACATGTTTTAATGTTTTCCGTTATTTTGTGCTTGAGGAATATTCGATTATGGCATGTGTAGTTTATATAAAAATTCATTTAAGTAGTTATCGCCTCAGATTTCGTTTTAATTTGGTTTATTGAAATTATTTCAAGTAAAGAGCATTAAATACTATTTAAAAACAAAAAAAACATGAACTGGACTTTTATTGACTATGGTAACATTTATTTCTTGTATATTTATTTTTTTCGGGTAGTCGTTTGTTGGCTTATTCTGCTAAACACGTTTACTAAATAATATCGACGAAATATCGAAAAACAAAGAAACAAAAATAGTTTTGGAAAATAATGAAGCCTTACTTACTTTAGTAAGATAATCCGAAACAGCAAAATGGGATATTAAAAAGTAAACACGGAATTACTTTAGTTTTTTGAAACAAAGAATTGACATAAATATGAATAGTAAAAAAAATGGCGCTCTTTTCAAGTAGAACAGCTTCGTTTCAGGTTTACAGTATTGAACGGTGTAGCATTGCGCCGTCAGATTTAGGGTTGAACTATTATAAGTGAAGAACACGCAGAAAGGGTTGTAATCAACTAGTTTCTTTCTAGTACACTGACAAAAAAGCTAAAACTGATATATAAATAAAAAATAATAAGGTTATGTAAATGTGTTTTTTTAGAGCAGGGTTTTTCCTTCTTTTGACACGATAAAAAATAACGTTCTTATTTTTATTATTTATTTATTCTCGAAAGAATGCAACGTGCAAGTGGAGAAGAAAAAACAGAGTTATGCAAAATTTGTGCCGAGAATTGTCTAAAGTTCTGACATTTTTTGGGTTTCACTTTAATAAGAACATAAACTTTTTAGGTTAATTTATTCGACACAATATGATTCAACTAAAAAAAATAATAAAACCTAACGTGAGTTAAGATTAAAGTTAATGTCTCATTGTGGACCCTCACCCCTTTTTAAAAAACCTTGTTACACTTTGTGACATATTTAAATTCTATGGAGGTCAGGCGCGAACGAACACCACATTATTTTATTATACCATATTTCTTCAAACTGAAACATAATTATACAAGTATACTTACGCAAATAGATATCAAATGTCTTTGTTAAAGTTTGTGCCATATTTCCATGGAGTACAAGCGCGAACCCTGACCCCACAATTTTATTATACAATCCCTATTTAAGTTGAAACATATTTATCAAGGTATTCTTACGTACATATATATATATCAAAAACCCTTGTAAACGTTTTTTTTTTCATTTTTTTATTTCCATACTTTGGAGGGAAGGCGCCAACGCAGACCCCGCAATTTTTATGAACCAACGTTCGGCCAGATCAAACATAACCATTCCTGATCGTCGATACATCTTCTATCATTATATGTAATCAGTTTTTTTTAAATAGTCAACCATATAGGAGCCTATTCGTGATCAGGCACATATACACATACACACAGGCGCTCAGCTTTATATTATAGATATGAACAATTATATTTGAATATGGAAAATTACACTGAACAATGATGCATTCAAATTTTCTGCACACATCAGCAATGTAATATAAATGGAGCTAGTGATGACGAACTAAGGGAAATGCAGTGGTTAAAATCATTTTAATCGAATACATCGCAGAGAAAATAAGGACAAAGCGAAACAGGTAAAGGAGATGTATTTAAAAAAATATTACATTTTCACCCCAAACACGGCACATTGCTACTTTGATGTAGGGGACTACTATTAGGGACACATGCTACAGGAGTACTAGGTCGGTAGTTGTGTAACAAGATGTCGGTTCAGGTTACACTGGAACTTCTCCATTGGAAAAAGCAGGAATCTGGGAGGGAATTTCAAAGTCTAGCGGTTCTGGCGAAGAAACTACATGAGTAGAAGGCTCTCTTACATCTAGGAATTTCTACTGTAAAGGGGTGGAATTTTAATGCTTGTCGGGTTTGTCGGGGGTATTTACGCAGAGGGGGTAAAAGTGCTTGCAGTTCGTCGAAAAATTCACGATGGGACAAAAACTGGAGCTTTGATGCCAGTTCAGGACATATTAGGTTGACGACTCTCATTTGAATCTTTTCTAGGAGTGCGATACTAGTAGCAGATGCACCGGCTCAAATATGACAACAATACTCCATACATGGGCGAATGGTGGGGGGGGCAGGATACTTTCGGACGTTAGTAGCTTTCTGGCACGGTAGAGAGAATCTTCCTTTTTCGCAGCGGTCCTGGCAATGCTCTCAATGTAATTGTTCCACCTCATGTTTCCTGTGAATGTTAGGCCGAGGAGTTTAAAATATGTGCTTACAGATAAAGAGTTTTTGGCCATTGCTCTTGGTGGTAGAGAACGTTTCTTATAGTTATTGAAGGAAACAACTTTAGTCTCGGCAGCATTAAATGTGACCATCTATTTTTGTCCTCATTCCACTACAGATTGGAGGTCATCCTTGAGTCTTTCTGCCATTTCATTAGATATGTTTTCATTTGTTTCCCTGTCGTGTCTGTTATACAGCGTCGTGTCATCAACATATATACCCATCTCAAAGACAATTTTGTCAGGGAGGTCATTTATGAATATTAGCAATAATAGGGGTCCAAGGATAGACCCGTGAGGCACTCCCGCATTTCTTTCATATTGTGTGGATGTACGACTATCGAGGACAGTCTGGATTTTTCTCTTATCTAATAGGATTTAATTATGTTAAGTATTTTTCCAGTGATATCGTATGATCATTAAAACCTTAGATCTATCTAGAGCTACCGCTATACTCTCTTCTGATTTGTCAAGTGAATGGTATATACGCTCGGAGAATACAGTTAGAATGTCTGCTGTGAAACGGGCTTGCCTAAATCCATATTATTGGTCGGTAAGACATTCAGCATATGTAATGTGATGGACTACAGCTTAATTATGGACTCAAATATTTTGGCAAAAAGTGGGAGGAGGCTAATGTGGCGGCAATTTACTGGGTCAGTTCTTTCTTGAATTCTTGAAAACTGGTACCATAGAAGCAGTTTTCTAGCAGGCAGGAAAGCAAGATTCATTAAGGCACTGTTCAGCAGGAAGTGAAAAGATATTTCGCCATAGGGCGTCTTTGATGAGATCTGATTGCTTCCCAGTAAGCCATTTTATAATATATCGTTGTTTTGAGCAATGGCTCTTCCATTTTGGCTCTAGAGTTTAGGGCGATTTCAACTATTATCACTACATGATCAGCATTCCCAAGTGGGTTTGAGCGTTCGTAACACTATCATCAGGAACTGTGATCAGAAACAGATCTAAAAGTTATGCGTGTTGATCTTGCTGGTCAGGGAAACGGGTTGGAAACGTAAACATCTCTAACCTATTAAATGGTCGTCATTTATTGGAGGGTAACATAATTTCAGGGGCAAGGCGAAAAGTATTCACAGTAGACGTTCTTTTCATATATATATATATATATATATATATATATATATATATATATATATATATACGAAGACATCCACGGAAATACAGACACGCTCATGTATGTGTTTGTGTGTAAATAGAAAAAAAACAGACTATTAAGAAGATAAAGAGAGAAACAAAAAAGAATTGGAAAGATAATATAAAATGAAGCGGATATTATTTATCTTTTTCTTTCAACGATATTTGTTAAAATAAATAGTTGGTAGCAGATACACGCTGTATAGATATATGATCGCATATAATATCAAAGGCCGCCATTCCGTTTGATTTGTCGCTGCTTCCATTATTTTGGCCGGAGATATGTAACCCCACGTAGTACTTTCCGTCAGCAGGTCATTATCTCTCTTGTTCAGATTTCTCTATTTCTATAGCGTTGTCATATTTTGATAAAATAATATGTTTTGAAAGTCAGTGGTCACTTATTCTCATGCTGCGGCGAAATCATCGAAGTAGCAACTTACATATCATTGCATCAATAGACATGCATCTTGTCTTTTCGATTACCCCATGCCATTGACTTTACTATGACAGATTATTTCAAAGATGGACGTAGACGTTCCTATGTGCAATGCTCTCTATGCTTTGTATACCTTTTGTAGCCGTATGGACGATAGAAAACGATACACTCTATTCGTGTTTACATTATGAGATTTGCGCACGCATATGTATGCACAGACACACATACCCATAAAAATATACACAGGCATACATACACACACACCCACACACACACAAACACATGTATTACTTGTTCGTCAGTGGGTTGTATTCCGAAACAAGATATAAATGATATATATTTTATGATTAAAAGTGTTATTAATCATCCATTAACGCTACATTTTGTAACGATGATAATCAGCTAAAAATCTGAATCTCATTGATATTTTGACATTTCCTCTTCTGTGAATCGCTATTTAATTATATAAGATATATTTTTAACGAATAAAATATCTTCAACTGTATCGATATTTACTTTTTTGGTTCACTTTTTGTTTTGTGTTATATTGCACTCTTTATCCACTTTTTCGCACTCTCTATATTTCTTCATCTCTCTTACTATATGTATATGTGTATATATATATATATATATATATATATATATATATATATATATATCACATAAACTGTAAAATGTAAAATGCAGAAAGGAAGAACAAACTATTGATAATATTAGCTCTAATTTTAACTTGAACAGGGCAGAATACTATTCTACAACATTATTAATATAATTAAACAATGGGTAGAAATATGAGAATGGCACACGCATTTAGAAAAAGATCGGAATAATAATACAGAGAGGACACTTCAACAGAGACTCTCTATAAGCCATACTATTTATTAAAGTTATCAAGCCAATCAATTATATATTTTAGAAAGATAGTGCCGGATTAAATTTTAAAAACAGAAAACAAATAATAAACGATTTAATGTATGTCGATGGTCTTAAGCTATTTACAAATAAAAAAAAAGAATCGGTGAAGCTGATAAAGGAATATAGAACATACTTTGACAAGAGAGTCGGAATGAAAAAGTGTGCACTATGAATTCATAGGCTTCAACAAAGAAAAAAAATTAAGCATGAGTATCAAAACCGAGAAAATCCATGATTGCGCACTATGCGTTACACTCGAAATATGGCACTCATCGAATCTGGGTAAAAAGAATATAAGGAGGTAGCGAATACGGAAGCGTGAATAACTGTGGAAAGAAAAAAAGATTTAGAAAAAAACGTGACATACATAATATAGTAAATGATGGAATGAAAAACAAAAATTGACAAGAAAAGGAAAGCGGGAAGTGACATTTTCTAACTAAAACCAAGTGAACTTGCTCAATCATTGACATAGCTTGAACTGATAGAAAGTACATGAAAAAAAATAAGTTCATGAATGAATATTAGTAGGTCTATGAAAATATAAAGAAATCAAGATGATTGCCATAGTAATTTTATTGTTCGGACGATAACAGAAAGCGACCATAAAGGGCTTAATCGTATTGACGTACAATTGCTTTTCCAATTTTGAAAAACGCTTGCCTGGTAGGAACGGCGAATGTTTTTAGGCCAAACTTGAATATCTAATGTCAAAGGAATCATCTTAATGTTAAAAGAAAAACAATTTAATAAAATACATATAAATGTTGAAACTACTATTGCTACTATTATATAAAAAGAAAATTTGAATCCCTGTCTGCGTGTAAGTTCATTCTCTTGGTACGATTTTTACGAAATTTAACACTAAACTATTTTATCTGCCTGCCACAATTCTTAGATCGGTATTCTGTTCGAATCCTGACAATCGATAATCGAAATACTCCAATGAAAGAAGTAACATGCCATTTTGACGAAAGTTATCACTTTTCACAGCCTAAAAATCAAGTGAATAGGAAAAGTTTTATATTAAAAAAAAAACTGAAAAGCGCAACACATAAAATTAATAGGTATTTTAATATGCAGGGGCGTGTTCTAAATTAATGCTTGTGTTTAGAGTATGAAATTTACTTTTGCATTTTAAACTCTCATACAAGCAATTTTATATATATTTGGATCAATAGTAAGAACTCTTCAGTGTAATGAAGACTGTAATATATTGTAATTTTAGTCACTTCAAGAGGCTTCTAAAGTTTCCTCCGGGTGCATCACGATAAATCCCTAATCGGAGCAGGCAATTCAATCGAGCTGATTGAAGAAATAACTAGGTTATCGAGTTCGATGACAAAAAAATATGGAAATTTAAAACATTCGTTTATAATCAAATTGTGGGGCTACGTCGGGTCACACTACTAGTAACATAATAATAATAATAATAATAATAATAATAATAATAATAATAATAATAATAATAATAATTAATAATAATTAATAATTATTCTTATTATTATCAGTAATAATAATAATAATTAATAATAATAATTATTCTCATTATTATCATTAATATTAATAATAATTAATAATTAATAATTATTCTTATTATTATGATTAATAATAATAATAATAATAATAATAATAATAATAATAATAATAATAATAAACGACACACAGAGGCGTCCAGATCAACGGCATCAGAAAGAATCGTAACAAAGCGAAACAGGTACACCCCGGGAACAAATATATAAATATTTGTGGTTGTAAATCGCATTATTATTTTATATGGAAATGTAGGTAAACATTACACGAAAACACACATTACTTAGTGGAAAAGGTGGTGTGTTTATTGAAATTATACAAGACTTGCATAAGCAATGTCACTATATGTTTTTATTATTTGTTTTTTATTAAATAATATTTACTACATAACTGTATGCGTGCGCCACAGATATAAGATGATATTAATTGCATATATACGTTTCTAACTGTTAATATTTGAATAATAAATTGCATATCAATTGTGTACATACATGAGAATTTAAGTCAAATGCAAATACGCTTATTAGCGGGCGTGTCCATCTTTAATGTTTTATTTTATTTCTTGTTAAACATTGTGTTCTTACTTAATTCTAAGTCGTATAATGTGATCGGTGGAGGAAAAGTGGTTCCTTTGCATCTGACATATTTTTATTAAGGAAAAATGTTGCATTATGACATGTCTCATAACTACGCATTTAAAAGATAACGTTTTTAACTTTGACCCCTAGGTTTTGTTCCTTCGCAGTTTTAAAATTTCATCATCCTTGTAAGTTTTCACATTTACACCGAAACATATATTAATATGTATGAACCACTTTAAATGATAGTGCTCAAGCTTTAGGGAATATTGACGTTTTTTTTTATTAAGAATATTGATTTAAGATATTTTTTAAATAATTTAGATCTCAGGAAATTTGCACATTCAAACGGTTGTCACATCTTATGAAGTTACGAGAACCACCTATTATAAGGAACCTCAGGTAGCCTTCATGCCTTGATCATGTGTGTGGATGACCGCCTAGACACTGCAGATTATAAGTAATGATCGAAATTTGAGATAATGTGATTATCATAAGAAAGAATGCGACATGAACATTGTAAAATTGAACTTTATAACGACTATGCTGTAGTTAGCTGGAAAGAAACATCGATATATTATTTTCCTTGCAGTTGTAGAAAACGAACTTTTGCTCATGGAATTATTGTTTAGTTTCAGGTAGAAATAAAAGTTAGCGTATATTGTCGGCAGTAATTATACGCACACGAGTGTTTGTTATGAACGTTTTAAAACATTGGAAATAAACTGAAATTTTAACTATATTTTATTGATGTCAAACAGGTATTGTAAATATTTGACAAAAATCTTGAACATCTAAATTTTCCTGAATAGTTTAATAAGTGTAAACATCTATTTAAATAAAATTTTTCAAACTAAATATGTTATTGAAAACAATTATGCGTTACAGGAAAAATTCTGTTTTAAATTACTAGCAGCTTAGCTCAGCTTTGCTCAGGCTCTTTGTACTTTTCATAACTTTATATATATATATATATATATATATATATGTATATATATATATATATATATAACATTGTGACTAATGTCCAGGTTACCTATATTTAAAATGTCAAGTGTTTAGAAAACAACTTGGCGGAGGAGTTTGGTAGAATCTGCAAAGGACAACTCTTTCAACTTTGACATCTTGAAAGCCAAATGTTCGCCCCAAAACTGATTTAAAAAACGTGCTGCATGTCTGAATACCATATGTGTAAAATTTCAAATGTCCAGCCTCAAAATTTGCTAGATAGATTGCTAGAGAGCGCAAAGGTCAAATGTTTTGAACATTGGGTCCTTGGTAACCAAATTTTCGGCCAAAATCCGATTAAACAACTTTTTTAAAATGTCGAAATACACTTTATGAAAAATTTCAAATGTTTACACCAAAAAATTAGATGAAAAATGTATTTTATTTTTACTCCAATGTTGACCCGTTAACATTTATTTTTTTGGATCAAATCAAATTTTATTTTTTTAATTACATTTTCACCCCAAACAAAGCCCATTGCCACTTTGGTGTAGGGGGCTACTATCAGGGGCAACAACTACTGGGACACTATGCAGGGATTTGGGCAGCAAGATGTCTGTTCACGTTGCACTTGAACTTCTGCACGTCAGTACAGTTGGGGAAGCGGGGACCTGGAATGGAATTCCAAAGTCTAGCGGTTCTGGGGAAGAAACTACTGGAGTAGAAATATCTTTTACCTCCAGGGATCTCTACAGTGTGGGAGTGGGATTTTGCAGCCTGTCGGGTCTGTCGAGGGTGTTCACGTCGTGGGGGCACAAGTGCTTGTAGTTTTTGAGAGAATTCACCATTAAAATACTTGTAGAACATACATAGGGGTGCAACGTTTAGTCGATTGGACAGAGGCTGAAGCTTAGATGCGAGTTCAGAGCCTATCAGATTTGCGACTCACTTTTGAACCTTCTCAAGGAGCGAGAGACAAGTTGCCGATTCACCAGCCCAAATATGACAGCAATACTCCATTCATGGGTGAATAGTTGCCTTATAGAGTACAGTAAAAAAGTTTTATCCCTGTTTAAGTAACCTACATCTTAAATCTCAAGTATTGAGACCCAAAATTGACGGAGAAGATTCGTGGAGTTTTCAAAGGTCAAATCTTTTAACTTTGACCGCCTGACGACCAAATTTCTGGCGAACAACCAACTAAAAGATTTTCCCAAATCTCAATACCCCTTATGTCAAATCTCGAATCTGTAGACGGAAAATTGACATAATAGTTTGGTAGAGAAATGTACACACACAGGCAAACACACAGATAATTTCACATTCATAGATATACTAGAATTTCATCCCGGCGTTGGCCGGTTGTTTGGAGGTGTATGTTGAGCAAAAAATTAAAAAAAAAATCGGTCAATGTTTTAAAATGTTGACCCCTATTATGGCCCCTTAATATTTATTGTTTTGGGATCTAATCAAGTTATTAAGTTAGATTCATGTCCAATTAACTTATATATAACATTTCAAGTGTTTAGACCCAAAATTATCGAAGGAGTTTTGTAGAGATCTCAAAGGTCAAATCGTTGAACTTTAAATTTATGCCGAAATCTGATCACAAAGATTTTCCCCAGTTCTCAGTACCCTGTATATCAAATTTCGAGTCTGTAGACTTAATATTGACAGAATTATTGCGTAGGGGACTGTACACACACAGCCACACAGGGACACACACAGACACATTCACTTTTATAGATATACTAGCATTTCAGCCCGGCGTTGTCTGGGTGTTTGGATGTGTATGTTGAGCAAATAAATAAAATAAAAGTGGTAGTAGGAACGCAGGCTCGAACCTGTACCGCAAAAGAGGAAGAAGATACCTTGCGAGCCTGTCTTTGTTTTATCGTTATTTTCATGGGAGGTGCTCGTCTGAGATTTAATCTCTGGTCCCCCCTCGCCAGTTGAAGGTGATGATATTAATGTTTTTAACCAAATTTTCGGTATTTCTGCTCTGAAAGGTCGTACTGTAAAACACTACTGATCTTGATAAAATCCGTCGCGTCTGTCGAAAGTTTTAAGCAGACATGCATGCATATATGCATACATGCACACATACATTTATATATTGGTAACTAGGAATTTTTGATCCAAACCGATTTAAAAGCTTAACCTATCTCTGCATACTCTTTATGCTAAATTTCAAATGTTTAGACCAGAAATTGTCTTAGTAATTTTGTAGAGACCGCAGAGGTCAATTTTTGTACTTTTACCCCAATTATGACCTTTTAACTTTCATTGTTTTGGGCTAAATCAAGTTATTAAGTTAGACCCATGTCCAAGGAACCTATATCTAAAATTTCAAGTGTTTAGACCCAAATCTCAGTACTCTGTATATAAAATTTCGAGTCTGTAGACTTAAAATTGACAGTTATTTCGCAAAGAAATGTACACACACCGTCACACAGACACACACAGACACGTTAACTGTCCAAGTTACCTACATAGACCCAAAATTGGCGGAGGAATTGTGTAGAATCTTCAAAGCCCAACTCTTTTAACTTTTACCATTTGGCAGCAACATTTACGACCCAAAACTGATTAAAATGCTTGCCGCATTGTCTGAATCCCCTTTATGTAAAATTGCAAATGTTAAGATCCAAAATTTGCTGAGTAGTTTGCTAAACACTGCAATGGTCAACTCTTTAGAACTTTGACCACTTGGCAGCTAAAATTTTTGACCCAAACTGATTAGCTTGCCATATCTGTGAATAAAATTTCAAATATTTAGACCAGAAATTGACTGAGTAATTTGATAGAGGTCGCTGAGGTCATTTGTTTTAAATTTGAGATTTAAATAAAATTATAACGTTTAATCCATGCCCCACTTACTTACATTTAAAAGTTCAAGTGTTTAGACCCAAAATTGACGGAAGAGTTTGGTAGAAGTTTCAAAAGTCAAACTGTTGACTTTTGCCTTTGACATACAAATTTCTCGCTGAAAACCGGTTAAAAATATTTTCCACAATCACAATACTCCTTATGTCAAATCATGAATCTCTACACTGAAAATTGACAGAGTAATTTGGCAGAGAAATGTACACAGACACACACTCACAATGACAGGCGTTTTACTACTATATATATATATATATATATATATATATATATATGAGTTAATTGGAATAAACGTTTGTTATATACAAAATATATGCATGTATATAAATATATATATATATATGCATATATATAAATATATAAGTATACGTGTGTGCATGAACATGCAAACATATATAATAATTAGTGCCTCTAAGAAGAACAATCATATTTGTTTATCTAATATATAAATGTATGTATGTCTGTAGATCTCCTTGTCTGTCGCTCTGTCTGTCTCTCTATTTGTCGGTCTTTATATTTAAAAACTTTATCTCCTCCGAAAACGCAGAGCGTCGCTAGGAGCCTCAAATAATTGAATTTTTAGGGCCCGTCCTTTTATGGATCTTAAGTAGGTCAAACTTGGTTATAAGAGGTCATAAATGGGTCCAAATTAATAAAAAGAACGCTTATCCATTTAGTACATTCATTTTAGTTTATTCTCAGTATTTAATCGGTTAGTATGTGTGTAACAATGTGTGGTACAATGGTAAAGTTAGCAGCTTTGAATACTACGGCTTCGATTTTGGCTGATATTACCTAAATGTTTTTTTTAACTTTGGAAATCACGACTTTATGATAATATATACGAAACCTGGGCAAATTAAAATATCATATTCACGCATTTATTGCGTCTGGGCAAAGCCGCCCCCACCGGCTTCATATATATATATATATATATATATATATATATATATATATATATATATATATATATATATAAATATGGCGATTAACTGAATATTCGGCGTTTCATCCACTCTAGGATTCGTCAGGCTTATGCGCGAATTCGACGAATCCTAGAGTGGATGAAACGCAGAATATTCAGTGTAGCTTAATCGCCATATATATTTTATAAATTAGTAACTAGGTCTACCTACGTATTGAGCACTTTTGAAGTAAATACTTAAAGTTTACGCATAAATCTATACTTTCGTATATTATTTTTATGTGAGTAAGTGAAGTAGTCATTTATATATATATATATATATATATATATAATTTTATATTCATATATACATTTATATCATGTATTGTATAACAATTATATTTGCTTTGCTATTTCTAAGGAACGTATATTCAGATACACATATCAATGCACTTAATGTTTGGACACATTATATCGATAACACAGTATCTTTACAGCGTCTCATAACTATATGATTTATTATCTGTTCGCACCTTAAGCACAAGGTAATGTTAATGTATATCATACGTAGTCGACGTTACTGCGGTTACGGCTGAAAATACGGTGAGATAAATATAAAACACCTTTGCAAAGTGACAATGTCTGCATTTAAATAAAAGGAATAGCACAATTTAACGGTTGTAATCTTGTAGCGGTGACGATGTGTAAAGAATGCGTCTCATCCAATATATATATATATATATATATATATATATATATATATATATATATACATATATATATGTGTGTGTACGTGTGTGTGTGTGTCTGTGTTCGTGTACATACATATAAATGTCTACATTTAGTGCTTAATAAAAATGAACATAGCAATAAGAATAATGATAAAAACTGTAAGAAATCAAAGAAACATATGGACAGTAACAAAGCGGAATAATTGAAGAATAAGTATTGCGTATAAAAGAAAGGAAAATAAGACGAATATTAAGAATATGAATAAGTAAAGATGAAGAAATAAATGAAGAGACTAAATAAAGATGTAGTAAACTAGTATATAATTATCCTTAGAATAAGGAAGTAGCTGGAAAAATATCCCATTGACCGTAATATTCACTTGTCAAGATATTTTTCCGGCTTTTCACATTAGAACAGATAATCTAGATATTAACTTACTTTGTACGGCATAATCGCGTTGACACACCGGGGGATTTCTTCAGATAACCGACGTTAAGCAACGTTCACCCTGGTTAGTACTAGATAAGTGACCATTCGGGAATTCTAGGCGCTGTTTTTGCTCTCCGTTTATCTCGGCATTTGTTTCCAGTCACCCTGTAACTTTGGTTCTATGAGACAGGCCCACTGAAAATACAGGCGCTTTTAATATAATACTATTCTTTGTTTACAATTTTGTGACAATTAATAAAAAAGAACTGCAACATATGCCCAGATTTGTTACCATGTGTATATATAATGTACTGACAGGCCAGTTTTATTTTTTTCCGTTTTAGGATTAATTTTTCCTAGGATTGTGTTTTTATTTGTTTGCCTCCCCTGTGGTCTTTTTAGGTGACTATGTTACGTCTTTTCCGCATGTTTTTCTGGATATCGCAGGGAGAAACTAGCTTAGTCCGTTACGTTATGGTATGTTTTTCTGCCAACCCCCTAAATCCTAGAACTATATTCGGTGGACAGCCGCCACAAGTTTCTATGCTATTTATGTTAATATTCTTTTTTTTATTTCGGAGCCCGAGAAATGTTTTTCGCATTAAATTAGTAAAAAGAAATAATATATTTTCCATTTTTATATCTGCCTCCTTCCTATTGGCACCTTCCTTATTGCGTATAAATATGGAGTGTTTACCTTATTTAGTATTAAATCTAATGTACATAAAATCTATTAAACTATTATGCATAAACACGTTTGATTTTTATGTATCCTGTCATTTTTGTGTCCCGTACGCTTCGTCCGTTCCTTCAGTCATACATCGTATGCTTATGGCTGACGCATCAGTTTCTTTTTTTTTAGTTTTTTATTAGTAATGTGTGTCGAGCAATGTAAAAAACAAATGACTTGCAGTTGAATAATTAATTATACACATAGGACTTCGTCCGACCTAAAATATTCCCAGCTCGTATTGTTACATGAGGCACTCGTCCCGGGAAGTAATTACATGAGGACTTGCCATGAGGTCAGGCTCACACCGAGTAAGTAAGAGATCACCACTAGAATAACAATCCGCATTGAGATAGCCGATTGTTTCGCACGACCATTTAAAGCAAAATTACGGACAGAAAAGGTTTTTTTAGGAAAAGCAGTGAGTGTTATATATAGTGGTTTCATTATTATTATTATTATTATTATTATTATTATTATTGTTGTTGTTGTTGTTGTTATTGTTCGTTGTTATTAAAAGTGAGTCTTAGAGAGTCTTATTAAGAGAAATGTTGCGTTCTGTGTTCGTGTTATGAAGAGATTCATATATTGAGACAGTCTTAGTGTTCACATTGTAGATATGAGATGTAGAGACATTGTGTATGTGAAGACATTTTAAAACACAGGATATATAAGACATATAATGACAATTTCACTTTACTTTTGGTAGAATTACAACACAAAGACGACGTTTATAAAAACACAAGCTTAAGGAAGCTTAGTTAATGAAAAAAGGGAAAAAAACTGGAATAAAGTTAGAGAGACTCCGAGAAAAAAGCCAGTTGATAAATGTAATCACTAAGCCCATGGTGGATAATAATTTCATCGAAAACTTCACATTGGGAGAATTATCAGCGAAGATAACGGTGATAATATCATGAAAGGTCAACTGATGATCTACTCGTGTTGCATGCCTGCTGTCCTGCATAACCAATTGTTCAGAACCCCTTTCCTAACTGAAACTTAAGAAAAAATGACAGTACAATCTAAAATGACGCTTAAACCAGGACAAAACTCAAACGAAATCAAATCACTTTTAGATCTGTTTCTGAGCACAGTTCCTGATGATTGTGTTACAGAACGCCCACGTCCCACTTGGGAATGCCAATCATGTAGTGATAGTAGTTGAAATCGCCCTAAACTCTAGAGCCAAAATGGAAGAGCCATAACTCAAAACAAGATATTATAAAAAGGCCGACTGGGAAGCCATCAGATCTCATCAGAGACGCCCCATGGCGAAATATCTTTTCACTTCCTGTTGAACAGTGCGCAAATGAGACCACTGAATGGTTCAAAACAGCAATTGAAGCACATCCTCACGCGGAAATATTTTAGTTAGCCCCACTCTCCCCTAATGGTTTCCTTCCAAATGTGCAGCTGCCATCGTGCAAAGGCAGCACGTGTCCCATAGATTTAATCGACATAAATCGAGATCAAACAGACAGAATTATATAGAAGCCAGAAGCAACCGTAAGAAAGAAATAGCGACAGCTAAGAGATAATTTACTGAAACCATCCAAAAACGCATCGAAGCTCAGAAATAAGGAACCGGTGACTTCTGGAAAATCTACAACAGTGTAGTAAATAATGGGCAATCAACAATTATTCCTACTATTTTTTTGTTTACATGGGGGTCACAATTATCAATGCCCTAAGGCCACTCAGGGATAAGGGTTATTGCGTGTACAGTAATCAGTGAGATAGTAGTGTAGTAATCATTAGTATTAGGGGTTTTGATAGTGTCTTACTTAAGGGGGCGGTTTGTCAGGAGTTTGTTTATGTTGGACTTGAAGACGTTCAAGTTGTAGTCAGGTGGGAAACAGGCAAACAGCAGAGAGTTCCACTGGCGTGCAGTTCTAAGAAAGAAGATCTACTCATGGAATCTACGTTTGAATTTAGGCACAGATAAAGAGTGGGGAAAATTATTGACAGTAGTTTCAGCCAGACGGGTGTTTCTCGTGAAAGATTGGCGAGTGGGGACGGGGGATTGGAGCTCATACGCGCACCTGCCATGGAAATAACGATAAAACAAAGACAGGCTCGCAAGGTCTCTCCTGATTTGATGTACGTGTTCCATTTCAGATCAGGAGTAAAGGTAAAACGCAGAAGCTTGTCAAAAACATGGGGCCTCCCCAAGACGAGAGCCATCCATTTCAATTGATGCCAGATCAAGATCAGAGCGTTGATGATGTAATAATAGAGGCTTGGTTTTCGATTAATTAACAGGGGCCAGCCACCTCTTCCCCCATTGTTCCACGTGCTGAAGATCAGAGGAGAGATAATTAGAGAGAAATTTGTCATTTACGGCCTTTGATGTGTTGCCATAGATGGTCGTGTCATCAGCATAGATGTCAACGAATGATTTAAGTATGTGGTTTGGGAGATCATTGATGTAGATCAGGAAGAGACTTGGGCCTAGGATTGACCCCTGAGGGACCCCAGCATTAATAATGTGGGCCTCTGATTTCTGCCCATCAACCACTACTCTTATGAGCCTATCTAAGAGAAATGATTTAATGATTAAGAAAACATTTCCAGTAATACCGTAGCTGGAAATCTTGTTAAGTAGGCCCTTATGCCATACCGTATCGAAGGCCTTCGTTATGTCAAGAGCAATTGCCCTGGAAAGGAAACCTTTGTCAAGAGATTCCCTAATCGTATGTGATATAACCGTTAACACATCTGCTGTACATCTTGCAGAGCGGAAACCATATGGCATGCCACTAAGAAGGTTGTGTCTGTTGAGGTGGTTGACTACTTCTTTATTTAATATAGATTCCAACAGCTTACTCATGACACAGAGGAGACTTATTTGTCTGTACTGAGAGGGAGATGGCTTTCACTTGAATTCTTATACAGGGCCTACTGATGAGGTTTTCCAGGGTGTTGGAAAACACTTCTCCTTAATGCAACGCTTAAACAGTTTTGTAAATATGGGGACAAGTTCTGGTTGGAGCTTTTTCAGCACTATAACTGGAATGCAGTCAGGGCCAGTTGCTTTACTGGAATCAAGGTTCTTGATTAGCTTGGTGACCTCACGCACAGATATTTGTATGTTGCATAGAGTGTTGTCTGTTATAGTAGGAAATACAGAGAGTTGATGGTCATTGTCGCATGGGGTAGAATTAGCTGCAAAAGTCTTGGCAAATAGTCTGGCCTTGTCTGATGCTGACGAGATGACCTCAGATCCATTGATGATAGTTGGGATAGAACGCACGCTTCTGTTCAAGATCCTGTTTGCTATTTACCAGAACCAACAATCATGCAGTTGTTAGCTCAGCGAACGTGAAGGCTAACATGCTTTCAAGTTGGTTTGCCTCCAACTCCACACTAGACCCTGCTAACAACCCTATCCTAAACTTTCCTTTGCGCACAGGCGCCATACTAGACGATCTGGAAATCACCCCTTCTCAGGTGCATTCCATTATAAATAATATTGACACTGCAAAATCATGTGGACCTGATGTAATCCCGGCCGTGCTATTAAAAAGTTGCTCCGCCAAAGTAGCTCGAATCCTCTCCGAACTTTACAGCAAATGCCTTAATGACTCTTGCTTTTTTGCCTGCTGGAAAACTGCTCGTGTTGTACCAGTTTTCAAGAATTCTAGAGAAAGAACTGACCCAGCAAATTACCGCCCTTTATCCTCCTCCCACTTTTTGCCAAAATATTTGAGTCCATAATTAACCAAGCTCTAGTCCATCACCTTAAAAATGCTAAACTTTTATCGACCAACAATATGGATTAAGGCAAGCCCGTTCCACGGTAGACATCCCAATTGTAATCTCTGAGCGTACCATTCACTTGACAAAGCATGGAAGAGTAGAGCGGTAGCTCTAGATATATCTAAGTATTTCACAGGGTATGGCATGAAGGTCTTCTCAGGAAAATCGGATCATATGGTATCACTGGTAGTATATTTAACATAATTAAACCATTCTTAGATAAGAGAAAAATTCGGGGTGTCCTCGATGGCCGTGCATCTAAACAATATGATAAAAATGCAGGAGTGCCTCAGGGGTCTATCCTTGCACCTCTATTATTCCCAATATGCATAAATGACCTTCCAGACAACAGTGTCTGTGAGATGGGTATATATACTGATGACACCACGCTCTATAACAGACACAGCAGGAAAACAAATGAACACATATCTAAAGAAATGGCAGAAACACTCAATGATGACCTCCAATCTGCAGTGGAATGGGGGCAAAAATGGATGGTCACATTCAATGCTGCCAAGACTAAACTTGTTTCTTTCAATAACTACAAGATACCTTCTCTACAACCAATAGCAATGGCCCAAAACTCTTTATCTGAAAGCACATCTTTTAAACTCCTCGGCCTAACGTTCACATGAAACATGAGTTGGAACAATTACATTGAGAGCATTGCCAGGACCGCTGCGAAGAAGGTAGGTTCTCTTTACCGTGCTAGAAATCTACTGACCCTGAAAGTATCCCGTACCTCTATAAGGCCACCATTCGCCCATGTATAGAGTATTGTTGTCATATTTGGGCTGGTGCATCTGCTACTAGTCTCTCACTCCTAGGCAAGGTTCAAAGGAGAGTCGCCAAGCTAATAGGTCCTGAACTATCATCCAAGCTTCAACGTCCGTCCCATCGACGCAATGTAGCATCCCTCTGCCTGTTCTACAAGTACTTTAACGGTGTATGTTCCGACGAGCTGCAAACACTTGTACACCCTCTATGTAAATACCCCCGACAAACCCAGTACAATCCCACCCCTTCACAGTATAGATCCCTAGATGTAGGAGAGCCTTCTATTCCTGTAGTGTCTTCCCCAGAAACGCTAGACTTTGGAACTCCCTGCCAGGTTCCTCCTTCCCCAACTGTACTGGCATGCAGAAGTTCAAGTGTAACGTGAACTGACATCTTGCTGCCCAACTACCCACCTAGTACCCTTGTGGCCTGTGTCCTTAATAGTAGCCTCATACATCAAAGTGATAATATGCCTTTTTGGGGTGAAAATGTAATTAAACAAAAAAAAAAGATTACGCCGACAAGAAAAAAGCTGGGATAATTGCTGCGATAGGGCAGGAGATCAGGATAGAAAACTGAGAATAGTACGTTAAAAACAAAGGAAAAGGCTAATCAGATTCGATATGCGGAAAGAAGTACACCTGGTCACAAAAACTTGCACGTTACTTCGCTCACATTGAGAGAATTGCTTAGTTAAGATATGAACTGGCCGAAGGAATGCAGCTTTTGTATGCAACATTAAACGACAGCGTTGAAAAAAAACTGTGGGAATAACAACGGAGGACAGCTCGAACATTTAGACAGATAACCAGCTTTTCTTCAGCAATATGACCTAGTCTCGCAAGCGCACTAACATGGATTTAGAAGTTTTAAGAAAAGCAATGGACAAAGTATGTAGAATTGTGGAAAATGACAAAGGGTATTTCGCCTGATAGAGCTATTCAAAGAACGTGAAGGGAAGCTTGGACGGATTGAAACAAATTATGTTAGTTGAAAAGTTCTAAACTGTTTTCCCAATGCAATAAGGATACATCTGCCTGAGAAAGATATCGAACACCTGTTCGATATAGCGAGCTGGTGAGGTAATAAGCAATACACATGAGAATAATGAGTAAAAGCCCGCGAATTCTAATGTGGGGGAAAGTTACAAATCTAACGTGAGGAATGAAACAAGACGAGCGTTTGCACATTACCATTCGGACAATAATTTTTACTGAACATTACACTGGGTTTAAATCTTTAAGTCATTTGATGATGTCTGGATTTTTACAACTGATTAAGAGTACCAGTTCACTACGAAATAAAAAAAAATAGCATCTGTTACTCTATATCATCTCATGTGTTGTCTTATGTTCATTAGAAAAAATAGAGTACTTGTGTAATAATATAAGCTCAGTGGGGATCAGGTTTTCTGTTAGTATAAAATATAGTATTACTCGTCGTGTACAACGACTGTTTCGTCGTACAATGGCTCGTCAAAATGATTAGACATGGCGTGAAATTTAGGCAGATATTTGAAACACATCGGCCTGTAAAGCCGTTAAAGATGTCAGATTTACGCTAATATAGTTTATGAAAAGCAACTGTAATTGTGATGCTTTCAAATTGATCATATGACAAGAAACTTTCGTTAGTAGATTTGTGTACACTCGCCGCTTACTATACAGTTTATTAAGAAAAAAATCTTTATGAATAAGGCTATGATAGAATTGTTAATATAACTAAATTTAATGATGTGTGACATAGTACAATGCATACAATTTCTTAAGTTTCCTAATTTTAAAACCAGTGGAAATATTTTTCTATATTAATTATTACATTCTCATCATTTAATGTTTAAATAAAATAGCATAGAAACGAAAGACATAAAACAAAATAAAGTAGAACAATATAATTTGAAGACAAATTAGAAATAATTGATTTTTTCTTTAATTGTATGGTTTTGACTGTGGCTATTCATGTGATTTCAAAAGAAAAAAATGTATGAAAGTTTTTCTATTGTTGAATGTGGTTTAATGGTTTCTTAATTAACTTTTTATTTTTATTTGATTTTCATACTTGAAGACATTTTGTTTCTGATATTTTTAGATGGAGTTTTATAAGTTGATATATTTATATTATTCAAAAGATAATTCTCATCTTGCAGGTTAATTTTTTCAACATCCCGTCTGTTGTAACATTTGATTTTTTTTAAGACCAGCTGCACAACTGATACAATACTTACTAAAATTCTGTTACAAGTCATAAACTTGTGGAGGCTAAAAGTGTAATCTTCCGTTCGGGTGATTAAAAAAATACACTTGCAATAGTAGATTATGGCCGATTAACTGAGAGTATCCTACTCCTTAAAACTGAATGAAAGACTGCGTTCATATTTTAGTACAGCGTTTAAACAATTCCTAAATTCTGAAATAACCCCTGAATAAAATTCGAGTTTACATCGGGCAAAATGTTGTGAAATTCATCCACGATGAGACTAATAGTCGAAAAAATCCAAATAATTAAAAATGTTCTACACTCTCTATTTTCTCTCACAGTTCTCCTCGCCTGTTTTTCTCGCTTTGCAATACACATTTATATACATGCATATAAATGTTCTTTTGAGGGGACGGCTGCTATACAGCGAGACATGATGGAGTACGTAAGTACCATCACTGGAGCATGTGTAAAAAATTAAACATGCAGTGTAGCAGCAAGTTCTGTGAACATTCACCTGAAAGAACAGTTGTAAATTACTTATATACCATACATTACGACAATGTAATCCCTACAGCTACCTACGTTGAAATGCTGCTGTCAAACCTGACATAGTTATATGGTATAAGTCGAAAAGAGTGGCAACATTGGTTGACGGGAGTGTCTCTTATAATATAGATCTTAACGGAGATTAAAGAGAGAAACAGAACAAATATCAAGGACTCATATATGATATAAAATGAAACTGGAATTTTAGAGAGATATCAATCATAGCAGTTATTATAGGTGCTACAGGGCTTCTGAAAAAGAACATGAATTCCTACCTTACTAATATTCCTGGTGAATCAAGTGCAAAAGAGATATCGACAATTGCACTTAAGGGAAAAGCAAGGATACAGAAAAGAGCTCTCGGTTGGTTTCTATAAAAAGCAGTGCAATGTTGGGAGGCTGGGTTGGCTTCCCTATAACCAGCATTAAAATATTCAAAGAAAGAACATGAAAAAATGATTGTCTATCTAGTATTATAAGGTGTTCGTCTCTGTCTCTCAATCTTCCTCTCATATACAAACAGTATTGCATACCCAGGTTGATAAATATTGATAGAAAGTTGTCTGTATACCACAAAGATAATGAATTAATCATATTGAAGTGTTACTTATGGTTGGATGACAAATAAAAGATACTCAATAGAGAAAGATTTTTTCCACTGACAGACCAACTACTTTTGTCAGGTTCGAATAATACATCAATGAAAATCACTTCCACACCTTTTTATTTCCATTTACCCCTTTTAAGTTTCTCACCCTATTCACTTGCGGTTTCATTGTTCTTCACCCTATTTGTAGATTACGTAAATTAGTAATGATCTCCGCGCGATATATCTTACAATATATATATATATATATATATATATATATATATATATATATATATATATATATTGTATATATATATATATATTGTATATATATATATACACACATTCATATATAAATAATATGTATATTATATATCATATAAATATATACATATGTATGTATAAATATATATACTAGCAAAGTACCCGCCGTTGACTGAGTTAAAAAAAAAAAAGCCTACAGAAAATGGACTCTGATTTGTGAAAGTATGATAGGTTATGAAAAGAAGGGGTTGTAAAGAGATAGCTTCGAATTTGGGGGTATCAAAATCAAAGCAATATGTGATGAAAGTAAAAATAAAATAGACAAACCCCATAATTTATTATACTATACCTGTTCACACTGACGCGCGTATCACAATATTCTATGGATCTATATTAAAATACCTTGTTAAACTTTGTGACATATTTCCATTCTGTGGAGGTCAGGCGCGAACGAACACCCCAATTATTTTATTATACCCTATTTCTTCCAACTGAAACATAATTATCAAAGTATACTTTCGCAGAATGATATGAAAAGTCTTTATTAAAGTGTGTGCCTATTTCCATTCGATGGGGACCAGGCGCGAACGCAGACCCCACAATTTTAGTATACCATCACTATTTAAGATAAAACACACTTATCAAAGTATTCTTATGTACAGCCATATCAAAAACACTTGTAAACGTTTTTTTTTAATTCTTAACTTTTGTATTTCAATACTTTGTAGACCAGGCGCAAACGCAGAACCCACAATTTTATTAGATCACCGTTCTGCCAGATCAAACATACCGATTCCTGTGTCTCGATACATCTTCTATCATTATATGTGATCAGTGTTCTATAATATTCAACCATATAGGAGCCTATTTGTGACCAGACACACACACACACGCAGACGTTCAGCTTTATATTATATATATATATATATATATATATATATATATATATATATATATATATACGCTGATACGGAAAATGGAATATAGTTTTTAAATATATTCCAGCTTTTATTGATATTAATTCTTTAATTAATGAGACTTGATGTAACTACAGAGATTAACCAAACAAATGAGAAAAAGCCTATATTCCAAATTCAAAGATGTTATAATCTTACCGTGTGTTTCTTTCAGTATGACTAAATATTCAAAAGGTGGCATAAATATCACAAACCACTATTGCTACTACACTTCCGATTCATGTGATCATAGCCATTATTTTATTTTTTTGAAGTTAATGAGTGTCTATTGGATAAGTCACGGAGGAAACATTACAAAATCGAGATTAATAAATACACTTCGTGTCAAATTATTCACAAGATAACATTTTTTTAGCAATTTCAGAAACTTACCCGTAGTTTCGTATACAAAAGCTTCAAAAACGTTGGCAATGCTGAGCTTCGCGTACTGTGAACTTTTCGTACGGTTTTGCGCAATGTAAACAACTTGTTATCATAATTGCTGAATGCACGGTATTTGACGTGTGTCAAATTATTATCAAGGCCGTTTCTTTCGTCAATAAAATGGGTCGTATTGGTGGTTTGATTAATTCTGAAAAGCCTAGTATTACAGAACAGCTAGACAACTGTAAAACTGCCATCGAAATATCGAAAATGATAAGAAGATACCATCAAACTGAGAAGAATTTTGTCAAGGACCCTACAAAGGTAGGTAACAGAGCTAATGTAAATCTAAAGTTGTTTCTACGCCGTTCCCTACTCCAAATTAAACGTGAAGCTGATAAGGACCCTGCCCAGACAAGTCGAGAAGTCTTTGACCAAAATTTGAAAAATGTCTAAAAAATTACCTGATGTCTCCTTATAAAGAAGTGGCACAGTCTGTTAAGCTTGTGACAAAACCTCCATTAAAACAACATCACATACAAAACCGATTGAAATGCACAGAGGACAACATGAAAACGGATTTTTCCAAAGTTTTGTTCACGGATGAAGTGCGTGTCACTTTTGATCGCCCAGATGGCTGGAGCAAGGGGTGTGTCCTAGACGGCGTCATCAGCGTTAAATCCGCCAACAAGTTGGTGTTGGGATAATGATTTGGGCTGGGATTATCGAAGGTACTTTAGTTGACCCATGGTGCGCCCCAAAAGACGTAAAAGTGACGTCAAATGCTTGCATAGTTTTTTTCTGAAGGAGCACTTTGAACCATGGCCGAAGAAACATAAGTTGACCTTCAGAAGGACCATTCTTTTTATGCAGGATAATGCTCCCTCGCATGCAGCGAACAAAAGCAAAGAGTGTTTGCAACAACTGGGGTGCTTTGAGCTACGGAAGATGGAGTGGCCTGCAAATTCACCAGATTTGAACCCAAATGAGAACCGTTGGAGTATCATGAAGCGACGTCTCTATGCAAGTGGACGCCAATTTAAGAGCAAAGATGAGTTGTGGGATGATCTTCAAGAGGTACTGCGAGTTATGGGATGCTCTCCAAGTGGGATCCCGAGGAATAACTGTTGATGAAAACACAAATTTGACTAATTCTGTGGACCAACCTCCTTTACAAGTCATTCATAAAAAAGAATCGCATATCCCCTACTAATTATGCTAACGAAGAAATTGCTATGTAGTTATTGTGCTCTAAGGATTTTACTAGTGTATTTAATGTTTTAAAACTATTTCAATGAACAAGTTATGGGTATATTGCGTTTTTTCTTAACCTCGTTAATAATTTGACACACTGAAAGCAACATATATTTTTGTTTCTGCCATAGTTTTGCTAATGATGCTTTAACTACTTTTTTTTTCTGACTTGAGTAGCTTAATTTTATTGTAAGCAATTTCTCTAAGTTTCATGGATTTTTATTTACGTGTTCCTTAAATATTAACAAAAGCTGCAAACTCGTTAATATTTTGATACGCATATATACAGATTAGCGTGATAGACAGGTTGTAACTGATCATCATCTAACTACTTTACAACAGCGAGAACCATACGTTAACAGTCTTACATCCTGGACCTCATGAAAAATAATCAGCATCAATACATTAATGAATATCTAGACAAAGACAGAGGGATGAAGAGCCATACCTGTCAGTATCTCTGCCAGGAAGGATGCGACTTGATGTTATGTGTGTGTTAACGTATACATTTCTCTACTAAATAACTTAATGTTCGGTCTACCAACTCTAAATATGACATACAGGATTACTGAGATATTGGAAAGTCTTTTTAATCGGGTGTCGACCAGATATTTTGCTGTTAAGGGGTCAAAGTGCAACGATTTGACACTTGAGTACTTTACCAACTCCTCCGCCAATATTGGGTCTAAACCCTTGAAATTTTAGATATAGGTTATTTGGACATGGATCTAACTTTAGAATTCGATTTCAGCCCAAACGAATAAATGCTAACTAGTCAAAGCAATTTGATCTTTTCGGTCTCTAACAAACAAGACAGCCAATTTGTTATCTAAACATTTTAAAGTTTACATAAAGTGTATTCAGACATGGGGCTTTTTAATCTTTATTTTTGGTGCAAATGTTGCTTCCAAGATTTTTGGTGCAAATTTTGCTTCCAATATTTTTGGTGCAAATTTTGCTTCCAAGATTATACTTTTGCGGTTTCTAGCAAACTATTAAGCCAATTTGGGGTCTAAACATTTGAAGTTTTACATAAAGGTAATTTATAAATGCAGCAAGCTTTTTAATCAGTTTTTCGGCGATAATTAAGCTGCTAAAAGATCAAAATTGACAGCGTTGACCTTTACAGATTAACCCCTCCTCCAGTTGTGGAGTAAACACTTGAAATGTTATATGTACATTACTTGGATATGGGTCCGAAATTTTAATTTAGTTATAGCCCACAACGATAAATGTTAAGAAGTCAAAATTAGGTTCAAAGTAAAAAAAAATTCTCAACAGTACGTAGGGCCCGAGCAAAGCCAGAGAGAACTGCAAGTCTATATAAGTATAAAACTCAAATGACATGTAATTAGTGTTGTGACCAAACCTCCAGTTTACAACTTCCGGTTGCGCATGTGTACATACACATAAACCCATAACAGCGTAAACAAATAAACACAAATAGCTACTTTTGCAGAATTTGACCTGCGGACTGAAATATTTGCGTTATTTTTTAGAAATTATTATTTTACATGGGAAGGGTGGTGATGTTTTGCGACTATTCTGTACTACAACTATACTGTCGCAATTTTCTTATGAATCTACTTTGACGCGTTGAGAATTATAAGAGCATTTTACAACGGCTATTTACCCACGTTCTTCCTTTTGTTTTAAATTTATTCTCCATTTTTAATACACCTTTCTTAAAAAACATTCATACATTTTCTTCTACACTACCAACATAAATAAATAACCCCAACAATGTTTTTTTTTACCAATAAATAATCAACACAATAAAATGTATTGTTTTACTGTGTACGTTTCCAGCCTCTCAATTGTTTTGTTTTCGTGCTTAAATTATCCAAATAAACAATTGTGAATACTTTCTGCTTTTTATTTTTTTACATCGTTCATTTCCACATTGTATTAATTAGTTTTATTGACCTTATTATTGACATAAATTAAATATTTGACCCAACGGGTCATGAATGTTTGTTTAAAATAAATGAAAGAGTTACATTTTATTTTCATTTTCTATTTAAGAAGCCATTCTCAACATGGGGGAGTGTTTTAACTATTCTTTACTGTCAACTAACACTTCCATTTAAAAAAGATATATAAAAATTTGCATTTAACTTTAAGTATTATGGTATCTGTTCAGTGCACATTTACCTATAAGTATGTCTAACCACTTATAATTCAATGGCTGTAAGTTGTTTTTTTCAAAAGTAAACAATTATAAACAGAACGACTCATAGAAATCAATCTATATTTTTTGTTTTTATTTTAATATACTTTTATAGAAATGTGTCTGTAATGTAACAAAATTATTTTCTTTAAGTCAGAAGTGTCAAGTTCATGCATTAATTCCATAGCTAATCTAACATACTGACCCAACGGGTCACGGATAGTCTAGTGTATCTTTAAAAGTGAAATTGTATGTCTGTATGTGTGTGTGTGTCTGTGTGTGTACATTTACCTACCTAATAACTATGCCAATTTTTGGTCTACATACTCGAAATTTAACATAAGAGGTGTTGAGATATGGGGAAATCTTTTTAATCGAGTTTCGGCCAGAAATTTGGCTGTTAAGGGGTCAAAGTTCAACAATTTGACCTTTGACAAATCTCTCCGCCTATTTCATGTTTAAACACTTTAAATTTTATATGGACATTTTATCTTGGACATGGAGCTTACTTTAAAATTGGATTTGCGCCCAAAACTATAAATGTTAAGGGGTCAAAATGTACGCAACAGTTTGAAAAACTTAACCTCTGCGATCTCTTCTAAATTACTCAGCCAATTTTTTTGTCTAAACATGCGAAATTTTGCATGGAGTGTATTTAGACATAGGCCAAGCTTTTCAATTGTTTTTGCTGAAAATTTGGCCTCCAAGGAGTCAAATGTTCCAAAGATTTTTCCTTTGCGATCTGTAGCAAACTATTAAGCCAATTTGGGTCTAAACATTTGCAATTTTACAGCAAGTTTTTTAATCAGTTTTTTGGGGCGAGAATTTGGCTGCAAGAGTTCAAAGTTTACAGATGAGACTTGTGCACACTCTTCCAAATTTCTCAGTCAATTCAGGGTCTAAAAACTTTAACATTTAGATGTAGGTTACTAGGACAGGGGTCAAACATTTTACTTGAATTTGAGCCCAAAGCAATAATTATTTAGGTCTCTAAAGTAGGGTCAACATTTAGAAACAATGGCTTCTGTGGTCTGTAGCAACTTTTCTTTATGGTAGTTACGTAAGCCTGTTATATAGAAAGTCAGTACCCTACATATTCACACTTTTTCATGCATACATATGCACATAGAGTCTTAAACAGTACATAAGACCCGATAAAAGCCGGGCGCAACTGCTAGTATATTAATATAAAGTAAAAATGTATGTGTGCGTGGATCTGTCTGTTTGTCTGTGTCAATTTTAAGTCTACGGCTCGATATTTGACATAAGAGGTATTGAAGTTTGGGTAAAAATCTTTATGATCGGGTATCGGTAAGGAATTTAGCAGTCGACCGGTCAAAGTTCAAAGATTCGACCCTTGAGAATTCTACCAAACTCCTCCGCTTATTTTGGGTCTAAACATTTGAAAGTTTAGATATAGGTTACTTGGGCATGGATCTAACATTATAATGCGATTTGATCCAAAAACAAAGAATATTAACAGGGCATAATTGGAGTAAATATTCTTTTTAAAAAATTG
>NC_136505.1:68456044-68551044 GCF_053919585.1 Euprymna scolopes
TTAAATGTGATATCCGTTTTAAGCATACTCGAAAACTGATAGAAGACAAGTTTTGAAGGTAAAACTTCTGTTGGTCGACCAGTCAACAATTACCAAGTAAACACCACTTCTAAAAATATCAAAGACGCCCCCAACGCGGTAGTGAGTATGTTTAAAGTAAAATATAAACATTGCGTTTTCAGAATTAATAAAATATTTTAAAATAATATATTAAAATATTCTTTAGTGTCTTCCAGTGGCATACTTAACAATACCAGCTGGGTTATTCAGTGGACAGAGACGCGCTTCTTTGTCACCAGTACGCCGAGCAAAGCGGCATGGTTTGGTTATGGGTTGTCTATTAATAATTTGCGCTGCCAATAGAAAATAAGCGAGATAGAAGCTCCAATAATCATTTTGTGTCGCATTTCCTGCTACTCAGGAGGGTAACGCCGTTCATCTGGTTGGGCCGGGATTTCGTCAATCGTAAGGTCGACGGAGCCGTTCAAACTATTGCACTGTAGGCCCAATAAGAGAAAGTTGTTAGTCTTTTAGAATTGCAAACATGTGATCGCAAAATGTATGTAATCATAATGGTGTATTAATTTGATGTTTGTTTGGATATCATGGCTGATTTAATTTTAAGAAATATATTCCAGTTTCGTTACTTACAAATTCAACAAAAAATACCCTCTGGAAGGCACGAAAAAAAACCTGTGTTTGTAATATACATACATATTGATATACGGCAGAAAAATATTAAATTTCAGTCATGAATGCAGCAAATCTATTCCAGATTTACCATTTGAAAATGTGATAAAAATCGACGCCACTTCGATCAGTAAAATTTTAGTTTATTCTGTTGGTTAATAAAACATAAACGTTTTTTATTTTTGTTGTTCTTGGACGTTTGTGTAAAATGTGACTTTTTATTAAATACTAGTGGGGGCCTTCCAGACTCACTCGGTCGTAAAATAGGCTTAAATATAATTTAATCCATGAACAGATCTTATTTATTATTGCAGAACAAATTCTCTATTGAATATTATATATATATATATATATATATATATATATATATATATATATATTAATAGAAAAACTTCCTACCTGAAAACAGACTAAGTAAAATAATAAATAGGAACAGAGTCAAGTTCTCATTCTCAACCGCGGCTAATCTCGCGATCACGATAATAGAATCTAATAAAAGAAAACTCAATACAATACTAAATAGGAAGAAAATGCAATTGTAGGGTACCGAATTAATGTCTCTTGGGGGGTAATTGTTTGATTTTTGAAGTTGTATACGAATGCGAGGTTAAGGTAGATAACAGTAAGAAAGTATAATTGGGTTGTACGGAGTGCTTGTTCAAGTACAGATACAGAAATCACATATCATCTTTTAAAACTTTGCCGGTGAATGAAGGTAATGGTGGTAAAAACAATAATGTAAGTGAAAATAGACGTAGAATAATTATTAAAAACAAAAAGAAGAGCAAAACTGCAGTAGGGGACTGGATTAGGGAACTACGTAGAAATAATAAAGAATTCAAAACAAAATGGGCACTAGTGGACAAGGGGAGAAGTTACCAGCGTAGCAAGTCCAAAAGATGCAACATATGCTTTCTTGAAGCTAATCACATAGTGCATTCAAAAGAGGCAATTTTAAACAAACAAAAAAAAACTGGACCCCATACAAAATTGTGTCCACAGAAATAAATTCCTACCTTCGTGACTTAAACCTGGGTAGAATAAACTCAAAATAGGTATTATCAATAGAGAATAAAGTATAGCGAACACACGCATTTATATATGAAAACAACCGATTAGGTATTAACTTTACTTAAGGTCAATTAAACGATTTAAGCTGAATATGAAGGGTAGCAATTATTGAAACTGTAATAATGGTTTTGACAACAGCTCAAACCCTGCAAATTTGCAACAATTAAGTAAAAAAAATATGAAAACCATCAAAAATTAAGTAAATTAATAAAAACATAAAATTAGTTATGATTAAATAGGTGAAGGGTCATTGATTAAAGTGATACCATCCATTTGTAGGTGAAATAATAATAATAATAATAATAATAATAATAATGAAAAATTAAGATAAAATAAAATAAAACAATTATGAATGATAGAATAAAATAAAATAATTGAAAATAAGAACATATGCACCTTGAAATCTAAGTAATTGATAACGCTTTAAACCAACTTTTATAGGCAATTAACCGGTTCTCATACAATTTATGTCCCATGTATAAACAATTTGAAAACGATAGATACATTATAATAAAACCAATATGGTAATATTACTCAAATCATAATCAAAATAAGCCATTCGAAATATATAATTATTGTTAAATACTTACGTAACACTGAAGGTTAATGTAACTGAATAATAATAAATTTTAATGTATAGACACCGGTGAGTTTTTACAAATAAATTGATATATAAAAACGTTTTAGATAATTAATGAACTAGGGATTAATTATAATATATGAAGTATGGTTTAAAATAACTAATAAGACGACCTAGATTGGAATAAATTAAGCAAGTAATTCAGAGTTACTCCCCCTGAAATAGTTTTGTTTATTATCCCATAGATGGAACTATTATTGTTACAACAATAATTATTATTCGCTAATATCCTGAGATATTAATAAAGATTATAGAGTAATCTTATTTTATTTTTTACATTATATTATCGTATTTTATTTTTTAATGTAGGAAAAATATATAAATAAACAGCATTGCAGTATCAACTAGTTTAACATTAAAATAACCGAATATGAAACTTTTCGTGGGATAGTTCTGAATTTGAGTAATTGTTGAATTATAATCAAATTACTTGAGATTCATCAATCAAGGAAACAATAGAAACAATAAATCAAAAGTGATAAACAATACATCTAATTCATCAAGAATTTTGTCCCGTTTCAAAATAGTCCAACTTTAAATACTCCCATGGTATTTTAGAGCAAATATACGAAAATAGGGTCTATATAAATTTCTTCGCACAGATGGTAGACATGTTAAAAGATTAGGGAGGTGGTAATTCACCGCCCGATTAACTTTTTAATGAAACGAAAAACATGTCAAAATACGTACGAATTTTGTATTCTTTTTCAATCATATGTGATGAGATGTAAATATGAACACTTTTTAATGATATAACATTTAAAATTCTCTGATTTATGTCGAAACAATTGTAATATCTAAAAAATAATACAAATAGGAAGTTATTCCTCTTTGTTGCTTTTTGATTTTGTATATATATATATATATATATATATATATATATATATATATATATACATATATACGTATATATCTATAAACTCAAGAAGTAAAAATTAAGTTAGCATGCTGAAGATCTTCAGTAAACTAAAAGGGATTATAAATATTCATATCAAAATAATAATGGTCATATATATGTATATTGTTGCATTGAGCATTTTTTGTTTCGGTGAGATTTCAATATAAATATTAATATTCATATTCTCTTGAAGTTTACAGAAGCTCTTTAGCATGCACACTTTATTTTTACTTCTTGATCTTATATATATATATATATATATATATATATATATATATATATATATATAGTAAAACGATTCGTAATTGTGAATTACAAATCCGTTTCATAATGTAAAACAAACAAAATCAACTCGATTGTACGATCGTTTTGGAAACGGTGTGCCTGTTATTAAATTGTCAATAAGTATTGACAATAATTTACACAAGTTTTGTCCATTAAAAACATGGCCTCATCATCACCAAAAATAGGTGGGGAGTTTAAGACACCAAAAGAAAACTAGCATTTAAGTCGTGAGTAAGGCAGATATTCCTGGAAATAAGAAAATAAAGGGATATAAAGTTTTTAATTTCATGTTAATATATAGAATAGGAAATTAGGAATAAAGTCAAAAGAACAAATATTTGTATATAAAAAACAATATTTTTTATCGCTGGAACGCCAAATTAGAAATTAAAATTTATATAAAATTTACAAGGGAATCAACTGTAATTTAAAAAAAATCAACAGGAAAATAACAATATTTTTATTGACCAAAGTGGGATAACTTCTAGTTATGTTAATAATCATTTTATTTATTTATTATAATATAGTAAAAATAAACATCAATAATAGTAACAATATAAATATTAACAACACTATAATAAATAGAAAATAATAGTTATAATAATGATAATAAATAAATAATAATTGTTATAATAATGATAACAGTAGCAATAGAAATAATATTAATAAAATAAGTAAAATAATAGTTATTAAATTATTCATTATAAACGTTTATAATCAGATTAATAATCATATTATTTTTATTACTTTATGGGAGGTTGAATCTGTCAAATTTAAAAGAACTTTTATGAATAAAACCGGAAAAAAATCTCGTTCTTAATGTTTAAAAGTGTGGACATATTGTTATTGAATTTATAATAGCTAGGGCTTCAAATCTACAAAGAGTGCAAAATTCGTCACCAGGCGAATATGCTTTACAAAATTCTAATGTTTTCCAGTTTCAATCTATCTGGCTATTGATATCTTTGAGATACAAAATATACTTGCTAAAGTTGTCTTTTTTTTACGGAATTTTTTTGTTTGTTTTATAATCCATCGCATTTTGATTAATAGAGTTTTAATAGTTGTATTTAGTTAAATTAACAGTGGCATTGCTATGCAAGATGTTTGGTTGCCTTAGGCTGTTAGATTAGTTAATTGGGGTACTGTTATTCATTAATTGTGTGCTGATGAGGAGATTATCTTTTTAAAGGACTAAACTTTTGTCAAATTATTGCAAATACTTATTGTAAATTTCAATAAAATGAACACCGCTTCCGAAACTATCGTACAATCGAGTTAATTTTTTGTTTTTCAATTTGAAACTGATGTTTAAATCACAAACATGAATCACTTTACTTAATATTAATATAGCTCTTAGATTTCTACACTATTTTCAAAATAATAATACATTTACTAAAAAAAAATAATGCATTTACTAATACATTAAAATGCATTCTGCTCTTTATAATCCAGGTCTATTTCCCCCCAAAAAATATGTTTATAAAAATTTTATGTGTATATATATATATATATATATATATATATATATATATATATATATAGATAGATAGATAGATAGATAGATATAGTTGGCAGAACTCGTATATGGGTATAAATTTTGCTCATCGACATTTCCTACGATGTGGAACATGTCCTATTTGTTCACGAAATAGGCGACTGCAGCCACCACAGGGGATAGTAGTAGGGTTCACAAGTTGTTGGCCTCCAGCTTTTCTTCGTTCCCTTTTGTTTTTACCGTTTGTCTTCTTTAGTTTTCGAAGGTTTCAGTGCTTTCATATATTTTTCCTCTCCAGCACTCCCTGTTGGCTGCATGTACTTCCCAGTGGTTTGTGCAATTTTGGTGGCTGCAAGACTAGTTTCAGCTGATCTTTAAAACAGCGTTTTGGTGCGCCGCCGAGTCTGGTTCCAATAATGAACTTGCTTAGGTAAACGGTTGTTAGGCATAGATTGTGTCTTATTATTGTGGTTTCTATGCTTTCTATCCCTGAGCGAAGGAGAATCTCCGCGCTCGTTATTAAATCTTTCCACTTTATGCGTAAGCTATCAGGCAGTTTTTCTTGATGAAAATTTTCTTACATTTTCAGGCCTCTTCTATAGAGTACCGAGATCTCACAAGCATACAGCAGGGTTGAGATACAACCGCTTTGTAGGCCATGAGTGTGGCATATTCCGTCAATCCTTTATTGCTGAATACTCTTTTAAACAATTCCCGTACATGATGCATGAACAGCTCTGATTCTGCTATTAATTTATAATTCCAGCCTTTATTGATAGGATGCTGCCAAGAAAAGTAAACTGTCTCACATTTTCTAGTCCTATTCCCCTAATGACTATTTTCTTCCCAAGAGGCGTTTTATGTCCAGGACGGGGTTAGAGAAATATTTTGGTTTTGGCTATGTTGATGTTGAGCTTATATTGCATTTAAGCTCTTGACAAGTTGTCTGCCGACATCTGTAGATATTCAATAGTACACACTAGAGTGCAGCTGTCGTCGGGGTATTGTAACTCAGAGATTTCTGTCTACGTTGTACGTGTTCTGGACCTGAATTGGGCAATATTAAAAAGACTGCCGTTCAATCGGTATCGTAGTGCTATTCCAGGGGTGTTGTCTGGAATTTTGTATAGCATTGCAGCCAGATAGATAGAAAAATAGTGAGGCAAGCACACAGCATTGCTTTAGGCCACCTGTAATAGGGAAAGGATGTGATAGGCCAGTTTGGTATTGTACTCGGCTCATAATTCTGACATGGAGACCTTGAATAAGCGAGCCGAATTTAGTTGAACAGCCAAAGCGTTCGAGCACTTGCCGCATAGCCGTCCTTTAGATGGAGACAAATGCCTTTTCTAGACCATAGAATATCATGCCAAGGACCTGTTGGTGTTCTTTTTTGTAGAAAAATGTAGAAGGCAACCACATCTTCATTGAGAGGAATGTCATCAATGTAAGCAGATGCTGCGTGGCTTACAACTTCTTCCTGGGATAATACTTTGCTCCCATTATCAGGGGAGCCATATACAAGCCGAACCCCAGACGTGTCAGGCAGTATTTTTGCCTGTCGATTTCCACAGTCTGGTATGTCCCCAGTGTCTCTTGGACCCGTACTTGTAGGTATGCTCTTCTGAGGTTCAGTAGAGACACGTTAGCACCTTTTTGTCTCCATTCGCGCTACTTAACTGCACAAACATCTGCGTTGGCCGAAAACGCGTCTATGTAATGATTTAGCTCCCGGTAGTCCATCACCAGACGCACTTTCGCTTTTTTCTGCTGTATGACAGCCGTCAGGATAATTAGGCGTTGGGGGGCAATTTATTCTCTGGGTAGCCAGGTTCGGAGCTCCTGCGTATTTTCTTCACAGATTTCTGCCGGCACTGATTGTGTAGCCTTTAAGGGGGGATCCTCAGACCACTTCAACGATGTGGTCCATGTTCAGTTTTGATGGTCAAAGGTGGCGGTGAAATCCGGTTTATTAATAGAAATGGCTACGCGTTTAATATTTTTCCTGCCGCCAAGCCGCACTGATCTTGTAGGCTCGACAACGACACCTCCCAGAGCTTTTATGGGATCGATCCCTAAAAGTAAGTCAAACCCCAGCGGGTTGCAACGCACCACCAACACATCGATTCTGGCTGACACACCTTCATCAGTGGATATAGAGACCGCTCCAACACTGCAGCACGCGGGGGACATTCCCCCAATCGTGTAGACATTCACGTTCGTTTTTCTCCAATACCGGCACCGGTCTGCATGTAAAATCGTCCTAGAGGATCCTGTATCTATAAGCGCCGAATAGCGCGTCCCGTCAACATGGATGCCTGCCACCGGGAGCGTCGTTTTCGCATCGTGGTGGGGAAGGAGACTGGCGCTTATGCGTTCCCCCTTGCTCGTTTCCTGAGCAGTTCCGAGACCAGTGTCCACGCTCACCGCACCGATAACACCTTGTTCCACGTTTTTGACAGTGCTTCGCAAGGCGGCCTTTAACATTGCATTTAAAACAGGTCACACTAACAGGAATATTCTTGGCCCTGTTGTTGTTAGGTGAGCGTGTGGACGCAACCACGTCCTGATTTTGTTCCCCAGTCGTCGTCAAATTTCTCACTATTGACATTGGCTCCCCATGGTCAGGGCTTCGATCTTCGGCAACTGTAGAAGATTAATTGAGATAACGTCAGGGAACCCAGTGACGAAAGTCCAATTCGTGAGTCTCTCTACGCTATCTCCTGTGAACCTGGCCAATTCAACCAACTGCCTGATTTTGCTGGCGTAATCATCCACACTTTTGCCAGCCCATCTTACCATAGTTATTTTTCTGTATGCTGGAAACGCATCGTCGGAAAAGGCTCTTTTTAATCGTGCCTGAATCTGGTGTATCATCTTTTGGTCGTCCATTTCCATGTAGAGGGCCAGTGGATCACCTTCGAGATATAAAGGTAGAAGACTCGCTACATCATCCACCTGCTGAAGTTGTGCGACAAGTCTCACTTTTTTCAGTCACGCTACAACATCTCCCTCGCTTGATGATATCACTGCTTATCCGCACCGTCATCATAGTCGGGCCGAAATAGCTTGTAGCAGAATGTTGTAGGCAAAATAAGGAACAAAGATAGGAAATAGTCAGTTTTACCCTGCACCGCCCACCTTTAGAAGAGAGAGATTTCTTGCTGTAATTACCGTAGAGAAAGAAGAAGGAGAAAAAAAACAGAAGAAAACTCTCTTCTCGCAGATACGTGGTTCGTCACCAAGAACAATCCAACCGCCAGAACCACCTACACACTATCTGCAGAACACTGTTTGACAGCTTCCCAGCGACCTGCCTTTATAGCGGCCGGGAATTATATATTTGGATAATCGCACGAGAGCAGACGTGAATCTGCGAAAATTGAATGAGGTCAATAAAAACCCATGGGCGCCATCTTGGAACTCTCTCTTCCGCTCATCCCGCAACACAACAGACGTATCCGAGGTAAGCTCTTTATTTCCCCTCATTTCGGTTATTTCTAATTCTGTTACATTTGTATTTCTCCTTGACTTATCTTATATCAATTCTGCCCCTTTTAAGGCTGAATCCACATTGGCTTTCAGGAATAATAACTTCCGATAGGATATAGAGGCGGTTAAGCAAGATTTTAGCAAGAATCTTTCCTGCGATAGAAGAAAGGCATATTCCTCGGTAGTTCCCATATGCAGCTTTGTCTCTTCTCTTAAATATGGTGATGATATTAGCATCCTTCCAGTCTGCAGGTATTTCCTTTCTTTCAATATACGAAGATTTAAAATATAGATTCGGGTTTGAAGTTGAAGCCCCTAATATTTACTCAGTTTCAGGGGAATAATAACTGGCGCTGATGCTTTGAAGGGTTGAGTGTATTTGAGAGTGATAACAAATTTATCAAAAGTTGGATTTTCAGACATCCAGAGGCGACTCCCATTTTGAAGATTAAAGTTGTCATATGTGGTGTATTAATGATAACTCCCATCCACCGGGTCCGAGGTTGCGGACAGGGGAAGTGGCTTCTAAATATACAGGTTAGCTGCGAATATATTGAATGAGCAGTCCCGGACAAAATCACGAGTCACGCCACCTCTCTCAGAGTAATGATTTAGACTCGTCTGGCAGTAGGCGACAAGCTGGTACTCCATAGATGTAATGTCAATCAGAGTGATCTAACGATTATCAGCCAAGTTGACTGATATTATTCAAGTGAAAGTCATCAACGAGAAGAAATCAATTTTTAAAGAGGCTGACATTATTATTTGCTATAATAATTATTAAATGCCTACAAACACTAGTGGTTCATTCTAACGGGAATCATCAGTGCAGAGTGTCACACTTAACGCCAGTGAAGAAATTCGAACCCCGGCAACAGAAGTAATATATATATATATATATATATATATATATATATATATATATATATATATATATATGTATATATATATATAAATATATATATATATATAGTGCTGATTTCACAAAATAAAAACGAACTTGAATTTCATCATCTAAAATCGAAACCAATCATTTAGAAGGAAAGCTGCGTTTACTACCGATATGCACATCGAGCAATAAGTAAGAAATATTAATATTAAACGATTGTACGAAATTAATTTAATTAAAGGATGCATGAAAACAAGTAAAAAAGCCAGAAAGGTGAATGAATAGTTTGCATTTTTACTTGCCTGTAGCTTGTATCAAAAACATTTAGAGCGATAATAGTGCTCCTTACCGTTTAAGCAATCGACACTTAATGAGGAGGGTTCCAAACAAAACCTCTACCAGCTATTAACGAATTCGCACGTGCGCATAAGGTATTAGGTTGCAAGAAATTGCTTGCAGAAATTTAATTTATTTTAAAATAATGTATTTTTAAATATGTTTTCGCTGGATTAATTTTATTTTATATATCATTTAAAATGTTTTCCTCTATTTAATCGTTTAAATAATGTATTTTTTACCAAACGTTGTTTACGAAAAAAGGAAATTCGGAAAACTTTCTTATTGAAATCCGAGCTAATCTCGCATAATCAACAAATCATCTGGCTTAAGAACAAATAATGAACGCACAATAAAATGGTGATTAAATACATTTTGTGGAAGCGACGGGAGTCTTGAAGATGGTTAGCGTTGTGATCAGGCATCAGTTGTTGACAACAATCAATTAAGAAAATTACTCGAATCCACACACAACTGTTCATGGATTTGCTTCTAGATATAACGTATACGACGAATTCCAACCATTTAAAAGAGATCGGAATAACAAAAAATATAAAAAGTTTCTTACGAATTAAACGACAATCAAAAAGAAACGCCATTATGAAGTGTCATCCTCTCTTTTTTTTACGCAACAAGTACGACCCGTTTCTCCACCGAGAGTAACTTGCGATTAAAAGTGGATTCTTTATGACAACCGGCAGGACTCAGCTCAGTGGTTAGACGCCGTCGAAGTTCTCCGATAATTCCTGAAGCCAGATTTGCAATAAAAGGAAAACAATGCAGAGTGTTTGATGGTCTACGGCCGGTCTTATCCGTTACAGTTTTTAATGCAGGTGAATCAGAAAGTGCCAAGTTTTCGTACTCAACAATGCCAGACAACACGTTGCTACAGCGGACCTGCAAAATTTGAACAAATGTAGCTACAAACTGCATAAATGCCATAATTTTCAAACATCTTGCCCATTGACTAATCTATTTTCTAGCATCTTGACAACTTACTGCCTAATAAATGCTTAACAAAACATAATGATATCAAAAACACCTTCAGCGGCTGCAGTCCAAGATTTTTGCGTTACTCATTACATTTGTATTGTGTTGGAAAAAGTGTGCTGATTCTGATTCTTTTTATTTCGATCGAAACTTTTTTTAAGCTGATGTATGTTTTTCTGATTTTAAAAATAAAAAAAAAAACCGCAAGCACTTTCTTTTCAACCTGAAAATAGATAAATGTCGACATGTTAAAGACTGCGTGGCGGTCAGGAAGAACACTCGACGTGAAGATTTTTTTTTTAAATTGAAACTCTATATGATGATTAGTTGCTGCAGATTGCATTGCTACTGTGTTAAAAAGATAATTGTCAAGTAAACATTTGCAGTGCTCCCAGTCCTTGATTATAGAGATGCAGATTGAAAATAGCGACATATTCATTCTATAGACAGTTTGAAAGTTGTAAACAGAATTCGGACAACAAATAAATTTGCCCAAGTAGGGAACGTAACCTGATGGGTCGACTTACGAACAAAGAAGCTTAGAGGATAGCGGAAATTCGAAAGTAGTGAATGAATAACTGTGCTCGCATTAGAAAAATGTAACAACTGATCCGAATGATTCAGTGACAGAGATAATGTATCAAGGCCCTTGGGTCATGTGTCTATCGTAATTATTTAGAATAGTCTCCTCATATATGACTGAGCACTGAGGAGAAAAATAGGACGAAATGTGTTTGAATTATCTCGTCTAACAGAAGTTAAGTGTTAAGAGACAAAACGTGGCCAAAGATTAACAGATGGTTCGCTTAACTAATTACCTTAAAAGTAATTCAGCAATAAATAGAGAAAACGCGTCGTCAGACTAAAAAAGAATTGATATTGAAACGAGTGTAAAGATCACATTGGTTATAAGATATTAGGGTGCAGTCTACATTTTTGGGGGTATATACTTTGTGAATGAGAGCAGTAGGGGATGTTATGTTGTTTGTATGATTATATATCTTTTATTGATTGTGATTTTAATTTACTTTTGAAAATATTATTTTTATTTATCAATATATTTTCTATTTTTGTCTCTATTTTTTTATTCGTTCATTTTTTTGTTTCTAGTTTTTAGAAGAGTGGTGAGAATGAGGGAAGTACCGTTTCATACGATTAAGCTGTTCACAGTTAAGTGGTGTTAGAAATGAATGCTCTTCCAAATCTTATTATTAGATCACTCGGAGACATGTATTTAGACAACACAACAGTACATGGCAACACTTCAAATGCCAGCACTGATCAAGCTCATTCATATTCTCTCTTTTATGATATTGAAAACGTGGAGCAATGGGCGAGAATCATTGGTTGTTTTTATCCATCTTAAACCAAGCTTCTCTCCTTTCATTAAAAGAAATCTTATCCTCACCACGCCCCTAATTGAAATGAATGGCTCTCGTATTGAGTGCAAGTTGTAACTTGAGAAACCTCTGAGCGTGACCGTCACTACTGATCTGAAATGAAACATACTTAACATCACTTGCCAAGATTACTAAAAAATGGATGGATCACACCCCCGCACTGCTAAGTATCTCACGGCCGATACACACCTCTATCTTAAAATAGCCGGGTACACCCTAGAATGGATTGCTGTTGCTATATCCAGGCAGGAGCTGCTAGGCTCGCATTATCCTGCGATGATAGAATTCATATCCGACTGTGAAACTTAGTAAAGTTATGCCTTTTCTCTTCCCAGCAATCCCTTTTCCACAAAAGAAACGTCACGCGCATGTATCTTATCTATCGCCATAATTATGGCAAATGCTCTACTGAATTTTAATCTGTGGTTCCTCTTTACCAAACTTCACAAAACACTCGACTAGCTACAAAAAATATATAAGTTTTCATCATGTTCTATCTGTGCCTAAATCAAAACGCGATTTCAATGGACAAAGCTCCTATTCCTAAACTGGAACAATGTTCTGCTGGCCTAGTTCCTGGTTTATTACAACATAGTAGCTTTCCAATGCAATGTAAACAATATCTTGTAAAGCCGTCACGTAAATTCTAAAATTCTACCCAATCAATATTAATAATGATTACTACACTCCCACTTTACATTCGATAACTCTTACCCTTCTGTAGCCTTCGGACGTTGCTTAGTGGTGACTTCTAAGTAACACACTCATGCACACAGGCACCCCCCACACACGCATATATATATATATATATATATAAATATATATATATAATGGATTCGCCGCATAAAAACTGAGGTACGTCTCTAATAAAAGTAATATATAGTTTTTACATAAATAATGTGTATTTAAGCTTTCTCATTTTCGCAATTTATCGTTTTTCAACGACTTCAACACGGTCTCTCTCTCTCTCTCTCTCTCTCTCTCTATATATATATATATATATATATATATATATGTGTGTGTGTGTGTGTGTGGATATACATACATATATATATATGTATATACATACATATATATACATATATATATACACACATATATATATGTGTATGTGTGTGTGTGTGTTCTTATGGATAAATATTTATTATTATTTAGTGATTTTCGGAAACCGCAAGGGATTTCTTTTACTGAGAAGACACACTAGTTTTTAATCTTAATTTCAAAGATTACCTGAAATGTTGCCTATTTTATATTAATTTCTCTTCCATTCAACAGATTCCAAATTCTCATTCCAATTTACAAATAATAGTTCTTAAGACATAAACATTTTTTACATCACTTGTTGCTGAACTATTCACAAATTATACTTTTTTATTATCGCTTTCTATCAGTCTTCTTCGAAGTTTTTCGATTGTACGACTTCCAGAAGCGAAACCATATAAAATGCAATGGCGGTTACGATTATGATCATTATGATCATCATTGCTGTAAATATCATCTAAATTATTATTGTGTTTACCTAAATCGAAAATAGGAAATAAATAACGCTATTGATGCCAGCGAAAAATACAGGACATGATAAAATGAGATTACTAGAAACATATCCGTCTATATGCAAGCACATGTAGTAATATACCAATTTACTCTTGCAGAAAGAATGCATACTCTGTATGTATTACATAGTAAATCATTTTTTGCAATGTTAAATAATATAATTTATCTTTTATTTATATCCTTCATATTGATTTGTTCATGTCATAGTATATTTATTTTAAATCAACAGTGTAGAAAAGAACAGTTATGCCAGATATATAAGCTGTGTATCACCAAAAATATTTATAATCGCACATATAGTAACCCCTGCCAAAGTTTTATGTTTTGTTGTCAAGCCTATTAACAGCTAGACTGATGTTAACAAGTTTTGCTCCAAATGTTGGACAGGTTTTTTTCATGAATTCATAAAATATTGATATATTTAGTTACGTTAATTGTTTTAAGTTCACACGAAACGTAGACGTTACACTTTTGAGGATTAATTCGGTTCTGTCCATCGTAACGACTTGCAATTTAGTCTACATTGTAACCAAATATGTTAATCTTGATTTTTGTTCTAGAAAATTTGAGGGCTTTTGACATTCAGACCAAAGTAACAATTTGGATTATTACACATTTTGTTTATTATTCGATTTACTCTCATAAGATTAACAAGGAAATTTGTTTTGGAGTAATCAACGTTTCTATATAATAAAACTTAGAGGTAACTCCAATAATTTATAAAAGTAAGATTTAGTTGTATCGAGTGCGCATCAATCCTTTTTCAAGAAAACAATTGTATGTGTATTTTTTCTTTATTATAAACTATTTTTTACTGCGAGATATTAATGTAAGTGAAATATTTTATTATATACATGTTTTTCTTATTGGGGTTGGCACATACACCTTAAAAATCTACACTATTCTAGAATTAGCTCCCAAATTGCATATGGGAAAATATTTGGTATTTTAACGATTGATAGAGCAATGTTAACATTGTCTATACAGAAAAAACATTGTGTGTAGTTTACATTTTTCATACAAGAAAAATATTATACTTTGTGACTTATTTGCGTTCAAAAATAAAAATAAAACATGTAATAATAGCTATTTCCCGTGCGAGACATAAGTAAGGCAATTAAAAAAAAATTAAGCAACCCCCTATAAAAAATGTAAAATGCAGCGAGTACCTATGCGACTGCAAAACAAAACATTGCCAGTGTAGGCAGGCTCGAAGATGTAAACTAAGAGGAAAAGAAGGCCCAAAACGAAACGGTTTAGTCGAGTGAGTTACGGCGGATATACACCGTTACGACTCTCTAAATAACGCATTACAAGATTTGTCGTTTTGTTGTATAAATATCCTCGAACTATGTAATCCCTAAAAGATACTCGTTTGGTCGACAGCGATAGGTCGCTGAATGTAAACAGAAGCTTATCCACTGTAAAATTTAACGAACATCTTATTTGTATTGGTCAATGTTTGTAATTTAAATGATTAAATAACATGCATTTAATAATTGTAAAACTTCATTCGGCATTGATTTTTTTCGAGAACAATATCTACTGTAAAATAAAACCAACATTTTATTTTCATTAATCACTGTGTTTAATTTTAAATGAAAAAATAAAACTCACAGATTGTTTCAAGGCTTCCAAATTACACGAAATTTGGGTTTTTTCTGTAGTAATCGCCTATTTCTTAATTTTTGTTAGCGTATAAAGAATAAATTTGAATCAGTTGAACTAAAAAAAAGAATGGTTTATCTAGATGCTTTACAAGGATAAACATAGCAAAAGTTTAAGCCAGTTTAAGGGATTCCGAATCACACAAAAGTCGGGCCTCGACTTTAAAAATAGCGTAGTTGGTTGCATTTATATTTTTTTTATCTGTTTAATTAAAAAAAGATAGTCAATCATAATTTAAAAAAAGAAAGGTCTAACTAGCTGTTAGAAACGGAAGAAGAAATAATGGATATCAGCATGTGACGATGTGTCGGAAACAGTATGTATGCTGTATATAAACATAAAATATGTAGCACGTTAGCATAAAGAAAGTTTACATTTACGGTATATTTAATGTAAAAATTTAAGCCGTCTTTGCTTATGAACATGTATCGATGTGTGATTCAGTTTGTAATTTGGTATTTTATTTAAATCGATTACCCTTTGTATCGAGGAAAATATCTGTAAGAGGGTTTACATTCTAAAATGAACGAATAGTCAGTTCTCAGCCAATAAAATTTAGTGGACTGTGAGAAAGGAGGAATCATTGTTTTGTTTTGTTTTTGTTTTTTGTTTTTTTGATTCGGGACAGGAGCACATAATGTTGCAGTTAAATGGGTTGGTAAACAGCAAAACAACATAAATAAATACAATAAGCAAAAGTTCAGCTAGAATTCGTCACTGTCAACTTCCTCTTTCAGCTACCAGCACGTGTTGTCCCAACCACCTCTGCCAACAATCACTTTTAGAAAACTGACCGCATTCCATTTGCATGCATGTGCAATGGAAGATGAGATCTCGTGAGATTCCGCGAGATTACACCTTAAAAATCCTTGGCTGCCATCTTTAATTTTTCTCTCTTAGATCCCATCCGAAAAACATTTAAAGAAATTATTAGATCTTCCTTATATAAACTACAATATTTATTTCTCTAAAAATATCTGGAAAATGAAGATAACATAAGAAACATGTGTAAGAAGCATTAAAATATGAAACGTAAAATAAAAAAAAATATTATTCGAGATGTTTTAAATATAAAATAATAAGAACAAATAAAAAAAATTCTGGTATTTATTGTTATACTAACCTGTACATCAGAAAGTGTATTAACATAAATTATGTGCCAACATATTGATTCTCATTCAACGGGTAATTAATGTTTCAAGGCACATCCTGCTTTAATATTTTTGATTAATGGAATCTTATTTAACTCCTTCTCATATATCTGTGCATTTCTTTATATCGCTCCCTATGCATTTTTCTCATATCTCCCTCGGCATTTAAGCTACTAGTAATGGCTATCATACACCTTAAAATATAGCATTACGGTTTGTTAGCTATACAGGAAGGAATTTATAAATGTTATCCAACCGTATATATATATATACGCTTGAATAAAATTAAAGTAGAATGACTAAAATTTATATTTGTGACTCGCTATGTGACCAATACATATAGTATGTACATTATATAGTGATGTTTTGTTTGCTATGTTCATGAGGTGGTTATTTCATTGATAAAAAATATTCAGTTTTAATTTTGTGACAGATTGTTAACTCTGTATAATAGCTGCCTGCACACGGCTTTGTATGAATAGTTTAGTAATTCACATTTTTTTCTACCAAACGTTTTACACATTTTAATTTATTTTGTGTTTGCATAATTTGTTCTTGCGTTTCCTTTTTCCAACGAAATTGTTGACTTTTAGAGGAGTTGTTCTTATGATATTTGCCTATGTTGTTATGTTTCTTGATTTTGTTAAACATATACAAGGATATATTTGTTCGTATATTATGCATTACCATTTTCAATTTAGTTGTGTTAATTAATGTATTTCCATGAACTGTAATAATTATTTGTTTTAGTGACAAATAAATTGTTACATTTTACGTATTTTTAATATCAATCGCATTGTTTTTTTTACGATTTTATTTTCTGGGCTATACTTTCACTTCTACCTCGATTTCTAATTGTATTCAGTTGTTTGTCAAAAGTGTCGGATTTCCCAGGCTTTTCACGCTATATAGTATTAGATTGTTCAATGTCTTTTTGACATATTTTTCCCTCAGTTGAATTCTTTCATATTTTTAATGGAATTTGAATAGGCAAGTTTTAAATGGACGAGTGTGTATGCATATAATCGGCATGTTTTTAAATGTGTCTCATTTTGGAAACAAAAATACTATTAATTTAAGGAAGTTAACTGTTACACATTAAAAAACAAAGTTTTTCCTACAGAAGAACTAACGTTGCTGTGGTGGAAAAGAAAACACTTGTTTAAATAATTTAATATACGCTTACATATTTATATATACATGTGTCTGTCTATTTATCTATCAATCTAAGTACTATTATACAGAGAGCCCACATAAAAGAAACACGATTCCCTCTGATTTTTCCATAATCAATTTTCTGCAGATTAAGCAGCCCATTTAAAAGTAGTCCGATCTCCCCAGTGTTTCTCTTAATAACCAATTGACACTGCACGACAAAATGCAATTCTTTTTCCAACAAAGCGGCACTACATGCCACACGCTTCAGAAATCCGTGGCAGGAGTTTATGACATGTTTACGCTAGAGATAAAAACAACCAAATGGGGATGGCCAGCACGTTCTCCGGATTTGTCATCAAGCCATTTTTATCTTTGGGAGACGTTAATTAAAAGTTCATGCAAATAATCCTCACTATCTAGACCAATTAAAAGAGCGCATTACAAACGCTATCAGGAGAATCATCAGAGAAGATTTGCATGCAACATCAGCAAGCGTTGTAAAACGTGCCCAAAAATCCATAGATGGCAACGGGGAGTATTTACGGTAATTTTGTATCACTAAAAGTAATTAAAGGACGGCTGAACTGATTTGAGAGAAATTTAAAACAAATGTATGTTATATATCTGACAGTGTTTTAAGATAATTTTCTATCCCAATGCACGTTAAAACTATCAACAAAATAACCCGATAAAAGTAGGAACATGAGATTTTTATTATGGAATAACATCAAATGTACATTTGAAAAGTGTTATTACCAATCAAGCGAAAAGGCCCGGTATATAAAATCTATAGGACATGGGGCGTGTTTGAAATGAATTGCTATTTTTAAAGCACAATTGACTCATGACACTTGTAAACCACTTACAAAATGCTACATGAAAATTACCTAAATATAATAAAAGATATAACTTGTAAAATTAATATAGATATAAAATGTCTAAATATAATATAGATATAAGTTCTAAAATTAACATACATATAATATTTCTAAAAATAATATAGATATAATTTCTAAAATTAATATAAATAAAAAATTATAAATCTTTATATCTATAAAAATGAACGTGTATGTGTGGGTGTCTGTGTGTTTGTGTACATTTCCCTACGCAATAACTCTAAGTCTACAGACTCGAAATACAGGGTACTGAGATTTAGGAACATATTTGTAATCCGCTTTTTGCTAGAAATTTGAGTGTTAAGGGGTCAAAGTTCAACGATTTGACATTTGAGAACTCTACTAAACTCCTGTGATAATTTTGGGTCTAAACACTGGAAATTTTTGATATAGGTCCCTTGGACCTGGATCTAACTTAATAATTTGATTTGAACCCAAAACAATAAATGTTAAGGGGCCATAATAAGGTCAAAGTAAAAAAAAGAATATCTCTGCGGTCTCTACCAAATTACTCAGAAATGTCTGGTCTAAACATTTGAAATTTTACATAAAGTGTATTCAGAGATAGGACAAGGTTTTAATTGGGTTGGGTAAAAAATTTGAGCTGTCATTATATAAATGTATGCATCTATGTTTCCATGTCTGCCTAAATCTTTCGACAGAGTCGACGGATTTTCACAAGATCAGTATCGTTTGAAGTTCAACAATTTAGACGAAAAATACCGAAAATTGCCTAAAAATATTAATTTCTTAACCCTCAACGAGGCACTTTTCTACAGGGAGGGGTCGCTTTTTTGGCAGATATTTTCGAAAGTCACCCCTCCTTTCGATTGTCTTGCCTTAATTTAAACCAACGACAGTCCCGGTTTGACAGTGGTCTTAACAGCAAAGACGTCAGCGTTGTTCCCTTATTTTCCTCTATCACGATACGGGTTCGAGCCTACCTTCCTACTACCACATTTTTTTGCTCACTATACACATGGAAACACCCGGCCAAAACCAGGCTTAAATGCTAGCATATCGATAAAAGTGAACGTGTAAGTGTGTGTGTCTGTGTGTTTTCTGCAGACTCGAACTTTGATATACAGAGTACTGAGATTTGGGGAAATCTTTGTAATCCGTTTTTGTTTGTTGTCAGAAATTTGGTCAAACTTCAACGTTTTTACTTTTGAGAACTCTACCATACTCCTCCCACAATGTTGGGTATAAACAATTAAAATTTTAGATATAAGTTCGTTGGACATGGTTCTGACTTAATAAATTTATTTGAGCCCAAAACAACAATGTTAAGGCGTCAGATTAGGGATCAACTTAAAAAAAAAGTTGACCGCTTCGGTCTATATCAAATTACTCAGACAATTTCTGGTCTAAACATTTGAAATTTTACATAAAGGGTATTAAGAGATAGGGCGAGTTTTTTTAATCGGTTTGAGTTGAAAATTGGAGTTACCAATATATGTATGCATGCATGCATGTATGTATGTATGTATGTATGTATATATATATGTATATATGTTTGCATATAGCCTAAAACTATCGGACAGAAGCGACGGGTTTTTACCAGATCACTACCGTTTTGAAGCTCGACTTTCGGACGAAAAATATCGAAAAATTGGCTAAAAACATTAATATCTTAACTTGAACTAGGCACTTTTCTACAGGGGGTCGCTTTTTTCGCCGATATTTTCGAAAGTCATCTTCTCCATTCGATTGTCTAGCCTAAATTAAAACGAACGTCACTTTCGGTATCGTGGTGGTCGTAACAGTAAGGACGTCCCGTTTTGCCCCCGCTCTTTTCCTCCTTTGCGGTACGGGTTTGAACCTGCCTTCCTACTACCACTTTTTTATTTTTTGCTCAACACACACATCCAAACACTCGAGTAACGCCGGGCTGCTATGCTAGTATAAATATAATTTCTAAAAATTTAATGGATATAAAATTTCTAAATATAATATATGGAATATTTTAAATTAATATAAATAAAAAAAGATTCTTAATCTATATCTATATCTATCTATCTATCTATCTCTCTCTCTCTCTCTCTCTCTCTCTCTCTATATATATATATATATATATATATATATATATATAAAAGTGAGTGTCTGTGTGTGTGCGTGTTTGTGTACATTTCCCTACGCAATAACTCTGTCAATATTTATCCTACAGATTAGAAATTTGATATACAGGGTACTGAGATTAAGGAAAATCGATGGGATTGGTTTTCGTACAGAAATTTGGCGTTTCAGGGGTCAAAGTTCAAGGATTTGACCTTTGAGAACTCTACAAAACTTTTCATATAATTTTGGGTCTAAACACGTGAAATGTTAGATATAGATTTCTTCGACATGGATCTAACTTAATAACTTCATTTGAGCCCCAAACAATGAATTTATAAGGCGTCATAATAGGGATCAAAGTTTTAAAAATTGACCTCTGCGGTCTCTTCCAAATTACTCAGACTATTTCTGGTCTGAATATTTGAAATTTTATATAAAGGGTATTCAGAGATAGGGGAATATTTTTCATCAGTTTGTGTCGAAAATTTTTGAGATATCAATATATAAATGTATGTATGTCTGTTTGCATGTCTGCCTTAAACTTTCAATAGAGGCGAATGATTTTACCAAGATCAGTATCGTTTTAAAGTTCGACTTTTCATACGACAAATATCGAAAAATTGGCTAAAAACATTAATATCTTCCCCTTCACCTAGGCACATTTCTACAGAAGGGCACCTTTTTCCCCGATATTTTTAAAGTTATTCTCTCCTATAGATTTTCTAGCCTTAATTTAAAAAAAAAAATTCGCTTCCGGTTTGGCAGTGGTCGTAACAGCATAAACGTTAGGTTTTTCCCCATTCTTTTCCTCCTTTGGGGTACGGTTTCGAGCCTGCTTTCCTACTACCATTTTTTTTTTTTGCTCAACATACACATCCAAACACCCGGGCAACGTCGGGCTGAAATACTAGTATCTATAAAAGTGAACGTGTCTGTGTGTCTGTCAACATTTCCGTACGCAATAACTGTCAATTTTAAGTCTCGAACTTAAGACTCGAAATTTGAGATACAGGGTGCTGAGATTTGGGAAAATATTTTTGATTCATTTTCGGCCAGAAATTTGACTGTTAAAGGGGTCAAATTTCAACGATTTTTCCTCGGGGAACTCTACCAAACTCCTGCGCTAATTTTGGGTCTAAACACTGGAAATTTTAGATATAGGTTCCTTGGACATGGAGTTTACTTAATAACTTGATTTGAGCTTCAACTAATAACTATTAAGGGGTCATAATAGGGGTCAAATTGAAAAAAATTCCTCTGCGGTCTCTACCAAATTACTCAGATAATTTTTGATCTAAACATTTGAAATTTTACATAAAGGGTATTCAGAGATAGGTCAAGCTTTTTAATCGGTTTGGGTCGAAAATTTTTAGTTATCAATATATAAATGATATACGTATATATGTTTGCATGTTTGACTAACCTTTCAACAGAGGCGATGGATTTTATCAAGATCAGTATCGTTTTTAAGTTCGACCCTTCAAACGACAAATATCGACAAATTTGCTAAAACATTAATATCTTCACCTTCAACTAGTCACAATTCTACAGGGGTGGTCGCTTTTTTCGCCGATATTTTTGAAAGTCATCCCGTCTTTTCGATTTTCTAACCTTAATTAAAACCTACGTCACATCCGGTTTGACGGCGGTCGTAACAGCAAAGACATCACGTTTTCCCCGTTTTTTCCCTCCTTCACGGTACGGGTTCGAGTGTGCGAACTTTCCTACTACCACTTTTTTTGTTCAACGCACACCTCCCACACCCTGGCAACGCCGGACCCCCATGCTAGTATTATATAGATATCATTTTTAATAATTTTTTAATCTCATGTAGATATAATTTCTTAAAAATTAAATGCAAGCAGTATCACTTCACAAGCATAAATGGCAGGTCTATATAATCAACAGTAGGTTTTTCTTTTTTCGGGTTCTAAACAGCTGTTTCTGTTTAGAGCATAATTTAATTATGAAAATTTATTTTGCATTGTAAGCTAAAACATAAACATAAAACCAACATACATACAGGAGTTTCTAAAATAAAGACTACAATGTCTACTCCAATATTTTGTTTAATAACGGGGAGATATGTGATCTACTTTATCGTACGCGGCGATGGATGCAAAAATTGAGATGGCAATTAATCGATTTGATAATGAAATAAACGATTTCGTTAATTTCGACGACAATAAACCAACTGAAGCACGATAATTGACTTCCGCATGTTAAACTTTAAGTTAAGCTATTATACATAAAAAATAATTTCATAAAGTAAAAGTAGGTTTTCTACGGTTCTATATATACATCAGTTCACACCGATGGGTCACCACCTAGAGAAGGTAATCTATCAATTGCATAGAAAAATGAACGATTTCACCGATTTCGATGAGAATAATTTTGTGAAGGTTTCATTGGTCATCATTCAATCTTTAGCTCGCTTCTCTCTGTTAGAATATATAGAATATATATAATAAAAATTACAATAAAATTTACCAAAATGATCCAAGATGGTAAAATTAAAGTATATTATAATTATTAAAGAATTAATATTTATACAGTTATCTCAGCCAGATGTAAAAGCTCGATAAAACCAAATAGGAGATAGAGCTTATAATACGAGCAAACGATATTTATATCTCGGCAGTAGATTGAAAAGCATATCTTATTTTTCTTTTATTAATATTATTGGAATTTTTTTTTTTACTTGTACACATCGGCGTATATCTGCTCAATTCGAAAGCCCTGTAAGCACCATAGGAAACCTTATTAGGAAATGGGAGGTACATGACTCAACCGTGAACCGTCCGCGCACTGCAGCTCCTCGCAAGATGTCGGGTCGAGCAGTTAGAAAGATTGTACAAAAAGTTCAGCAGCAACCGAGAACCACACGAGGCTAACTTCAGAAAGATTTGGAAGAAGCATGGATAGCAGTAACGAAACCAACGATAAGTAATGTACTCCGACGCAACGATCTTAAATTGCGTACACCTCGAAAGACACCATTACTAAAAAAAAATGTCATGTTAATGCTCGTCTGGAGTTTGCAAGAGACCACTTATTGAAAACAGATGATTACTGGAAGAATGTGATCTGGTCTGATGAAACGAAAGTGGAACTTTTCGGCATTAACTCTGTACGTCGAGTATGGAGAAGAGATGGCACAGCGCACAAGCCCAAGTACTCTCTCCCCACTGTAACGTTTAGTGGTGGAAATGTCATGCTCTGGGGATGCTTCTCTTCAAATGGTACTCGGTCACTTCATATTATAGACGGAAAGATGAATGCAGCCAAATATCGGGAAATTCTTGAAAATAATCTGCGTTAGGTATGCGACAGGGATGGATGTTTCAACAAGATAATGAACCAAACATACTGCTAAAATAATCTCCGATTGGTTCGTACAGAACAAAATAGATTTTCTTAAGTGGCCCACTCAGTCCTCGGACTTAAACCCTATAGAAAATCTATGGAGAGAGCTCAAAATCATGACCCACTAGCGAGATCCACGTAATATTCAGGATTTGAAGAAAGTATGTGTTGAAGAGTGGCCCAAACTCTCGCCTGAACGTTGTCACAAATTAGTTTCGTCGTATAGAAAACGTCTCGAAGTTGTAATAGTCAATAAGGGGGTTTCAACTAAATATTAGATAAAATTGTGTTAGTATGTCCAATACGTTTGTTCCGGCTATTCCCGTTTTTATTATATAATTTTTGTTATGCATTAAAAGGTTCCAATTTCTAAAGTTATTTGCTATTGTTAAATTAGTAACTGTTTCTTGTTAAATTTTAGCGCTATTCGCTGCATAAAAAATGTGTTAAATAAAGAATAATGGAATGTGTCCAACACTTATTTTCCCCAATGTATATATATATATATATATATATATATATATATATATATATATATATATATATATATACATATATATATACATATATATATATATATGGGTGTAAATGTGTGTATACTTTTGTGTCATTCTCTATTACTATAATGGGCATATTAAAAGCTTTTGCTGAGAATAAATTGTTAACAACAATATAGACTCCGTAAGATATGTCAGAATCAATTATATTTGAGAACAATAAAATTTCTTTTGCAATTTTCTCTCAATAAATGGTCTACACTTTTAATAAGTATGTATGAAAAAACGTCAATGAAGTTGTTACTCTAAAAGCCATAATTCGATTTATCAACGAATATTGACCGCCATGTCTTTCGGATATATCCCGTATGTCCTTGATTCAAAGATGTACCAATAATAAAATAAAAAATATATATTTGCACTTAATCATTAAAGGCATACGGACATAATTCAATTGTTGTGAACTACAGGAAGTATGGGAATTGATATTACCCAGTAATGTTTTTGCATATAACGTAATACCATTTTTAACTTTAAAGCTATGATATGATCTTAATAAGCAAAATGATTATATTTTTATCGGAAAAATTTACATTACTTGGCTATTAATTGAATGTATGTGATACGTGCCATCATAAACAGCGGACAAAATAGCAGTTTTTACGTTTGATATATATTGTGTATGATTCATTTTGTAATCGTTGAGAACTAAATGTATTGCACCAGTGAGTCTGTAATTACATGTAAGGCCACGGTTAAATTATTTAGATATGTTCAATAGGGGCTAACCTAGGTATAAAAAAGTATAAAGATATTATTAAATATAATCTTACATAAGTTTAAAATTACGATTATAGTATGCAAACACGATCGCTTAAAGTGTCAATAAGCGAGAAAGTGGTAATTTTATTTATCGCCTTTTATTTAAACACAGGCTACGAAATTTTATTAGTAATAAAACTGTGACGATTAAAATGTATATGTTTTTGGAGGGGTTATATTTAATTGATTTGGATACTTGTGCTTATAAGCTATAAACTTTAATGAGAGTAGTAGTAGAAATTTAATCACAACCGGGGATATAGTGAACTAGTAGAAACAGTGTACTGAACAACGGATGACTTAGGTTCGTTTAATGTTGCGATCAGGGATTTGTGTGTTACTTTAAGTAAATCCGATAGAAGACATCTTTTCCTATAATATGAATCTAAAACTACATTAATAGTAATTTCAAAGCTGTTCAAATCATAAGATTGGCCACACTATTAAACATGTTGTTAAAAGACTAATTATATGTCCATTCTCGATAGAATTCATCAAGTAAGACTTTAAGTAACAAGATGTGATAGCAGTCTAGTTAATAAAAACCACAGCAAATGAAACAGATAAAAAGATGCAAATACATATTTTATTATATTGAAGTTCTGAGAATTTTATATGAGATCAAGAATAACATTACATAATCATAATATTAAGCATTCGAGTTCATCGAAAATATCTCTGGTATTTCAGATCCAAGAGGAGTGTACATCATTATGACACATGTGTAAGACGCAGTGGTAAAGTACAACAGGGAAGAGAACATGGCAGAACAATGTGATAGATTCTAAAGGGAGCCTATTGCCAATGTCGCTTAATGGATGATAAGATAAGAAAAAAGCGAGAAAAACTTTTCACCGTCCTCCAAATAATTCCGTTACTTTTATATTTAATATTTTCATTTGTACAATTATTAAATAATAATAGGAACAAAGAGTTTCAATAAAATAATTGATATTAATCATCATTGTAATTATCTTTTTTAACCTTCCGAAATTATTTCTAATTGAACTTAAAATATTACATATTTTAATTGAATGATAATTAATGATTAGAGATATGCATTGTAAATGAAAAAGATTTAATTATTTATATAGTTTCTGAACGGATATCTGTAACTGTGTTTTTGGATTATTTTTATGATATCAAGATTTGTTTATTTTTATCTCTATTTGTGTTATTTTACGATTTTATTTCTATTTTTGTCGTTTAAGTTATTATCGGCATCATCAACCGTGAAAAAAGTATAACAGTTTATCCATTAAGGAGTTACTTTTGTGTCGTTTGCCAACATTTCTGGGTTATGATTTTATACAATTTCTTGCTTTAATAACGAGAGACGCGTTTTTATGTATGAAAACCGACAATGCAGAACACTGTACGAAAATTTGCTGTAAAAAAAACAGAAACTGTCTCGTTTAGTTTCTGGAATTACACGAAAGGGCAGATTTGCAATGCACCAATATGGAAGATAGCGGGTCAGATGAATCAGACATGTACCTAAAGATCAACGTCGTGAACAATTTGCCAGAAAGGGACAGTGGGAACGGCAACTCCAGTTTTCAACGTAAATATATTTCCAAAACAATACATTACCTGGATCAAGCTTTTAATTTTGCAAAATGGCGATATGCTTCCATTATTTCAGAAGCCTCCGTAGATCTATATTAAGAGACACAAATATTTTAGTATGTATGAAGATTATTATGAAAGGAGTGATGATCTTTTGAATTTGAATGTAAAAAAAGACATTATTTTTGTACCAACCTAGTCTGTTATTAACTAATACGCTAGAAAGAAAGATCCCGACAATAGATGCACCGGTGCTGCGTGATATTACATTACGCTCATAAGCTATATTTTTACAGGAAAAATATCATATTGCTTCTCACTAGTTTAATGAATTTCTGAGGTGTATTCATAATTTAACAATTCATCACACATTCAATCAACTTACTCCTGGCGTAAATTCGTCTGAATTTAGATGTAGAAGAATAATCGCACTTATTTTCAAACATTCAGCAGACTGATGAATTTGCCAATGTGTAAGATGGCCTTTCTTGTTAGTTATTTTTAGAAAGTTGGTATGCTTGACAACAAGTTTTAGTTGTAGCTTTTAAAACATTAAACGTTTTCGTGGCCAGAACTGGGCTGGCATGAAGTTTATATCAAGTACAGCAATATCTCGGACGTATACATGGATGTTTTTCAGATTATTTCAGGTCTCGAGACAAATTATTACGATATTCGGCCCTGATCGCAAATTCAATTTCTTAGCAAAATATTGAGTAAGTTTCTGACTGAATCACTTCATGTCCATTAATTATGGTTGGAAGTAAATGCAAAAAGTTTTATAAATACGGTTTTACTTCTAAAACATTTATCCGACAACAATTGAAACTGCGCTATCCGTGTGCAATCGTAGTGGTATAGACCCAGAACAATTTTTTTCTTTCTAATAAGAATGTTTTGAAGAATACAAAATCATCTTATATGGTCGTTTTACAAATCTCGGATCTTATATAGACCCATTTTTTCAAACATGAGATATAGATAAATTTCTGATATGTAGAATATGATCAGGAAGATTCAAATTTTTCCTTTATCATTTAGAGCTCGCGTAGATCTGTCCTGGATCAATGCTGATACTAAACTAGGATGAAAACATGATGAAAATTCTCATTTGTATTTTGAGTCTACCCTGAAAAATGTGAAAACTGAAATTTCCCAAGACGTGATTGTTTGCAGAAGGGTAAACAGATAACATACGGGAGAATTTGTAACTCTTTCATTGTGAAATATGATCGCATTATATTAAGTAGTACGTGCTCTTTTGCAGCACATATTTTGCAATTCGGTTCTCATTAAGAAAGAGGCTGCCACGTATAACGCCATAACTTAAATAGTTCCTCATGCTATTTCTATAATAACATTGATGGCCAGGTTTAGATAAGTGTTTCGATCAATATTTATACATGAAATCATCTCCAGAAACAGTCGATGCACGATCTGTTTGAAAACAAGATGCGTTTGGTTGCCAGTAGATTGATTCTAATCCCTGTAAGTCGAACATAACCCCGTTGGAGCATGTACATATTGCGTATTGCGATTCTTCAGGTTTTTATTTAAAAATGTGAAAGTAGGTAGAAGATTTTTTTATAGCTGCATAAAACGTAATGGTAGAGCGTCAAAGATATCCTTTGAAGACCATTGAAGGAAGAACCTGTTAAACATTCCACACTATTATTGCATCAATAGGCCTCACCGGAAACTACTTAATGTTCCAGACTCCATTCACAAATTGACAATAAATAGTCCTGGTATATTCAAATGAGTATAAAATAGTTTCTTTCAGACTAGCTCCAAAGATCGAGTTCCTTACTATACAGCGAATAGCGTTAACTCAGATTAAACGTTAGCCTTAAGCACCATCATAAATAAAATAAAGAATATAGGAAAATCATTACCAGGATCCGCTCACAAAGAATTGCCGACCAACTCATCATCAAGTGGTGTCCTGCCTGCTACAGCATCTCTCTCCCTCCTGCTCTCTCGGGCATTCATGAATTCATTGTCTTCTCATTAGTTTTGATGTTTCATAGTTATTCAACATATTTTTCTCGCTGTTGTTCTCTGCCTCTTCTACCCACAATCGTTCGCGTCAAACAAATATATTCTATTCCGCTTTTTCTGTAGACATGGCCCGGGAATCTAAATTGCATTTTTTGTACTGTTCTTATTAGATACCTGTGTTTGTCACTTCTGATAACTCTTGGTTTGTTTTATTTTCTGTCTAATATCTTCAAAATTCATATGAGAAACCAAATTTAAATTGCGTCCCGTCTCTTTCTCGTGTTGTTGGTGATTGTTCAACACTTCCAACCGTATAATCGAATAGACCATACATACGTTCGGAATATTCTGAATTAGGTGTCTTTTTTAATATTTCCGTTGAAGAACATCTCTTGAAGGTAACTTTGGCGGTGGCTATGCGACTTTATGTATCAGTAATGAACTTTCCGTCAGATGTGATTCAGTAGCCCATACATTTGAATTTATCAACCTTCTTTAGTAGTATATCGCAACGTTGTAGTTTGCTTGTTGGAGCTTTGGTGTTCTTGGATACTCTCCCGCTTACCGTTTTTGAGATGTTTAAAGAAAGTCTTTTAATTTAACCTGATTCCACCACGGTATTCTGTATATATTATTGGGTTGTATTATTAACAGCGTGTCGTGAGCATACATTTTCATTAATGCTGTCTTGACCTAAACATATTACTTTCATGTCCTAAATTTCTCTCCGTATATTTTACCTACAGAGGTTTAATAAATCTGGTTACAAAACAAACCCATTGGCGGATTCCTCTTTTATTAATGTGTTCGCTCTATGCTCTCCATCTCTTGTAACTCTTGTATTTTGTATCCAATAGAGACTGCTAAAAATTCTAAGGTAGTTCCATTCAATGTCTAGTTTAGCACGTTAAATATGTCTTCGTGCCTTACTGTATCAAAAACTTTTGTCGGTAAAACACAGGTAGAGTTCCTTACGCATCTCTATACATATTTTTGTCAACATTGCCACTGTAAATATGCACTTTGCTGTTTCTTTGTCTAAGATATATCCAAATTGCACTTCTGATAATTTCAGATCGTATTTTGCTTCATAGTCGCATAATTAATACTTTCCGTATGAGCTTCATTGTATAACTCATCAGGCTTGTTCTTCTGTGACATTCACAGTCGGTTGTTCCAGGTTTCTTGTGAGTATGATAAATGTGCAGCTAAGCATATCAGCGGGAATATTTCCAGTGTTATAGATGCTATTAGGAAGAAAATAGCTTAGCTATTCCTATTTTATCAATTGTTTCATACGTTCCCACTGGTATAGAGTTCGGTCCAACAGCCTTTCCTTTGATCATTTCTCTGATGGCATTTTCAACTTATGCCTCTAAGATTGGTTTTCCGTCTATCGGTTTGGTATCCGAGTTGATTTCTCTCTCTCAGCATCAGATAATGACTTTAATATATTCTGCTCATCTGTTCAATATGTCTGTTTTATTTATCAGAATATTCACGTCGTTGGATTTTATACAACCGCACGGGAAGATGAATCCCTGCCTGTGATGTCATTTACCTTGCTTTGCATGTACTTTTTATCTGTTATTTTTGTCACATAATTTACTCACATTAAGCCATGCCTCTTTTGCCGCACCATACATGATCGTTATTTCTTTATCTATGCCACTCTTCTCTTTAGCTCTGTAAAGTTATTATTTGGCTGATATCTCGTCTTTTTTTTAAGATTTTCACTTCCAAGTTGATCGCGCATACAGCAGGATATGGCCACTACCGCAGTCTGTTCCTGGCATAGATTTTGCTGATTTGATTACATTTCAAAAGCGGGATCATATCAGGATGTCATCGATCTGATTGCACTTTCTATTGCCTAGACTCATCCATGCCCACTTTCTTCTCGGGTGATTCTCATGCCATGTATTTGCTATAATATATTCATTTTCCTAATACTAATCCACTAATCGATCTCAACTTTTATTCATTTCACTGAGTCTATGCAAGCCAACAATGTTTCCAATATTATTTCCTCCAAGTTGGGAATTACAATCGCTTATTAAAATCTTCAGATCGGTATATTTCAGTTGCTTCAAAATTTTTCATAGAACATTTCTGTTTCTACAGTATCATGGTCTGATGTCGGAGCATATATCCGTAGAATGCTGATGTCTAAATATTTGGAACTGAGAGTCTTTGGATTCGTTCTGATACTGGCCAGTAGTCTGCACAATGTTGGGTGAGATTATTATGCCGAGACCCCTTTAATGTTGTTCACCAACAGAGCAGAATATTTTACAAGCATCTGATGTAAAATTTCTTGCTCGTCTTCATCTCACCTTTGCAAGTTCTACAATTTCAATCTCCCTTGTAGCCATTTTACTTTTAATATTGGTAAATTTGCAGATAAGATGCAGGCTTCTTAGATTCAACATTATTATCTTCTTTGGTTTAAACCGTTGCTGACGAAGTAAACATCTTCATTTTTTACCATTGTCAAAACAATAGGATAAATGAGGACTGAGGGAAAAGTAGGAAAAGTAAACGTAACAGATATGAATAAAATACATCCAACATACGTATTATACTCTTCATTAAAAAGAGACTAAAAATAGGTATTATCTAATAGCTTTTTAGAAAATATGGAGATAATGTGTTTTCTTGCATGAATGTAGGGAAAATACTAATGAAGGAATAATCTATTTCGTTTATAAATATAATGTTTTCCGTTTTTGTTTTTGACCTTTTACCTTAATGACTCGCAACTTGACAATATTCTATTTACAAACAGCTATTAAAATAGTGTCGAGTGAATCATATTTTGAATTAACATTGCCCAATGAGAAGTCTTCTAAACTGGCAACAAAATACGAGTAAGGTATAACCTGTTTATTGCCAACAATTAACACGGTTTACTGTTTCGGGGATATCCAGGTTCATGCTACAGATAATTGTTCTTACACATAAAAATAATGTAGATGTGTTGTCACCTTGCGGTATATTATTCAATAGAATTTATATACGTTTTGAATGAAACATGTATTGCAAACATGTAATGGAACGAGATAATTAAATGTATATCATGTCTTTTATTAAATTGATACCGGGGGGGGGTAGCAAGTGTTGCCCGGGTATTTGTAGGCGTGTGTGTTTGGTGGGGGAGGGTAAATCAGAACAAAAAGGAAACATAACGATAGCGATAAAAAAAAAAACAAAAGATGAGGGATGGTGGCGCGTGGGGCCGAACCCGGGGCCTTGAGGTCTATAGAATGATCCCGAACAGATGCGCAATCTATACAGTGTTAATATGTGATTAAAGTGAGTGTCAAGTCAAGGAGGTTTGATTGACAGGTCGCCGCTTAATGAGGTCATTGCGGGACCGTTACACTAACGGGGCATTTTTTTGGCGGTTGTTTACTTCGTTTCACTGGGGGTCGTTTTTTTCATTTAGTGCGGGGCAGTTTAGGCTTCCAATGATGATGGGTGAGGGTAGGGAGAAACCAGCTTTGCATTGAAAGGGCGTTGTCCAAATTGTATAGCAATTGTCTGATATAATGAAAAAACACATTGGTCAAAGCTGATTATTTTCGGACGTTACCGGCGAACCTCACTGGGAACGGTGTGGCTATTTATTTGTTGTGCACCGCAGCAGAATGTGGCACAAGGTGCAGAACAGGTGAGCTCCCTTGAAGAAGGGGCACTGTCGCCTCAACAATAACTGCCTGGGCACCCGCGTCGACATTCCCCGGTAGGGGCGCCTCGGGCGACAAGCAATTAACTTGCCACACCGGAAATCCCGGTGGCAAGGCCTGGAAGGGTGGACCTCCTAGGTAGTACCCAAGCCGTGTAGGTCAGACGACAGTGCTGGCATGGTTACCGGCCCCACACCTGTCGGTCTGAGTGTCAAGAACGGATCCTTGACAAGTACGACTACCCTGTCTCCCTGCAACCGAAGCCGCTAGGAAACACATCCCTTCATCCAAGGTGAATAACGGGAACGATGTAACAGCCTTCGTATTAGTTTCGCTTTTATTATACGAAATAGGCGATCGGAAAATGTTGAATATTTAGCTTTCGAAAGTCGGGCTAATTAAACACACATGCGACGTCAGTTCGTAACTGGTAGATATTACGATTTCGATGTGATATAAAAAAGTTTTTAAAATGAGCGACGGCCTCGACAAACCGCCGAGAAAATCCTTTCTTGGACATACGCAAAAAGCGAACATACATACATACACACATTTTCGCTTTTATATTTATAGATTAGAACACACTTCTTCTGCCATCTAGAGTTGATGTTGTGCGACGTCACTTACATTAAAGCCGTTATGACAAATATAAGAGAAGCAGCGTGTGTTCTTCATGATAAGTGGACACGCTTAAACCTTCAAATAATTCCACTACGTTTAAGCATACATAATACGGTTTAACGATTAAATGTTTAAACCTGACGACTTATCTAATTCCTCTCGTTAATTCACTGTATGTTAATACACATTTTGATGTAAATTCAATCCACTGAATTCCAATAGACATTAGTGGAGCATGAAATTTATATATAAAAAATCGGCGTCATTTAATGGGCGTAAGAGATGTCAAGTCGTTTTAAATGCCCGTAGCAACATAAATTGTTACAATATTAACAAACATGTGTACATCTCTTACGTAAATGAACTATAATAATCATACAAAATAGTGTATTTTTAGTTACAATAAATGAATGCTCATTTTACGATGCACAAATTTATTTCGAGACTCGTTAAATACGTTATCTTTCCTATTTAAGCACCGCAAATATATAGAATAGGAAAGCTGGGAGGAGAACTAATTGATATGAATACAATATATTTTTCACATTGTATTTGATGGGCGACGGTACTGAGAAAGAATTTCAGAGGCAAGATGCTTCAGGAAAAATACTACTACATAAGAAAAGTTTCATAACTCTAGGAACGTTTGCATAACAAGTGTAAGATATTGGTGCATTACGGAGTGTGTGTTTTTTTTAAATAAATCCAGGAATTTTATCTGAGTCCATCCTGGGAAAGCACTTGCAAAAGTACGGTGATGCAATAAGATTAGGCAAACGCTACTTTATATGTAAGAAATTAGTTTCGCACCCCCGTAACAATAGACAAAAAAATGTTAGTCAAAAAGCTAAAGCACGGCAATATAACTCCAAACACATGTGGATTCTGGCTTTATAATATCACAATATGTTCGAACGAGAGTTCTGTACAAGGAGCGTTTTGTATTACGATACGAGACGGGTGTACTTAATTCGGGGAAAATGGCCGGTGCAGAATTTTATGACTATACAAAATTAGAAGTATCTCATCTATTCTCGCAAGGTATTGATAAATAATTAAAATATAATGTATCAGCTGTTAGACATTACGATCTATATCGCATGTTGCTTTTAGTTTACGACCAGAATAGTCATGGAATAAACAAGTGAAGCACAAAGTAAGCGGGAATGGAAGCACGCAACAATTAAAGGTTTATATAAGCCTCATACAATAAACAACGGGGAAAGGAGAGGAGTAGAATTACGCATTCAGTTCGATATTTTCTGCTGCACTGAGAGGAGTGTAGACAGTTTCGCTCTTTCTGTCAGAAGGTTTGACGTATACAGTTATATGCATATCGGCTTGCGTTAAAGCGTAGTTCTTTAGTAGTCTGTGTATTTCTGCTACATAGGGAAATGTGTAGACGGCTTCGATTCTTTCCGTCAAAATGTTATATATATATATATATATATATATATATATATATGTGTGTGTGTGCGTGTGTGTATATATATGTTTATATAAACGTTTATATATAGATAGAGAGATAGATTGATATAGAGAATGAGAGAGATTAAGAAGAATATATATTTGAATTCAAGTAAAGCATTTCTTTTAGAGGTGTGCCTATTCTGTCACATATAAACCTCTTTGAACTGCTTTGCTTATTTCCGTGCAGTGAACTCTGCTAGAGTTTAATCTAGGCGCACTCAGATTTCTCTTCTTTCGCCGGGAATTCATACGTGACACTTTTTGATAAGAAATTTGTCATTTTGTGTCTGGTCAGGAGGCCATCGCTATTATAAATGGATTTCTTTTGAAAACTACTCCAATGTGTTCTAATTCCGCGCTTAAATTTGCTCTGATTCGTCCTATTTCGGTTCGCCTTGCTTTTGGGAGGGTGGCCATCATTAGTAGAATGCTTGCTCTTTTTACCACATATACTGCAGTATCCTCTCCGTACTTATATCTCTACGTTGACTGAAAATATCAGTTCGATAAGTTTTTAACGGATTAATCACGAGTAGAGTGCTTTCGTTAATAAAATAGATCGGTTTATTCGAAAGCTCTCGTTATGATGTCACAACGGGATATCGATCCCTCTATAATTATATTACATAATGCACAGAATATCTCCAGTCATGCTTCCTAAAGGAAATGCGTCATAAATAATCTGAAACTGCATAAACTTACAAACCTGTTCCAATGACGACAAAAACTCTCATTAACCATAACGTGTACAAGAAACGCATCACAGCATCGTAGATTTTGGGAAGAATAGGAGGGCAAATGATTTAGCAAGACAGAGATGGAGAAGGCGAAGTGGCCAATTCTGTTCCTTTAATCTTTTCTTTATGAAATATGTCTGCAACTCTTTTACCATATAAAGTCATTCAATCAATGGATATTTTAATAGAGAAAAATCTAAATCTGGATACGGCGAAATTTTACGTGTATAAACACAAAAAAAATTACTAATGACTCAAATCTAATATAAAATATATATTAAATAACTCTTAAAAACTAATAAATATGCGGTAGTTATGGTCGGATTCAATGGATACCATAAATTAATATCAAAAATAGTAAGAATACAAAAAAGTATCCTTTTACACAATTAATATTTTCAACACTAAATAACATAAAATTATTGTAGTGACATCGATAAAAACCTAAACAAGTATACATCACATCCGGTCATTTACTTGCTTGTAAAGCAATTATATGTTTCAGGCCAATAACATGATATTTCAAAATGTATGGTTACAGACACCAGGTTTCAATCGTTATATCATAATTTCAAATCATATATTTTATTTAACTGAAACATAGAAACATAGGATTTTATGTTTCACCGTGTAATATGTTTTTGTTATAAAGCTTGCGTAACGAATCAGCCAACATTCTCTTACAGATGAGTGGACCGATCTAATAATGCTTTTCTTATTATTATTTCTATTAGAAAAAAAAGTCCTTTAGTGTCTTTCAATGATAATCTCGTGTCCCGGAAAGTTATTAAATATTGTAAATATATATTGTTATAATATTGTATATAACATTGTTCCGGGTTTAATCGGATCAGATGGATGCCATAGTCTATTTGGTTAAATCTATCGATTAATAGATCACATTAACCTGAGCAAATTCCATTTCGTGTATGGTTACTTTAGGATTAGGAAATTAAACAACTTCTGCGTAGACTGAAATAGTTTGTGTACGGCTTATAACTATCTTGCAATTATGCGTATGAATGGAATATGCTGCCTAACATCACAATTTCCATTCTGTATGTAATTTTACAATTCAAGGTTTTCTAGATGTTTGAATTACACGATAGGTACGATGTTTGAGAAATCAAATAATTTAAAATATGTGAGTTACGGTACGAACAGTAGATGAATAATAAATATTCCAGTAATGATAAATACATTAATATAATATAATATAGTAGATGTATTTAATTATTAGTGCGCCAATAAAAAGGGAGTCGTCTTATTTATTGTTTAATTTAATATCTGCCTGCTTTTTTATGTTATACTTTTTGAACTTTTAGAAGAGCTTGTCTATACATTGAAAAACATATTATAAAAGACGAACAAAATTTTTTTCAAAAGTCTATTTAAAAAAAGGGTCTTTTTAGCAAAGGATTAGTTAATTTCCCTTACCTGTATTGAATGATTAAGCTTATATATAAAATTTTGGAGAAAATGTATATATATGAAATTTAAAATTGGGGTGGACACACCTAACGGTTCGGTGTTTCGCCAGACTTTTCCAAGCTTTCACAAGAGTGATGGTCAATGACGAGAGGGTCAAATGTTTAGGGCTTATAGGCGGAGTCTTATGTAAATTAAATATTTATATACACATTTACAGTTTATGGTTGTTAAAAAATGGCATAACAGAAACAAGTAGAGATTATTAAGGTTTATGTTTTATTTACATTGTAAAAGTAAATAAAAATTCAATATCTTTTCTAGACATCTATCTAATGAGTAATGATAAATAACAAAATTTTAAGGTTCATCGCAAAGTAACTGATAAAAATGATTATGTATTCTACTCATAAACACCCCCCATAGACATGAGCCCCGAAGGGGCATAGACCATCTACTTTTTGTAGATGCTTTTGTAGCGACTAAATTCTTTTTAGGTGGTGAGGGTGCTGGCCCCACGCCCAACCTTCCTAGAAGGTACATGCAACGCCTAACCTTCCCAAATAGTCACCCACCTGGTACTAGCCAGGCCCAACTTCGGTAATCTGGCGAGAAGCGGTATGTCAACGTAATTGTGCCGCACACTCATATAACACATATGAAGTGAAAAGAGGTATAATCATTGGGTTTATCTCAGAGCAATAAAACTTGCAGCAAGGAATATATGAATAAAGAATTTGATTACGTAGACCTGACCTTTACTAATTTGCAATACTCTCAATATATTTTACTAAACGCAAAAATTATACTAAAAGCAATTTGGGATCATACTTCATACTCTGCTTTCATTGTGCCAAAATATACATAAGAGAAATACAACGCGATCTTATAAGAGGTTATAGGAACACTATAGAGATATGAAAAATAATAATACACTTAAGGGTTTTTTCTTTCAAATGATGGAAATGATCATCAGTTTAACTTTAATAATTAAACTCTCCTGGAACAAATACACATTAAATCAACACGTCGCCAAATTGAATATTGAAACGCACTTATCTTTATTTCTGTGAGGCGAAACTACAAGAAAATTTGTAAGCATTTAGAACATTATCATGCAATTCCATAATTGAAAATTCATGACAATTGTTTAAAATACGTGTTTTCAACCGAGTAAAATACGCCCAAATTAGCATATATATATATATATATATATATATATATATATATATATATATATATATATATATATGTGTGGGGGGGTGTATTACAAAATAACCATAAGTTTTGCTGCGTTGTGAAGAATTTTGCTTCAGTTGTTTTTGCTTGTTTGACTTCTCTGTGGCCTTGCCAGTCAACTAATATTTGCTTGTTATACTATTAAACATCCGTGTAAAAACATATGAAAATTACAAAAATACGTGTGTTAGATTATCCGCGCTCGATTTCACATATATATATACATATATATATATATATATATATATATATATATATGTGTGTGTGTGTGTGTGTGTGTGTGTGTGTGTGTACGTATATATATAAGATAAATTAATTAAAACAAAGGGATGTAGTTTTGACTTGATATACGAAACAGTAAAATTAAAAGTAATATAAATACAACTATTTATATATATATATATATATATATATATATATATATATATATATATAAGCGCAAATGTATGTATGTATGTGTGTGTATGGTTGTATGCCTGCTAAGAACTGTCGACAGATAAAAGAAAAATTCACAAACTCGGCATCATATCAGAGGTCCATCTTTCGCTCAAAAAATCTCGAGAAATTGGCAAAAAACGTTCATTTTTTCATCCCGAAATCGACCATTTTCGGTAGGGGGGTCAACAAAAACGGCCCTCTCGACCGATTCTACGCATGCGTCAGATGACGTCATGACCTTATTTACCTTAAATAGTTGAAAAACAGAATAAATTTAACGTACATCCCGTTAGGTAAGTTGATTAGCACGTTGATTCATTATCTAAACTTTTTGGGTTCGAATCGTGGTGTGAGATGCCTTTTTTTTCGATTTTTTATATTTAAATATTGAACCAGTGTTATATAAGTCATTTTTCACGTAACGTTCGTTTTTCTGTTTTTTTTTTTACTTCCTTTATCCACCCCTCGACCACACACCCCAAAATTCCCGGGTACCCATCGATTTTTTAAATTTTAATATCGAGACAGGCTTATTTAAGCCAATTTTCACGTGTTCCTAAATCTTTTTTCATCGTTCGTTTGCCTTACGTTAGTTCGTTTTGTGTGTGTGTTCTTTCCGCTTAAGTGTTAACGTTGTTTTATTTTTTTACTTCGCTTATAACAAACAAACCTACATTGTCGTCGCCGTCGTCGTCGCCGTCGTCGTAACGCTCGACGACTTCCGGCCGCGCACCTGCCAATTTGGTTCTTAAATAAATTCAAACATCTTTCACTAACTCATTCTGGCTGGCCGATTTTATTTTCAAACTTCGCCTCAGGGCTTCCGGTTTGATCCTACCCCCCACACCGGGTTCTTTTTTTATTTAACACCACACACACCTACAAACACCCGGGCAACGCCGGGTACCCCTGCTAGTATATATATAAAATTTAATTCCAACCGAATGAAAAAAAATCAATACGCAATGGAGAGTAGACCTAATTATAAAAGAAAGAAAATCAAAACCGTTAGTCAAATTTTATTGTTCGACTGAATACTCCAAAAGGTAATTTCCAAAGTATTTATTTCGTGGAGTTTCAAAGAATGCTACATGTGTTATTCTTCTCACCAGAGGACATAAAGAAATCAGCAAATTATATTTGTAGCTCTACTAGAATTTGCTATTTAAGGCACTAAGTTAAACCGTAACTTATTGTAGCTGTAAACTGCCAAATAAAAAAGGGGAAAAATGTTGGATATGTAAAAATATATATATAAAATAAACCGCGTATAATATTTCAGCTTGCATGAACGCCCTGTCAAGTTGAGTGTAAATGCAAAATAGTTCTTTAGAGAGAATGTATACCAAAATTTGTCCAGCGTGACGATGCATATAATCCGATTGGAAAGTTTTCAAACAGCTGAAATAATGAAAATTGTTTTGTTTCCGGGCAGTTCAGTAGCCCAAAGAGAAGTCTGTTCCCCGTCAAATGGGTGCTAATAGTAAAAAGAGAGAAATCCATTATGTGAACCTGTATCATTAGAAAAATTATGGTGACAATTATCTAAGATTACAAAATTTCGCACAAGGGTGACGAATTTTCGACAATACCAAATTACCAAAAGAAGAATCAGGACCTGCAATCATGGTATAATAGTAAATAACTGTATACTACAATCACCCTCGTCCCATGAGATACCCACGGCACTTTAAGAGCAAATAATACTGGAGGGAATCTCCCTCCAGAGAGATGAGAAAACAAAAGGGATGCTATACTATGTAAGCTCCCGATAAAACTTAATATCCGGGATAATAGTTTTCTAAACTTAATATCCGGGATAATAGTTTAATTACATATACAATTCGACTATAAGCTAATATACCTGGGATAATTGTCTCATTAAACCAAAGTGCTACCCACACTAATAATTCATTACTTCCTAAATTACTCCATGACACCAGGACTGATACTATTCACACTATCAATGCTAACGTGCTCTCGGGCAGTCGATCAATTAGATGGAGCTTCATTTTCAATGAGAGTACGCTGTGCAAAACAACCGTCGAAAAAGAGATTTCGTTACCGAGCACATCCCCTTCTGATAATATCCAATAATATATTAGTGCCTGCCATATGCTCTGCAAGCTTTTTCTACAAAGATTTCACACAAAACAGGTAAACGATACTATCATGATAGGGGAATATATATTTTCTTGCGTATAAAAAGCTGATTTATGCACCTAATATGAGAAAATACTACAGATAGTACATGGCGTGTAAAGAAGAAATATTAATAATAATTAAGAAAATCGTATCATGACCAAGGAGTAGATACTGCATAACGTATACATAGCTAAGGAAGTAAATTGTAATTGTATTGTGCTAATAGAACCTATGCTACAGAAATGATGATGCAAAGCTTGCTGGTCAGATAATCTAGTAACAAAAAAAAAATTATATTGCACTAACACTCCATTAAAAGATTGGACCGGAATAGATTTCGATTAAATCAGTTCTGGAAGTGATAGTATATTTTGATCTGATACTAATGAACGAGGTGCGAATGAAAACGGCAAAATTGATGGCATTAGTATAATATTTACAAATAGATTTTTGGCACCGAATATAAACCTCATAGTATAATAACAATACAATCTATTATAATAAAAATCTTAAACCGTCTTGCTTGGGCGTTAAACAGTCTAACCCCTTCGGCTTTACGGTGCGCAGGAGTAAAAAATAAAAACAAAGCTCTAAAAGCCGTTTTTAACCGACAACTTACGGGGTCATCTTCTTTTATTTTATTTAATTTTAAGGAGATGTAAGCAATTTTTCTGCACTGCTAACAGAAGCAAACCGAATAAATATATAAATAAAACCGAAAGTACGTTTTTGTTTTAAATATTAATTGGTTTGCTTTAAAAATAAATATGATCATGCCGTATTTTACCTTTTTTCATTTACAATGATAAAAGACACCAATATCTTTTTCATACTTTGGCAGTGAGTGGTGTTACATCGGCATGTTTCGAATGCTATTTTCCGTATTTCAATTTTTCATGAATATTGCTATTTTTAAATATTCTAATATAAACAAAACAATATTAAACTGAAGATTTTCAAAAACATGCAAGTTTTTAAGCGTCCACATTTTTTAAGATAATTAATAATCGTATTAAAACAAAAACATAAAACAAATATGTTTTTCTAATGTATACAAAACAAACAAATACTTAATCAATTTACATATTTAAAAAAAACATATTTAGCATTTTCCACAGCCTAATTTATCGTAGTTTACCTAAGAAAATGGAAATCGAAATCTACTTGGCGCTAATACTTTTTTCCGTCTTTTAAATATAATATAAAAAAGATAATAATAATTAACATTTTATAATGGGTGGGGGGTCACATTTATATATAAATTTATTGTTAAATGAGCACCCACTTCAGTAAATGAGGCACATAACTGCCAGCATTTTTACATATTAGTGGCAGGTGAGAATAGAAATAGGAAACAAGGTAAGGTATCATCAGTTCAAAACATTTTAAGAACACAAAGAAACACTTCAAAACATGTGTGTGGAATGGAATTTTAATTTTTCTAAATATTTGCTTTGAAAATGCCTTAGTGTTTGATATTAGTTAATCAATTAATTATTATTTCCTGATATTAAAAGGCTGTTACCACAAAAAAGGGTTGCCCTGTGCAATGCACACTTCTGTTTTTTCTTTTCGTCATTTTTATATTTATTCAACGCATTACATCCCTGCTCATATAAACAGTTGTTAATTTCATCTAAAGGTAATACTATTATACCCTTTATAATCCAATGTATTGTAGTATTGGTTGTACTGGTCACCATTTATATGTTCGCGCACGCATTTAGTTTTTGCGCGTTTATACGTTAAATTTGTATATTCCCTTGCATTTTTATGTAATTATTCTGTATACTCACTGTTTTATCCCTAGCTATAACATATACTAATCCAGCAGGGCTCAGGTAGCGTATAATATAGTAAACTATCCCCTAAAGACAAATATAAATATCAATATATGTTTTTCTCATATACCGCACCTAACCAGATTTGGAAAGAGTGACTAACCCACACTGTTTAAAAATATATCCCTTCTTAATCGATTCTCCTCTATGGATTCTGCTTATAAATATGGTTTCACCTTTAGACATACATATACACGATTTTAACGTTATATTTGATAATTTTAAATTCAAGTCAATATACATTATCCACGTACAGGCAGAAGTGGTGTATCCTTGCAGTATCTGCACAAATATTATTTTAGTTTACTAAGATTGGTTTATTCTTAGTTAATGAATATTAACTCATTACACTGTTTTTCGCTTTTACGTATATTTCTTCATTTCTCCTTAAAAAAGTTTCCATCTTTAATAAAACAATTTTCGTCCATCTGATTTATCTTTTTTATTTCTCGTCGTCCAGTATTTGTGATACTATTCCCGAAACAGAAAGAGAATCAACCGAAAAATAAACTAAGCAATCGATAATAACCAACTACGAACTAACTACTTAATAAATAAAAAAAATCGTTTTACTTGAGTATGGAAGGTTAAAAAGATAAAAATAAATGAGAAAATACGATCAAGGCACTGAGCAGCCTACTTGTCTCTTAAATGAGAACTGATCATCCGTCGTCTGTAGTAGTATTCACAGAGCAAAATAACTCGGTGAAATATCTTGAGACCGATTCGCATTTCCCGATCCGACTTCATTACGGATTAAGAGGTTCTCTCAAGAGGGGCATCTTCGGAAATTGTGGTAACCAATTCCCCGTACGTACTTCATAAACCAGACACATCAATATTTTTTCTCGTATTTATTTAGAGGGAATCAGCAGAAAGTCGTAATTTCTTTATACCCCTTATATCTTCTATTACATTTTTAAGGTCATATATATTGCGTTTCTTTCGGTTCTTTTTAAAGCAAGAAAAACGATTCACGTGATTATTAACGAAAAACGTACCCCAAAATAGTAACTACCTCGTCCATGTTCGTTACTCTCAATGCGTAGTGTAATCATGAATGCGTTCAAGTTTTGTTCTACGTTTCTGTATAAAACGATTTTAAATACGATTCGAAGTAAACGAAAATGACACTTGGACATATATTTATAATACAAATTAATATAAATTAAATATATATATATATATGGATATACATTTGAAGTAAAATAGTTAAAGAACACATATCATTTATATTATATCAAGGTCTTAATAATAAAACAAAAACAAAAACAAATTGAATACTAACATTTACAAACAATAAATCAAAAGCACAAGTATAAACGGAGAGAAAAATCAATCGATAAAAAATGGGCAACAGAAACTGCTTTAAAACAAAGATAACGAAGTTAATAAAAAAAATAAAAATTGTAAACTTCCAAAAGAATAGCAATAACATAGAAAGAATTACATGATCCCTATCGTTAGTTTATATAAATTGTTTATTATTAGAGACAGTATGTTCTACTCGCATGAGTAGGAAGAAAAGTAAAATATGAAAAACGGCTCTGTGCAATCATTTGATCCGTGCCTTCTGTTTATACAATCACCTAGTAAATTAACTACTGTTTCGGCCATTTGTTTCGGAACGTTCAAAACAATTAAATTGCAGTATGAGAACACTCCGAAATTTAATACACACACACACATTATATATATATATATATATATATACATATATATATATATATACTCCAGAATTTTATTTTTTACATAATAATTAACTCTCTATTTTCGAACTATTTCGAACTTTTACTCAAATCATGCAATTGCCACAAACCCAATAAAATGGTAGGACCTATATTACATGTAACTAACTGCACTTAAGTATTTCACATATAAATGCTTCCCACTCAACATATCTAGGGTGCATATATAGGACGTATGTTTCAATGAGGGTTCAGGCATGCAGAGCGTTTGCATTACCATTCAGTCCCAGCTCGTGTAGCAGCACAACCTTGCAACAGGATATCATTGGGCCCTAAAATAACATCATCTATGAGAGGTAATAATCGGTCGCTACCCGTATTGGGAACTAACGCAACAGTCGTCTCCTAGCGGGTTTCTGTTCAAAACACGAACTTGTGACACACCCTATTTTCAAACCTCCGTCCTCGGTCGAAATATACGCTCATTCTAGAATCTGTCCCAACCATATTCTGTGACAGTTGATATGTTCAAAGCATCAGATCCATGCCAGGAACCGACGACTGCTGGACGGATCATAGGCTTTTTAGCTCCAGACTATTTACTAGAACTCTTAACGTCGAAGGCTTTACGGTGTGTTTATTGCATAATCTGAACTTGTATTGGATATTTATTTTCATTTTGTCATTCTATGCTCTGAGGAATTCAGCAATTATATATTTGTTAAACGTTAACTGTCTTACTATACCAGTAACAGGCTTAGGTTAGTTTGTTCAGTAAACAATTTTCTAAAGTTGTTTATTTACATGTATCGCTGGTCAATCAGGTTTGCTCAAATTCAAATGTATGACTTACCAAACTTATAGAGTGTAAGCTAGTACATGCATTCTTTATCAATTAACAGATAAACTCACTACTCGCAGTTAGTACATCATGTACTACCTGATTAGGATGAATATTTTATTAGCTGATTAGTTTCCACAATCAAATTCGCAACCCAATTTGAGTTGGGTTAAAAGAATTGAATAGTTTCATCTGCCAGTTAAATAACAACATCAATGTTTATCTAGTGTATTAAAAGAAATTGATTAATATAATATAATATATATAATTAATTACAATTTAAAATAATAAATAACATGAAATATTACCAAAGTGTAGCGAATGCTTATCCAGGAAGAAATTGAATCTAAATTTATTAACTCATTCAGGTATTAAATATATAGGAATTGAGGGAAATATATATACGTTGGCCACAAATATATTGATTACTAACTATAATATAGCTGTATTTTATTAGGTATTTTTTTTAGTTAAACAAAATCACTTTTAAAGGAATTATCCGTTAATTAGCTACACCCATTCACAATGTAAGTAACATTAGATGTATATTTATTATATTTATATTTTAATCACCAAATAAATATTAGTTGCTTTATATATAGTGGCTTTACAAGAATATTATATCTATCCAGACATAACCGTTTTGAGAGTATACATTAATACCCATTACCTTCCTTTTATTTAATAGTTTACATTTATGTTGGAGCGTAATTATAACATGTTTTATAAATACCATCGAAGCAGATTGAATTGTGTCGAGTAGCGGTTTGAGCTTTTTTCAATATGCTTCATTAAAACCCTATGTTAGATAGAAATGTGCTCTCGCTCTTGTTTTATCGATCGCAGTTTATCAATTTTTTATGGATTGTAATAATTTATGAAACGTATATTTTATTTGGGAACCATATCTACTGGGGACGACATAGTGTAAATAATCACATGGTCTAAATAATCACATAATCACATAACAAAAATTATTTTATAAATTTGTGTACGCTAATGTAATTTTTAAGACATGGTTCTCAAATAAACTGTATTTTATCCGTATTTTTCTTTCTTACTGATGACCTGTCACAGTTTCCTTTCTGTTTTCAAGGTCGCATATTTTTCCACTTCATAGTAAACACCAGATTCTATTAAATCTGCCAATTTCCTGGAATATCCCCCTCTATCCATTACCACTGTAGCATTGCCTTTGTCAGCTGGTAGTATTATGATATCACTGTCACCGCGCAGGGACATGATAGCTAATACTTCTTCCTTCGAGAGGTTCAGTTTGGGAGGCTTTGAATTCTAGAGTACTTGTTTCACTTTTCCCATTAGTTCATCTGCTTATGCTTTGGATTTATTCAAGGATGCCTCCTCTATTTTAGTCATAATATCTTAGTACGGAATCCAATTTATCTTTGAGTCGAAGTTGAGACCGTCGTTTAGCACTGAGTCCTCAGCGGGTGTTAGCTAACGTTCACTTTGGTTGACAATCCCTTTATTGGAAAACGGTGGACCTGGAGCCTTACGTCCTTCGCATATAAATATTCCAATTTCTTTATTTACCTAGTTTTAACCTCCTAGAATTCTGTTTCATAGCATATGTCGAGGTATTATTGAATGCGGCTTTTGTCATCAGTCCGAGAAATACTATCAAGGAATACAGTAATCCTGATAAAAATTACGGCCTATAATTGATGTTTCTGCAACCGGTTTTTTTTCTTTCTCGGACGACTCCATGCCCTACTCCTTTTTGCGATCCTTAGTGTGCGACTGGAACTAACTGGTAGTGTCAAAATAAAGCCTGGCTTTACTTAAGATCACGGAATCGGTATAGAAATATGAGGGGGGTAGTCATCCTTGCCAGTTTTTGGTAGAGTTTTTCGAATTGTTTCCATTTTTGTATTATTTCGGATCCGTAGATGAGGATTGTTTATTTGTATTATTTTCGTTCATCGGATTACTGTTTTGATTTGGAGTGTGATTTTCCCAACGTTTCAAACGACGTAGGCGACCGAAAATACAATTGCGAATTTCTTAGGACTTCTATCCAGTCATGGCTGACGAAATAAGACCACGCTACCACCGTGAAGTAACTAAAGGATTCCGCTCGAAAGTCAGTCCAAATTCCTGAGCTCGACAGAAACATTATTGAGTCTGACAAGACAAATCTGAAGAAGGTTAGAGTTTACATCCACCGAAACGTTGTGAAAATCACACCCAAGATGAGAAGAGTAGTTTGATAAATCGAAATAATACGAATAACCAATCCTCATCTAACATATTCAGAAACGTAATTTCATTAGTATTTGACGATTGTATAAATTAGTATTCTGCGTCGAAGTACAGGAAAATGTGTGCATTGAATTGTTCAAATTTGGCGTGAATCATGTCATCCGAAACAATATATACAATATATATATATATATATATATATATATATATATATATATATATATATGTATGCATATATATATATATATATATATATATATATATATATATATATATATATATATATATATATTCGAATTACACGATTCCCTTGGATTTTACTTGTGCAGATGGAAATTTAACTAAGTTTCGTGGATTTGCATTTTTGGATTTTACGGTCATTGGATACTTTACCTTTCACCAAACTATCCATTCACGTAAAATCAATTTTTCTTCACCCTTATCCCTCCGCTTCACTTTATGTTATCGATTAAGATCTTTGACTTTCTTGTTCTTTCATCAATTACTTTTGCAAGCAAAATCCGATCCCACATTTTGCTATATCCTACCCTCTGATGTAAAGGAAAGTGCTTCTTCAGAACTATACGGATTAAAGACTATCCACTTATTTAGTGTTTTTAACATGTTTTATTTACTATGTGTTCTTATATATATATATATATATATATTAATGAAAATAAAGGGATGTAGTGTTTACTTGACATACGCAATGGTAAACTTCAAATTTAATATAAATATCAGTATTTATATATAGAAATTATAATCCCAACTGAATTAAAAATGTTCAATATGCAAAAAAGAGATTAGAGCTTATTATAAGAGAAAGAAAATTAAAATTGTACGTTGAACTTTACAATAAGAATATATGCATATGTGTATGCATGTGTATATTTACTTTTATCAATAACATAATCCCTTGTGTTAATATCCATGTTACTGCTATTATAAATACTATGATTATCGACATCTTTATAAGTCCCCCCCCCGTTTTAAATCATTTTTTTTCCTTTTTAAGCCGAGGATGAAGGTTCTCGTTTTGGATTTCTCTCTTCTTACTATTCGGTCCCATTTGACTAGGGGCAGACTTCTCTTTCTACTACTTCACTGCCCGAAAAAAAAAAACAATTGTAAACTTTCCAATCAGATCTTTGAAAATTTTCCAATCGGATTATATGCATCGTCACGTTGGACTTATTTTGGAATTCATTATATTTAAAGAACTATTTTGCATTTTGTATCAACACTAGAGGAGTTTCATTCAAGCTGAAACATTATGCGCGGTTTGTTTTTATATTAGTTTTTTACATGTCCAATATTTTTCATTTTTTATTTGGCAATTTATAACTACAATAAATTGCGGTCTCACTTAATGTCTTAACTAGCAATTCTAGCATTGCTACAGATATAATTGCTGCTTTCCTTATGTCCTCTGATGAGAAGAATAATAAGAATAGCATTCCTTGAAACTCCGAGGAATAAGGACTTTATAAATTGTTTTTTTTAGAGTAATCCGTCGAACAATAAAATTTGATTATAAAGTTCAACTTAGAGTTTTAATTTTCTTTCTCCAATATATATATATATATATATATATATATATATATATATATATATATATATATATATATATATATACTAGCAGACAGTATATATTACGTTCTGCTTATTCTTCAACTGACGTGCTGTCTGTAATATCGCACAAGAGCAATGATTAAATCGCCCATAGCGTAGTTCTTTAAATTAAAAAAAAACACACACACAGATAATGTATGGCTGAAATATTCGCTTTTTAAATGTAGTAGAATGTCTAAAAATTGCCTTTCTAACCTCAGATACATTACGTATATAAGTATGCATTTATAAATAGAAATACGAAGCACATATAATTAACTACACACATTTCACGTATCAAATCTAGGCGTTATCTGCTAGTTTTACTTAGTCCAGTATACCTCGAATTGCAATCTGATGTAATTTTTTGGCATTAATGCACACAACAAACTGCGAAAGCTATGTATCAAACTCATTTTTAATTTTCCCGGTTCCGAGTTGGAATACAACGAGGAAAGTTAGTTTTGTTTCTAATGATATAATTATACTAAAGCTTCTATCTCTCCTCACGTCAGTATTACCTATATATGACTCAGTAAAAATAAAGAGAAATGATTATCACGACTTAACCGTATTAGATAAGTTGGAAACCTGAGCGTTGATTTTACGTAAGAAATATAAGACTTACATTCAGTCTGTTGCTGACATTACTTGAAAAAGTTATGCCTATTCCCTCTGAAAGAGTAAACTATTTATTATTTCTATTTAGTTTTTATTGTATTATCTTTTAATAGTCAACTCAGTTTTTCAGACCAATGCACACTATATCACTCCTAAATTCTAAAAATAAATGTGTTATTAGTTGTATTCAGATTGTACCATCCTCCCAATTATTACCATTACAGACACATTGTGCATCATATATTCCGTGACCATGACAGCAGCTTTTTATGTATCATGTTATGCTTTTAGGGATGGCTGTTCTACTGTCCTGAAATTATCTTTTCGTGTATTACCGGCTCCGTTTAGAGGGGTTGCGTACGTAAATAAACATTATCATCATTCACGATTTATTAAATAACCTAATATGTGCAATATACCGGCATAAAATATACAAACATTTATGCTAGTATGGTCAATAATTTTATTGGCGTCATTTTCATTTGTTTTTTTTTTATTAGATAGTATTTTGTTAAGTAGCTCCGTATAAAATACAGAAAAATCTAATATTGTTGAAACAAATTGTAAAATGTAATTTATTTTAAATTATTATTGTTACAAGAGGAGAATGGCGTTTAATTATGTTAATTTCATATAATTATAAAAATAAAAATATTCAAAAATATTTTTTAATAGTTGAATGTGCACACACATGTGTTGTCAAAGAATATACTTTGTTTGTGGTTTTGATGTGATCGTTAAATGTTATTAGAATTGGACATTTTCAATTATTTCAATTAGTTCAAAGCCACTGAAATGTTCACGCTATGCTGTTATTCAATGTGTGCCGCTGGTCACAGCTGACAATTCCTTTTTTCCTATTCAGAAATATTAATTACATTATACCATATAACATATAAGAGAAAAAAAAACGGAGAGAGACCTAATAGGCCGTTAGGAATCCACGTCTAAAACCGATCGAGTTAGAGTCCCACTACAGTCAAGGCTCTTGAACAAGGCAGTAATTTTTACAATAAGTAAACAGTTTAATATATACAGTATATATATATATATATATATATATATATATATATATATATATATATATATATATATATATATATATATATATATCAGCACTTTTGCATAGAAATACATATGAAAATTCTGGCTGCAATTGTCGTGCAAACAGACTAATGAATTAATGTTACACGTTATTTATGATCGTCATTTTATTCAAAAATCTAATTTTCTATACACAGATGGACACATCACTCTCAACTGAATTTACTTATTAAAACATTAATAAATCAATCAAAATGCTCTATGCTCTATTCTATAAGCCATTTGGGAGAATATAAAATACTAATTCTGCCCACACTTTCTCGTAAGTAAAAACTATCGGTAACACTATAAGCTCGATACTGTAGGTTAAAGACCGACTAGACTAATCTAATATAATATCTGTCTCAGAATCTCTCTCCCTCTCCCTCTCTCTCTCTCTCTCTCTATATATATATATATAAATATATATATATATATATATATATATATATATATATGTATATATATATATCGCCGGCCACCCATGCTAATGTATATATATATATATATATATATATATATATATATATATATAATATATATATATACTAGCATGGGTGCCCGGCGATGCTCGGGTATTTTGAGATGTATGGTGAGTGGTCAATTTTTTTAAATGTTGACCCATATTATGACCCTTTAACATTTGTTGTTTTGGTCTCAAATCAAGTTATAAAGTTGGATCCATATTCAATGAACCTATATTTAAAATTTCAAGTGTTTAGACCGAAAATTGTCGGAGGAATTTGGTAGAGTTCTCAAAGGTCAAATCCTTGATCTTTGACTCTTTAACGGTAAAAATTCTTGCCGAAAACCGATCACATCGATTTTTTCCAACTCTCGGTACCCTCTATATCAAATTTCGAGTCTGTAGACTTAAAATTAACAGAGTTATTGCGTAGGGAAATGTACACACACAGACACACAGATACACAGGCAGACAGACATACACTTTCACTTACATATATATATATATATATATATATATATATATATATATATATATATATATATATATATATATATATACTAGCATGGGTGCCCGGCGTTGCCCGTGTGTTTGGAGGTGTATGCTGAGCAAAAAAAAGGTTAATGTTTTAAACTTTGACCCCTTATTATGACCCCTAAATATGTATTGTTTTGGGTTCGAATCGAGTTATAAAGTTAGATACATGTTCAAGTAGCATATATATAAATTTTCAAGTGTTTAGACCCAAAATTGTGAGAGGAGTTTGGTAGAGTTCTCAAAGGGCAAATCGTTGTACTTTGACGCCTTAACAGCAAAATTTTTTGCGGAAAACTGATCACAACGATTTTCCCAAATCTCAGCAGCCTGTATATCAAATTTTGAGTGTGTAGACTAAAAAGTGACAGAGCTATTGCGTAGGGAAATGTACACATACACGCAAACAGACACACACACACACACACACAGGCACTTTGACTTTTATAGATATACTAGCATGGGTACTCGGTCTGCCCGAGTGTTTGGGGGTGTATGCTCAGCAAGAAAAAGTTCAATTTTTTAAAATTTGACGCCTATTATAACCCGTTAAAATTGTTCTGGGCTCAAATGGAGTTATTAAGTTAGATATATGTCGTAGGAACCCATATCTAAAATATCAAGTTATTAGACCGAAAATTTTCGGATGAGTTTGGTAGAGTTTTCAAAGGTCAAATCGTTGAATTTTTACCCCTTAACAGACAAATTTATTGCCGACAACCGATCACCTTGATTTTCCCAATTCTCAGTACCCTGTATATAAAATTTTGAGTATGTAGACTAAAGATTGACGCAGTTTTTTTCGTAGGGAAATGTAACCAGATACACACACAGACACACAGACACAGACACACAGACACGTTCACTTTTATAGATATACTAGCATGGGTGCCCGGCGTTTCCCTGAGGTTTTGAGGTGTATGCTGAGCAAAAAACAAAAACACAAAAACGAAACAGTCAATTTTTTATTTTACTATTATGACCCCTTAAACTTTATTGTTTAGGGCTCAAATCACATTATTAAGTTAGATCCATGTCCAAGAAATCTATATATAAAATGTCAAGTGTTTAGTCCCCAAATTATAGATGAAGTTTGGTAGAGTTCTCCAAGGACAAATCGCTCAGCTTTGACCCCTTAATCTCAAAATTTCTGCCCGAAAACCTATCACATAGATTTTCCGAAATCTCAGTTATCTTAAATTTGGAGTCTGTATGCTTAAAATTGATAGAGTTATTGCGTAGGGAAATGTACACAGACACGCGCACACAGACAGACACTTTCACTTTTATAGATATACTAGCATTTCAGCCCGACGTTGCCCTGGTATTTGGAGGTTATGTTGAGAAAAAAAAAGCAGTCATTTTTTTTAAAAACTTTGACACCTTTTATGACCCCTTAACATTTATTGTTTTGGGCTCAAATTCAGTTATTTACTTAGATCCATGTCCAAGGAACCTATATATATATAAATTCAAGTGTTTAGACCCAAAATTGTCGAAAGAGTTTGGGAGAGTTCTCAAAAGTCAAATCGCTGAACTTTGACCCCTTAATCGCCAAATGTCTGACCTAAATTCGGTCACATCGATTTTCCCAAATATCAGTACACTGTATATCAAATTTTGAGTGTGTAGACTAAAAATTGACAGAGTTATAGCGTATGGAAATGTACAGACACACACAAAGACATACACTTTCACTTTTATATAAATATATACATATATATATATATATATATATATATATATATATATATATATATATATATATATATATATATATATATATTAAACATTAGACTTGAGGCCCGACGTTGCCTTGGATTAAATGAACATTTTCTATCTTTTTAATACATTTATCGCCATTGGAAATCGGTGAAATCACCCCTTTTTTAGTAAAATTGCTTCATTCTCTGCACTAATTAGGGACTCACTCTACTCTAGTGGAAATAACCGTAACTACTTCTGCGAAGTAACTTAGTTCACCATATATTGTAGTCTATGTAAAACAGTAGAAACTTTACTGTTAATCTTACACACTTTATTCATGAAATAATTGATTGTAATTTTCATATGCAAAATTCAAGTATCGTTGTGCACTATGCTCTAAGCGAGAATATTTATTTCGAATGTGCCTTTATTTATTTATTGAAATAATATTTTCAGTTTTTATCAAAAACGCTCTTGATTTTATACGCTTGGGTTTTTTGCTTGGCGATGATTATACTTTCCACATTATCTGGTGATGTTGGCAGTAATAAGTTTTAAATTTAGTCAATTTATTTTTTTTTCGATTATCGATTTTTGATACTTTTAAGTCGAATCCCTATGCAAAACATTTTGTACAAACACCACAAGATCAAGCAATTCTCATCGTGTGAAACTACCAATATATCTGCACAACGCTTTCCGAGTTCATCGAAAACACACTCTCTCACCCGACAGACAATGCTACTTTTACATAATTGTATATATATATATATATATATATATATATATATATATATATATATATATATATATATATATGTGTGTGTGTGTGTGTTGCTGACGTAAATACTTTACATTAAGTTAAATATTTTCCTGAGATAAATATATGTTTATTTACATATAAGAATAATGGTGAAATAAGTAAGAATATCTAATTAAAATTTCACTTAACAAGATTGAAACATGCTATGAATCAAAGGAGCATCAAGTGTGTCAGAATGTCCGCGAAGACAAATAGTGGATCGGAATCAAGGTGTTTCTTGTCAACAAAAAATGGCAGGACATCTTTTTAATTCCTTTTCTACTATTAATATAGTGATTGTACACTTTACAAGAATATGCAAAGAGTGTACAAAAACTCATCCATGTCACTCCTTAAATAATTTTGCGTTTTCTATAAAGAAATGTTGAGAGTGTCCCCGGTACAAATTCTATGACATTGCAGCACAAGCTGGTGTTAGTGTCAGAACCGCTGTCACGTATCTTGACCGGCTAGACTACTATAGTAAAGTTGCGAGAAAGAAATCTCTTTTTCACCCTGTTAATATCAAGCGAAGAAAAAACTTTCGGGCCAATGTCCTTTTCAACGCTGGAAGATGGTGGTTTTTCGGTTATGGTATGCGGTAAAATTTGGTGTGATGGTCGTTCAGACTTTGTAGAGTACGACTGAAACACCAATGCTGCTACATATATTCCAATGATATATGAACGATTGCAACCAATATTTTCTTGTAATAATATGGGCCAATATAACTCTTTATTTGTGAAAGACAAAGCTCCATGTCCCTCTGCTCGCTCGGGAAACACAGCATTGGTAGAATCAAAATATGATTAACAAGGCTAAGTCTGTATCCGGATCTGAACCCAGTTGAAAACGTGTAGGGCATGTTAGACCTGAATCTTTGCACAAAGAAAATGGAGCAATTTTTTAAGTTTAAAATTTCATCACTATTGCTTCACACACCGGAATAAATCTCTCAAGATTATATTCGTCAATTGAAAAATGCCATGCTTAGGAACGTTCCAGTGTTAAAACAGAAAAAGAGAATCTCAGTTAATAAATTGTGACGATTTACTTTTTATTTCAATCTATAAATTACATGCTTATTGAAATAGTTTTTATTGTTTTCCGTTATACGCATATATATATATATATTATATATAAATCCGTAATCCTGTCTGTTTGTTTGTTTGTTCACAATTTGATTAATATATACAAAACTTCCTGCTGAAAACGGTTATCCATATGAATTTTATTTACTATAAGATTTTCTATATGAATTAATAGCATCACGATCAATATATATACACTATATTGAAGGCAATGTACATAATAGAACTAATATAATTTGCATATTATATTAAAGAAAATCTTTTTAAATAATTCGCTCAATTAAAATTACTGATTATAGTAATGTAATTGATGTAATTGTTCTATTTAAGAGTATTATTTAAAGTGAATTTATTTAAATTATTTTAATTCAAGTTATTTTGTACTATTTGCTAAACTGGCACATTTTAAGTAATTTTCACTGATATTTCACTTCCGGTTATGAACGGATATAGTTTTTAACCAAATCGAGAGATATGTTGATAAAATGATTTGCTTTAATTATTTATTTTCTATAAATGTAAAAATTACAAATATTGATGAAAAAATAAATAATTAGGCTAAGGATGATTTTATTTTTCGACGAAATATTTTAAATCGTTAGCCCTATATTAAAGTCTCGGCTATAAATGTCGATTCATTGTAAGGTGTGAGCACGTTTACCAAAAGGTTAACATTTTTTTTCCTACGGACGATTTTAAAATCATTTTTCAACTATTCACTTGACTGTCTGAATTTTATTATCGTTTCCATAATACTTTGAAAAATAAACAAGATAAAGTAATGTTTTTTTATATCAGATATATTCCTACGCGTTTTTTTTTCACTTTTTCTTCTTCAATTTTCTTTTGAAAAAGATCTTATGTTTTCCTGCCTGGGTAATTGATTTAGTTGATAATATATATTTGTGTGGGGGAGTTTCGACGTAATTATGTTTTTTTTTCGGGGGAAGGGGGGTGTCGCTTTATATCTCAGCGTCACCCAAAGAAAAATAATTGCAGAAGTACAAAAATGCGGGTGTTTTTATCTGTTTAGTACTTCTGCAGTTTACGAACCGTGCTATTTTTTAGATACAATTTACAAGTGTAATTCAGGTTTTGCCGTATCTTTTGTGTATTAAATTTTTATGTGAAAGTCCTTTCTTTATTAAAAATGGGGTACTTTTTTATACACAACCAAGCATATTTTATCCGCAAAAAATCCTAATTTACATTTTTGGAGGCAACACAAACGGAAAACGGACCTGTACAGTTTTTTTTCTACGTAATCTAGAACGTTCGTTTACATTTTTACCAGTGGTACAAGAAATGTCGTTTACCCAGAAGTTTTGGTTTCGAACCTGTAATACATAAATATTAAAAGAATGCCAATTAGTATTGTGTAATATAAATATATCCGTAGCAAAGCTCGGGTAAATCGGCTAGTATATATATATATATATATATATATATATATATATATATATATATATATATATATATATATATATATACTATATAATTGAAAGACAAGATATTTCCCAGGATTAACAAAAGTTGCCATAAGCTTGCCATACAGTTTTTTTTAATATAATCGGTGAAATCGTTCGTTTCAAACAATTAAATCGATTGATTGCCCGTAAGAACAGCCCTGCTGTGTAACGGTAGAATCCTCACATGTCTACTCGCAGTGACTTAATCCATTAATATATTGTAGTTATATTGAAGTGTAGACAATCTACTGTCATTTTTTAAATATCTGAAGATAATGTAAAATGTCAACCGCTTTATTGCAGATTAGAAAAATATCAATATTTCACTAAATATACAGCCCGAAAAGGGTTGATATGCCGTAAAACAAAAAAACAACAACTAAATATACGTCACATAAAAATGAAAAAAACATACCATCAAATGACTGGTTCAGGGTTAGTTATTCCCTGGAATGTTATTCAAGTCCATGTGATATTAATGAAATTATGACATTTTATGTAGTATCAAGTAATTTATACTGTTCATAGCTTTATTGCAGGTTTTTTTAAAATATAAAAACGGGGACGATTAACGGTTATTAAAAATGGAAGGAGTTTTCTTGGACTCGCAGAAGGATTGTTCATCAGATATTTTGCTATGGAGCTGGAAAAACCCCTATCATAAAGCCCAGAAAGGACAAGGCGCAAAGGGAATCTTTTCACGTCCTGATATTCAGAAAATTTATAGGGAAGTCAACCCAAACCCAAACAGCACCAGTGCTTCCATTTTTGCAAGAGCTAGAATCGTTCGAAGATCCAGACAGGCCCGGTGTAATTCGTTTAATTAGACGGCAAGGAAGATCAAAACTATTCCACGGCCTACATTTAGCAAAAAAAAATAACATTGGGAAAATGGATTTCCAACATGTCCTATTTTAAGATGATACGTGTGCAACTTTTGATGGTCCGGATGGATGGGCCAAAGTTTGGAACTCGAACGTAACTCCAACCCCTTACAGAGTCAATTGTCAACGAGGAGGTGGAGTCATCATGTTTTGGGCGGGAATCATTAGGGATAAGTTGGTTGGACCATTCCGAGTTCCAGAGGGTGAAATACTTACCAGTAATGCGTACACGTCCTTTTTGGATAAATATTTGTCACCATGGCAAGATGACCTACTATTTTCACGTCGCTTTAAGATGATTTTTATGCATGTCAATTTTTTTTTGCTAGAGCGACTGCAGTTTTCCATGAATCTATGGGCTTCTTTGGAGAAACTCATGACCTTACCACCGTGCTCTCCAGACCTTTATCCCATTGAATATATCTGGTAAATATTAAAAAGGGGAGGTTATGAGGGAAGATTACAATTTACTTCAGAGTATGCCTTGTGGAGAACGTAATTAATATTGCTAGATCCATGACTCCTTTTTGGGATAATAGACCAATCCATACCATCTAAAAAAAGTCAAACCAACACCTAACAGCCAGCCATGGTTCTCCCGTGAATGCGCTGCTGCCATCGCGCACAGAAATCACTTTTCCATAGCTACCAAGGTAATAGATGTACTGAGACTAAAGCTGCTTTCAGGACTGCCAGTAACCACTGTAAAAGAATAATAAAAAATGCAAGAGAGCTATATGACCAGTCTGTTAAATCCAAAGTAGCTGAGCAGCGGTTTGGTTCAAACCAGTTCTGGCAAATAGAAAACAGGATCTTGAACAGAAACGTGCGTTCTATCCCAACTATGGTCAATGGACCTGAGATTATCTCGTCAGCATGAGACAAGGCCAAACTATTTGCCAAGAACAGTGCAACTAATTCTACCCGATGCGACGATGACCATCAACTCCCTGTATTTCCTCCTATAACAGAGAAGACGCTATGCAAAATATTATATCTGTGCGTAAAGTCGACAAGCTAATTAAGAACCTTTATTCCAGTAAAGCAACTGGCCCTGATGGCATTCCAGTTATAGTGCTGAAAAAGCTCCAACCAGAACTTTCCCCCATACTTACAAAACTGTTTAAGCGTTGCCTTAATGAGAAGTGTTTTCCAACACACTGGAAAACCTCAGCAGTATGCCCTGTATTTAAGAATTCAGGTGAAAAGTCATCTCCCTCTCAGTACAGACCTATATGTCTTCTGTGTGTCATGATAGGTTGTTGGAATCCATATAAAATAAAGAAGTTAACCACCTCAACAGAAACAACCTTCTTAGTGACATGCAATATGGTTTCCGCTCTGCAAGATCTACAGCAGATGTGACAACGGTTATATCATATAGGATTAGGGAATCTCCTCACAAATGTTTCCTTTCTAGGGCAATTGCTCTTGACATATAGAAGGTTGTCGATAAGGTATGGCATAAGGTCCTACTTCACAATATTTCCAGCTACGGTATTACTGGAAATGTTTTCTTAATAATTAAATCATTTCTCTCTGATAGGTTCATAAGAGTAGTGGCTGATGGGCAAAAATCAGAGGACCACAGTATTAATGCTGGAATCCCCCAGGGGTTCATCCTGGGCCCAACTCTTTTCCTGATCTACATCAATGCTCTCCCAAAATGCATACTTAAATAATTCGCTGATATCTATGCTGATGACACGACCATCTATGGCAACACATAAAAGACCGTAAATAAGTAAGGTCTCTCTCATTCTCTCTCCTCAAATCACGAGCACGTGGTACAATAGGGGAAGGGGTGACTGCCCACTTTTAATGCATCCAAAACCAAGCTTCTATCTCCATCATCAACGCTCTGATCCCCATCTGGCATCAATTGAAATGGATGGCTCTCGTCTTGGAGAGGCTCCATGTTTTGACAAGCTTCTGGGTTTGACATTCACTCCTGATCTGAAATGGAACACGTACATCAAATCTGTTGCCAGTGACGCTGGGAAAATCGTGGGATCCTTCTATCGCTCCAGAAGATATCTCACTACTAATGCAATTCTCTATTTTTATAAAAGCCAAGTACGTCTAAGGATTGAGTACTGCTGCCACATCTGGGCAGGAGCTGCTAAAAAATCCTATCCCGCCTTTAGAGAGTACAAAATAGACTTCGTGGTTTAGTGGGGGTGCCCTTTTCTCTACCCTGCAACCTCTCTTCCACAGAAGAGACGTTGCGAATCTGTCTTTGTTTTATCTCTATTTCCATGGCATGTGCTCGTCTAAGCTCCAATCTCTCGTTCCCCCTCGCCAATTTTTCACGAGAAACACCCGTCTAGCTGAAACTACTGTCAATAATTTTCCCCACTCTTTATCTGTGCCTAAATCCAAACGTAGATTCCATGAGCAAAGCTTCTTTCTTTTAACCGCACGTCAGTGGAACTCTCTGCCGCTTGCCTGTTTCCAACCTAACTACAACTTGGCCGTCTTCAAGTCCAACATAACCAAACTCCTGACAAACGCCCCCCTTAAGTAAGACACTCTATCAAAACCCCCAATACTAATGATTACTACAATAGTATCTCATTGATTACTGCACACGCAATAACCCTTATCCCTGAGTGGCATTCGAGCCTTTATAAGTGGTGATCCCCATGTTAAAAAAAAAATTCCCTAGGGGACAAAAGGTTGTTTTAAGTTATTTAAAAAAGCGTGGATATATCGATGAATCAAGCCCCGGAAGCCATTCAGGCATAAGGGTTATTGCATTGACAGTACGTTGTACGTTAGTGTTCATATTTCATAAAGTGTCTACTTAAGGGGGGGTTCATCAGTAATCTGTTTACGTTGGATTTGAAGACATCCAAGTTGTAGTCAGGTGGGAAACAGGCAGACGGAACAGAGTTCCACTAGTGTGCTGTTCTAAGAAAGAAGCTGTGTTAATGGAATCTACGTTTTGATTTAGGCACAGATAGAGAGTGGGAAAAATATTTGACAGGGGCTTCAGCTAGACGGGTTTTTTTTCGTAAAAGATTGGCGAGGGGGATCAGAGATTGGAGCTCGGACGAGCACTATCCATGGAAATAACGGTAAAACAAAGACAGGCTTGCAACGTCTCTTCTGTGGGAGAGAGGTTGTAGGGAAGAGAAAAGGGCATCCCCCACTAAGCCTCGAAGTCTATTTTGTACTCTGTCAAGGCAAGATAGGCTATTTTTAGCAGCTCCTGTCCAGATATGGCAGCAGTATTCCATCCTTATCCGCACTTGGCTTTTATATAGATAGATAATTGTGCATCAGTAGTGAGGTATCTTCTGGAGCGATAGAAGGAACCCACCATCTTTCCAGCGACCCTGGCAACAGACTTGATGTACGTGTTCCATTTCATATCAGGGGTAAAGATCAAGTCCAGAAGTTTGTCAAAACATTGAGCTTTTCCTAGGCAAGAACCATCCATTAAAATTGATGCCAGATGGGTATCAGAGCGTTGATGGTGTAAAAATAGGAGCTCTGTTTTTGATGCATTAAAGGTAACCATCCACATCTTCCCCCACTGAACTACACGCTCGAGATCAGAGGAGAGAGGATTAGAGAGAACTTTGTCATTTACAGCCTCTGATGTGTTGCCGTAGATGTTCGTGTCATCAGCACATATGTCAACGAATGATTTAAGTATGTGTCTCGGGAGATCATTGATGTAGATCAGGAAAAGAGTAAGTCCCAGTATAGACCCCTGAGGGACTCCAGCATTAATACTGCAGGCCTCTGGTTTTTGTCCACCGACCACTACTCTTATGAGCCTATTCGAGAGAAATGATTTAATGATTAAGAAAACATTTCCAGTTATACCGTTGCTAGAAATCTTGTGAAGTAGGCATTTATACCATACCTTGTCGAAGGTCTTTGATATGTCAAGAGCAATTGCCCTAGAAGGGAAGTCTTTGTCAAGAGATTCACTAATGCTATGAGATATAACCGTTAGCACATCTGCTGTAGATCTTGCAGAACGGAAACCATATTGCGTGTCACTAAGGAGGTCATTTCTGCTGAGGTGGTTGACTATTTCTCTATGTAGTATAGATTCCAACAACTTACTCATGCCACAGAGAAGACGTATAGGTCTTTACTGAGAGGGAGAGGACTAATCACCTGAATTCTTAAATACAGGGCATACTTATGAGTTTTTCTAGGGTGTTGGAAAACACTTCTCCTTAAGGCAACGCTTAAACAGTTTTGTAAGTATGGGAGCAAGTTCAGGTTGAGCTTTTTAACACTATAATTGCGATGCCGTATAGGCCAGTTGGTTTACTGGAATCAAAGTTATTGATTAGCTTGGCGACCTCACGCACAGATATTTGTATATTACCTAGCGTGTTTTGTGTTATAGGAGGAAATATGGGGAGTTGATTGCCTTCGTCGCATAGGTTAGAATTAGTTGCAAAGTTATTTGCAAATATTTTGGCCTTGTCTGATGCTGACGAGATGACCTCTGGTCCATTGATAATGGTTGGGATAGAACGCACACTTCTGTTCAGGATCCTATTTGTTATTTGCCAAAACTGGTTTGAACCAAACCGATGATCAGCTACTTTTGATTTAACAGACTAGGCATATAGCTCTCTTGCATTTTTATTACTCTTTTACAGTCGTTGCTCGCGTTCCTGAAAGCAGCTTTAGTCTCACTGCATCTAGTAAGTTGGTAGCTATGGAAAAAGTGATTTCTGTGCACAATGGCGGCAGCAGATTCTGGGGGAAACGATGGCTGGCTGTTAGGTTTTTGTTGGAATTTTTTAGATAGTATGAATCGGTCTATGCCTACAATTAACCATTCGGTCAGATCTGATACTATAGAGGACACATCCTTTTTAAACATGGAATGCAGCGGTAGATCAGATATGAATGTACGGAAGCTATCCCAGTCAGCCATGGAGTATCGGTATACAGTCCGGTGGAGGGGTACGTCTGGGGACTTATTATATTTCATGTTTATCTTAACTGATAAAACGGAGTGGTCAGAGGATCCTAGAGGAGAAAGAACAGACCATGGACATAGCTCATGTGGTTGTTTTTTATTCCTTGAGAGAAAAATAAAATAAAAATTTCGCATGATTAGACATTGCATTTTTACCCTAAAACATTTTAAGTAACCTACAATAAAGCGATTTAACAGTTGAAACTCCACGATAAAAATAAATTTCATACCGTCGTAAATATCGCATGAATTTGAATGAAATTTTGATTTTCTACTAATTTGCAAGAAGGCGATTGACGCAATTTACTTTATTAAAAATTTTAAATGCGAAAGGCTAAGATACTTTTTACATTGTGCTCTAACGAAGAAACGTTCATTTAGAACGTACCCTCTGTCTTATGAAAGAACAAACCATTGATTTTATGAACTTATTTTTACGCAATCAATGGATTTAAAGTATAACGTACAAATATCAAGTATGATGTTCAATTGTGCTCTTTCAAGAAACATTTCGATATTGTCTCTGCCTTAGAACATTAATAGTTGATATTAGAACTTGCACAGTGATAAGCTAATTCAAATTCACTTTTGATGTTACATTATTTAAAACTGTAAATTATGTTCAAAATCGGACTTCTGTCTTTAACCAGATCTTTTCGATTATCGATTTTCGATATTTATTGAACGCAATATGACACAACACTTACGTATGAACACTCTTAGACACATAAATAACCCTTCTGTTTGATATAAAACTCGATCCAATCGTTTCTGAATGCATTGGGAAGCAACTGATAACTGATCATATTTTTTACATAAATTATATGTATATACAGGGTGAACAGAAAGTCCTTAGACCAATTAAAAAGTGGTTTATTAATAGAAAATTACAAAAATATAAATTAAACATGAATGAAAATTATAAGTTAGGAACCCAAGAATAAATTCAAATTATTTATTTTCAATGTGATGTCCCTTCCTTTTGACTAGACGTCCAATTCTATGTCTGAGGTTACCAACCGAGGCAGGCAGCGTTTCCTGAAGTATTTTAGCCAATTCACTCAGAAAAATGTCTTCAAAGCATCAACACTTGGATGAGCAACAAAACAGACCTTTGCCTCCAACAAAGACCACACCGAAAAACACATGGGACTCAAATCAGGCGATGCAGGAGGCCACATCTCCTTACTCAAGAATTTTGGAAAATGACGTTGGCACCAGTCCTGAGGTTTTCTGGAGGTGTGGGATGGTGCTCCATTTTGTTGGAAGGTGAAACGCTGATCTTTGAAGTGTTTCTTCATCTCTTCAAATGCTGGAACCAAAATGTCGTTAATGTAGCGATCTGTGTTGATCTTACCCCCCTGCTCCATGAAAATCAGAGGCGACTTCCAAGATTTGGAGATTGCAGCCCACACCATGAGGAAATACGGCTTTTGTCGGCGGAAAACTACTCTCACAGAGTCATCAATGTCTGCTGAAGATTTTGCGTAAACTCTGTCGTTCTGATTGTTAACAGTCGCTTCAATTGTGACGAGTTTTTCATCAGAAAAAACGATCTCTCGCTCTGCCGTGCCAGCCTTCAGTTCTTCAAGAAGAAGCTTTGCTCTTTCAAGTCTCTTGTGCTTTTGGACACGTGTGAGTCACTGTCTCTTTCTCATCTTGTAGGAGGACAACGGGAGATCGTTTTTTTACGATGGTTCTCATCGAGGTCACGCTCACATTCATGTCTTTAGCCATTTGTCTTGCAGATCTCTTCGGGTTCCTCCGTACCCTCTCTCGGATAGCTTTAATCACCTTCTTTGTTCGAGCAGTGCGAGGTTTTCCACTTCTAGGACGGTCTTCAGATGTACCAAGTTCCTTAAATCAGTTCATAACATGGTACACGGTGGATTTAGCAACTTTCAAGAGCTTAATAATCTCTGAGTTTGTCCTTCCCGCGCAATGAAGCTTAATTATGGCCTCTTGTTTGCTCATTTTTCTGAAAGTTTAAACAAAATTATTTTAATATTTTTGTTGAAAATAATTAGATCAATAGTTAGACTAAATACTTACTTCATTCGAAAAGAGAAAAAGTGATTTTAACAATATTTAATTTTAAAGCTAAAAATGGTCCAAGGACTTTCTGTTCACCCTATAAAATGGTCCAAGGACTTTCTGTTCACCCTATACATACATATACATATATATATATATATATATATATATATATATATATGCATATATATATATATATACATAGATATATGAGTTTGTTATGCAAGGACAAGTGTAATATTTGAGTTAATATAATAAAATTAAATGTAAAACACTAATTTTAGATGTAATGCTATAGTGAGCATACCAAGTGCTGAAAGATAGACCCTAAATAAGAGGACAGTATTTTTATTTTGATATTACATTGGAGTTAAGAGGTACACATTCTATGATACAACATAATCGGAGTAATTAATGGCAGGTATGTCTTCTTCCACACATCATGTGTGATAGCTTAGCAGAGGAGAACGAAAAGTGTAAACCCATCTGCAGTAGTAGTTTAACATTATGCCATCATATGATGAGGACGATAACAACCAGCAGGATGTGACAGAACACGATGAAAATTCGCCAGAGATTACAGTGCCGCGACGATTTTCAAGGATTAAGAAAACTTTAGATCGGTATTGTGACGGGCTTATAATTTAAATATCCTTTGATATGCAAGAAGCATTTTTATTCAAGAGGAAAGAAAATGGATGAAATCAATTGGAAGTGGAATTTCTTTCTTATAGGCATTAATAATGTATGCGACTTTAAGGAATTGTCCAGCTGACAAACATTATTAGCAAGTAAATGTTAAAGCAAAATAATTAGTATTACTACAACATTGAATACAACAAAGCTGGATTGGTAGCTGAGGGTTATCCGCAGAAGCACGTAATAGATTACCACGAGATCTGCTCAGTTGTCAGATTTGAATCGGTATGAACTGTTAATGTGTAAGCAACTCATCTTAACATTAAACTACATCAAATTGGCATAAGCACGTTATTCTAAAATGGCAAGCTGAATGAACATGAAGCAGGAGGAAGGATTTAAAGTTAAAGACAAGTAAACAGAAGCGAAATGTTTATGGTTTGAAACAATCGCCGAAATGTTGGACTGACGTTTTTATTGTCAGCTGAATAGATGCATTTCAAGCAGTTTGAGAAATGTCCTTATATCTACATACAATCTTCAGAAGGAAAAATTTGTATTCCGTTGACACATACCCCCCCAAAAAGTTAAAACGCTATCAAAGTATATCAACATCAAGGCCATGTTGAAACTACATACCTTCCTGTGTGTTAAGGTTACTTATCCCAAATCAGGGAAAACATAGATTGGACAGCCGGCATACAAAATGTAAGTTTTGAATGAATTCCAAATCAAAAATTCAAAGTCGACAATCAAATCCATGTTGGAGCTAGATTAACTAAAGCCATTAAACAGCACAAACTTGTTAACCAGGAGTTGTATCAATCAGAAGTAGGTAACCTACTTTATCTGTCAAAGGGATCATTTGTTGATATTATCTATGTTGTTGGAAATATTGCAAGATTTTGTTTCCAATGCACAATCGGTCAACGGAAATCTGTTAAACATATCCATTAGTTACCTAAACGGAGAACACGAATATGGGGTACCAGATGACAAGAGGAAGGGCACGAAGCATGTGGTATACTCAGATTCAGACACAACTGCTGAACAAGTGTACCCAAGTTTGACCTCAGTAAAAGTATGAAGATATAGTGAACAACTAGAAGGACCACTTCCGGGTTTCATTATCAACAGCTGATGGCAAATGCGACACAGGAGGCAGTATCGATACAGCGTCCTCAACGTAAATTAAATATGCTTCAGTTTAATCGATACTCACATATGAGGACAACCAATCAGTATTATGTTTGGCTGAACGCTAAAATTCCATGGAAGAACCAAGCATGTTGAAATTAAGTATCATTAAATCCGAGACAAAGTAAATTAAAAAACTGTCAAACTAGAGAGTTCTCAGTGCAAGATCAGTATAGCCGATGTTTTAACAATAGGGACTAATGAGTACATCATTTGTGAATATGAAGAATATTTTCGGTTTTTGAAAACAGACAAACCACTTCTAACAAATCAGTAGGAGGGGTTTGTATTATTGTTTTAATTATCTCCCAGTGGCTGTGTTAAATATGATGTTTAATTTGAGTTCCTTGAAATACATTTGTGACTTACGTTGAAATAATGTTACTTTCTTTTTCTTAGTTGTTATAATCGAGTTTTGTATACGAGGACATGTATTTTCTAAGTGAAAAACAGCAAACAAATAATCAGGCGTGTACCTTCCTGTCTACATGTATTAATAGAAAAAAAACTTGTTTACATGCCTTCATTTTTTTAAAAATCTTTTTTATAGTCAGCTTAAGGGGAAAACATTTAAAGTTTACAAAAACACGGTAAACCATTTAATGTGATTAGCTTTCATAATTCATCTACCCGCACTGTACAATAGAAAAAGCTTCACATGCCTTCCCGCGGTGACCTAGTTCAAAAGACATAGTAGTCAATATTGCATTTTAGCGAATCTACTGTTAATTTCATAAATTATCTCTAGATAATAATTTAAATGAAATATTAAGAGACAAAAGTCAAATATCACAGTCTTATTTTGCTCTAAACAGAATCATTCATTTCCACCGCACCCAAATCTTATTGTGGAAGAACGTGTCTTTTATAAAATGTTTTTTTTTCCATAATCACTTGAATTAAAAGTACATGTATACAAGTCAAGAATTAAAGTACTCATAAAAACATCTACACGCCTCTGCCTTAACAATTAGCGACAGTTGATTTCATTGTCTGGGATCAAATTCTTGTGCGGTGGAAACACCTTTAAATACATTTGCAAACATAGGTTGTAAGAAAGAGATCAGTTTAGTAAAAATTCGACTGTCTCTGTTCATTTACATTTTTTTTCATTGTCGATGTATATATTAGATGCATTCCGATTCAAAAAGGTAAACTTATTCCAATACACACCAAGTACCTTTGTGTAGAATTTCAACAAATCGACCTAGCCGTTTACGTATACATGGGGAACGAACTCACACACTCATAAAAATTTCTTTAATATAATAGAAATAATTATGTATACGGTACAGTTTTAGGCATTAAAATATATAAATTTGAGTTCTGCACCATGCACAAAAAAGAAAAAGAAATGAATAAGTCTATAATAGACCCTACCCTTTAACCCCCAAAGCCCCTAAGGCCTTAGCATATAAAAATTTGAATTCAGCACCATGCAAAACTGCTAAATAGACATACACAGACAATTTTGAACAAATATGGAAAAATAGTCCGAAAAACTGTTTGTTTTATTAGCCCCAAAAGAGCCCCTGTGGACCACACAAGAGTTATCGCGAAGTATAGACAAACAAAATTATATAGAAATAAATTAGTTAAACCATTTCAGAAAGGTTTATAAATACCCAAGGCATGTATTTTTTTAATCAACACAAAAGTGTAAATTTTAGCCATTTTAAGCCGAAGGACAAACGTAGGGGCGCCAGGGTCTTCCCGGAAAATCCGTTCTGTTACCTTTTTAATATCATGTTAAATGATTGTGCGAAATTTGAAAAAAAAAATAAGGCGTACTTATTCAGAAAAATGCGAACAGACACACGGGGGAACGGACAACGGTGAATTTACAGGCCAACCCCCCTTTTGTCGGGGGTCCAAAAATAAAATTCATAACCTTAGTGTTTAATATCTTCAAACTTTCTGTAATATTAGCCAGTCATTAGAAATCGAAACGATGACTTCTTTTGTGTGGCTTAAATTGCTTCTAAGAAGTTGACTAATATTGCAAATAATTGTATGTTTCTAAGTTTAAAATCTCATTAACAATATATATAAATATAAATATATATACACACATATATATATATATATATATATATATATATATATATATATATATATATATATATATTCATCCCTTGCCAATCAAACCTATTTTATTGACGACGCATGAATGTTCTTTATAAGAAAAGCAAAATAATGTCATCTAAAAGTGGTAAAATATGTTTCATCAATGTCTAGCTATATCTATTGTAGCGAATCTTCAAAAGATGTTTACTGAAATACGAGAAGCTTTTGCCGTAGCTTGCACGCAGAAAATGCTTAGATCGTCATTTTTTACAAAATATTTTTCATGTAAAATGCAATACTTTATTTGATGTCATATTTTATACTGCTATGAATCGGTTTTACGAATATATGAATCGAATAATTTTAGATGCCGAAATTTGAGAATGACTAGAAAGAAAAATACTAAAAGAAAGCGAAATTAGTAATGATATAAGGAAAAAGGAAGAATGAAATAAAAGGACATTAAAGATAAAAAAAACATGGAGGAAAGGATGTAGAAATTATCATAAGAACGAATTCACTAAAATATATAGAAAACATGTAATGCCTTGAGTAAAAGAAATGAAACAAACGAAAATACATATAAAAATTGAAATAAATTAAAAATATAAGCGAAGTAAATTATAAAAAAAATAATGATGAACAAATAATATATATGTAAATATCTATATAAGAAAATGAACACTTTCTATTTCCCGAATTTTATCAAAAGGTTATTTCCTATAATAATTATATCTGTTTTTTGATTGTTGTTTTATTATTGTTTAGGTATGGATTTGCTATGATATAATGACTTTTATTTTATTTTATTTGCAAATATACACTATAATACCGGTGATATTTAACTCCAAATAATATATTTTGGTAATAGCAAAAGTACAGTAAAAATACTTCAATATAATAGAAAATAAATCTACTAATAAACATCATTTTTACCTAATAAAAAAGATTAAGTACCACAAAGAATGAAAAAAAATCTTTTGAGAGTTGATTTTTGTTGTCGAAACTAATACAGTAATATGTCTAACCTGCTTAGATATAATTATGATTACCTCCTACAAACTTATTCCGATGAAAATAAATTTGTGTACAAGAAAATATGCCCATTTATTATTTGCTCCAAACCAGGGACAAAAACTCATATGTTATATTACAGGTTTTTGTTAAATACGCCCGACTTTTAACTTTATAATTTAAAACATAACTATTTTGGAGTAACTGAGATCAGAATGAAGATCTCAGATAATATTCATAGTTTAAGTTTTTTTTTGTAAGTTACAGTATGTTTGCTATTCAATAATATTCAGAACCGATATGAATTGCGTGCATTTTTTAACTTTTTATTTTTTAAAGCAATTGATTTGATACTAAGATTTTATTATGAAATATTATGCTGCATTAAATTTACTCTTGTTCATATAATAATGCAGCAAATAAAAGATTGTTAAAGATGCATATACAATGTTTCACCACAGAAATTCATCACACGACACTCTAGCACAAACATGCCATTTTATGTAGCATTGTAAAGCACAAATAAATGCATCCCGAGAACGAGACCCACCACACGATGATTATGTTTACATAAATTCAGGCAGCTGATTTTTTATAAGCATAATTAATCTATATTTCATAGGCGATTACTGCGTATTAAACGAGCCTTACACGTTATAATCACATATGACAATGAGAAAAAATAATTTAGCTATAACTGTTTTCCAAAAAAAAATTACATCCGATTCATTAAACAATCGATAGAGATGCACCAAATAAAGTATTCTTGCATATAAAAACAGTTAAAACAGCCTTACATCTAATCATGATAATAACTTCGACCACAACACAACAAATTGCACATTGCATTAAGATATTAATAAAAACGGCTCACTACCTAAATTATATATAACTACACACATTTAGTAAAATGTTGAATAATATGATAATTCAATCACTACATACGCAAACAACATTGCATCACATTTAGAGAACAAAACATCTAAGAACATAGTTGTAAAATATGTAACTACAACAATTTTCCAAGTCAGGACATTTGCGATAGTTTGATATTGTCAAGCGAACCTGGGAACAGAAATATCTAATGGGTGAAACACGGGCAGATGAATTCTATATGATTAACGCGTGACATTCAACGATTGTGTAATGGGATGCATAATTTAATCCATAAATATATAAAAGGATATCAGTCAAAAAATTGAAACAATAGACAATCACAATTATTAAACATTCGATTAGGAAAAATGTTTATATAAATAAATCGAGACAAAGAGAAAACGGATAGTAAGCCAGAGAGGAACAAGGCTGTTATATTTACTCACCAACCAACCCCCAACCCAACTACGCACCCACCTCATGCGTCTTCAGAAATGTCAAACCACTAATAATATCATATCATCAAAACAATAGTAATACCATATCATCAAAACATTAGTAATAACATATAAAAAGCTGATTTGCCGGTGTGAAATAAAAACAATATATTTCTAAAGACAAACGCTTTTATGTTTTTCTTTTCGCAGTCAGTTTTTATATATGTAAATGTTAACAATTATATAGGCTGGAAAAAACATAATTTACAGCAGCCGCAGCGATTACATAAGAAAATGTTTTGTAAAAAAACAAAAAAAACGTTAAGCTACATTTGACAACGTAGCGTAGATTTGCTAGCTAAGGATAAGGTTCGTTATGAATATTTTTATCTCTCAGTTGCATTACAGTATTGAAATCAGAAAAAATATTCTATTACAATGGCTTTATTTTACATTGACGAAATTTTACATCTTATGTGCTGTTTTTCAATGCTTCGTACGCTTTCAATTCGATATTTGTCATTATTTTTTAGCTTGCCTCCTTTTACCGACGGCATATTTTACAATCTTATGCCAAAACGGCTAAGACGAAAATTCAATTACTATGACGCAGTACGGATTCGATTTACAAAAAAAAGTGGTAAAAGTAGATGTCAGTAGAACTATCTTAGAAAACATGCTAGACAAAAATAAAACGCACAGAAAAGGACATTTTATGTGGGTACTACAAAGCTTGCTGAAAACGTAATTATATAGATTACGTACATAGGTTCACTTTAACACAAGATTGTGTTGTGCCATTTTCTACAGCAAAATGAACGAGAGCAAGTATTGGTTCTTGCATCACCAGGTTGACATGAATGCAACCATCTATTATTATACATTTTTTTTTGTCGTATTCATGTCCTGTATTTTTGGACTATTTGTCGATCTGTATTCGTGAATAGATATAGATTTTACGTAGTTCTCAGTTTTGGGTTTTTTTTTTTTAACTACAAGCTCTTGTTATACGAAGGTTCGTTGACCTAAACCTTGCGTGAGTTCGTTGTTGAGGAAAGCGGTTCATAAGGTCGATACACGGTGCGTTAATGAATTACGAGCTGTTTCAGATCAATTTAATACGGGAATAATTGGAAAGAATAATACGTAAAACTATCATGAATAACAAACAACAATTCGAGAAACGGTTAGATCTGATAAAACTACATATATGTTGAAATATGTTCGAACTAAAATTTTAATCAGATTGTTTTCCCTGGATACTCGGCTTTGCCCGGCTGGACATGAAGTTCGGTTTGGGCAGATGTAGTATATTGAATATATTGAGAACAGAACAGAAGAAGTAGGTGTCAACTTTTCCCCCAGCCCCTAAAAATAATAATTAAATCAAAACAACTGTTGCTTCAATCAAAATAGCAGTGAGTGACCGTGCGACCGCAAAAAAAAAAACCCCTGCAAGCTCGAAATTTAAACGCAAAAAAGGAAAAGAAGGGGGAAACGTTACATAGTAAACGCTTTTACCCATCGGATCACGGCGAGTTATGATGTCATGATTCTTCAAAATAACTTAAATAGGCATTATTTTAGTTTGATACGCGTACGCGACTTGCAAATATGATGTCCCCCCAAAAAGTCACCCTCTTTGCAAGCAATGGTTCAATTGACCACTACAGAATTATATAAAAATGGAAGCAAATGTGGGAATATTTTATTAGTTTGAAAATATAACATTCTTTACCAATTTTCATAAAATTTTATTCTAATTTTAACATATTATTCGATCGAGATGAAGCTCTTTCAGATGGTACCGGTTTCTATCCAGTCCGATGCGGCTGACAAAAGATTTTCACTAACACACGAACACACACACACAAACACTAACTGAATTTGAGATTTATATAATAGACGAGCATGGGTACCTGGTTTTACCCGGGTGTCTAGATGTGGTGAAGTAATGCTATTGAGTAACCATCTCCCTAGAAAAATAAATAAATACCCGTAAGTACCCGTGCGAGTGCAAACACTTATCCGCAGTAGCTAGGCTCGAACCTGTAACGCGAAAAAAAAAAAACTGGTGAGAAAAAGGCAAACGTGTAAGCCGTTTTGCCCACGGGGACTTTATGACATGAAAAGTCTTCGAATTAATGTGTTTTCAACGTACGTTGAGATTGCGAAAATGACGACACAAAAACTGATCCTCCTTGCAAAAAAAAATGGCCAGGTTGACGTTAAAAGAATTAAGGTGTTGGGCCAAGTTTTGCATATCACTCAGCCTGGCGATATATCGTTCTAACGGCACTAATTCTGCCAGTGTTCGTTGAATGTATCGAAAGTGTTTGACTGTCATAAACACACAGTTACACACACATGCAAACACATTTACATTTTATATAATGGACTTGCATGTGTACCCGGTCTTGCTCGCATGTGGGAGGTGGTATTTTAAGACCGGAAAAATAGCCGCAGTAGCCACCTGTAACCTGTAACGCGAAAGAGAAAGAGAAAGAGGAGGTGCCAAAAATGCGTTAACCGACTCGGTCACGTCACACTTTTGACGTCACAGTCCTTCGAAAGAACGTGTTTTAAACCAATGCTGAGATCACGAGACCTGAATCACTTAAAAAAACATTCGACGCAAAACTGACCTCTCCTTGCAAACACGGCGAAATTATCTGTCCGAAAATGTATCTTTTTGGCCAATTTTTCGATTGGCCAAAAGTGAATCATCTTTCCTTAAACTTTGTCGGGGTCGGACGCGGCTGTCCAAAGTTTTTGGACACATACAACCACATACATACATACACACATGAACAAATATTTGGCGTTTTATATATTAGACGGGCGGGTGTACCCGACGTTGGCCGAGTATGGAGAGGTTTATGGAAGCAGTATTGATCAACGAAGCCCTAAGAAAATGCTACAGATTTCCCTTAAAATATGGAAATGGCGGCGAGTACGCGTGCGTGCCCAACGACTAAAAACAAAAATGAAATAACTGAATGGAGCCCTAAAAAAATTAACCAATCCCTCAAAAAAAAATGAATATAGTAAAGAGCACAAAAAATCCAGTTTTATGTCGTATTTTTTTTTAACGTGTAAACAAAACAATTACGACTTCTTTCACTTCACTTAACTTCTTTGGGTATTATCAATCTTGGAATAAACATCCACAGCTCTCCATGTTAAGGGCGGATTTCGGAATAGACACCGCCAAACTCCTCGTCTTAAGAACGGTGTTCGGAATAGACACCCCTAAATATGCATGTATAGAACGGTTTTCGGAATAGGCACCCTCATTTTTGAAGCTGTGGAAAATAATCTCTCCAATTTAACCGTGAAAATCGCTGTCCGAATAACCACCCCAAATGCTAAAAAAATTGGGGGTGGTAGTGTCGGTAGGATCGATATAGATTAATTTATCGTGCGTGCGTATAAACTTGGTAAGCAATTAGATATCACAAATATAAAAAAGAAATTAAATTTTCTGAGCAAAATACTGCCATTAAATATACAGGATATAATCCATCGACTAATTTTATGGCTCCAAGTCGATTTGGTAACGCCTCTACTAAGCGTTAAATGTTTTGTTTTTCTGTTTAAAAATCAGACGGTATATATTTAGTAAAAAATATGTTTGACAAAGTTTTATAGTATAACGATTAGAAATTTTAATAAGAATCTCTTAATCAAACTTATATTTAAAAATATTGAAATTTCATACTATCTGTAAATTAAGTTGTATGATTCAGCATAAAACTAAAATTCGGAGGATTAAGCTTACTACTTTACTAAGTAACGAATGTTTATATAGAAATATAAAGATACAAATAAATTCTATGAATGGAAATTGCATTTATCGTTGGTACGAAACGCATGTTAATTCGCCTACCTTGTTTACTATATACCAATTCAAAGTGTATTATATACATATATTTATACATACATGCTTACACACACACGCACACCCACCCACCCACACACATATATATATATACAATGATCACCACTTATCAAGGCCCGTAAGCCCCTCAGGAATAAGGGTTATTGCAAGTACATTACGTTAGTGTGGAGATTTGATGAAGTGTTTACTTAAGGGGGCGGTTCATTAGGAATTTGTTAACATTGGACTTGAGGACATCCAAGTTGTAGTCCGGTTGGAAGCAGGCAGACGGAACAGAGTTCCACAGGCGTGCAGTTCTAAGAAAGAAGCTTTGTTCATGGAATCCGCGTTTTGATTTAGGCACAGATATAGAGTGGGGGAAATTTTTCACAGTATATATATATATATATATATATATATATATATATATATATATATATATATATATATATATATATATATATATATATAAGATTATATCAAATAATTTGTATGAGTGTGTGTGTATAAGTTCGTTTCCTATGAACTGGAAACAGCTGGGATAGCCTTTTTAGAAGTTTCACAAGAATACACTTTATGTAGCAGGGAGTGTTATTGCGTAGTTATTTTTTATCGGAATGTTTCCGATAAATATAAAAAATCGATGATAGAAAAATTCGATTAAACAAAGAAAATCCGATTTTGACCACAGTTAACACGGTTATACAATCTAACATAACCAATTAATTTAAAAAATGTTATCAGCGCACAGTAAAAGAAAATGCTCACTTATTAAACAAAACTGAATATTATTTTAAGGCATAGGAGCTTTCAGAATAAATGTTTCTATTTAAGGCATCGATTAACCATTTTTGACGTTTAACATTAACTTAAGTGGGTATCTATAATCAATTTCATAATATCAACATTTGATTCATGAGCAATAAAATTAATTATTATTAATACTTCTGTTAAAAGTACAATTAAACTATAATAATTTACTTTACTTAAGACTTCTAGTGGAGCATTCTTTATAGTTCATTTTATACAAATAATCAATAATTTCTACATAGTGAAATATGGACGACAATTGATTGTGAACTACGTGACCGCAGGGTGGATGTGAAGCATTTTCATTGTACACTAAGGAATTATGAGATCCTTTACTTGAACAACCCCTCGATTTTATTAATAAGTGGGCGATTTCACCAATTTCGATAACAATAATACTATAGGTGGATTAACGATTTGTTCATACCCATTCAATCCCAGATATCGTCGGATACCTCTACTAGTATATATATATATATATATATATATATATGTATGTATGTATATATATATATACATATATAAGTGTGCATACACCCATTTAAAAAACTGGATCATATTAAGTTTTGTTTAAGATTGACTATGACTACATTTCTATTATTTAATTTGTTTAAAAATAACAATTAATACACACTGAAGCAATACATAGTCGATTGATAACTACATATATGATTGGAAAAAAAAGTAATGCTATATGATATGAGTGATATGTAGAAATTTTGTAAATGATGGGCACTAGATAGCATAAATATAATTTACTATTGATAGCACACTTTAAACTGAACTTATATAACCAGAATTAAGTTGCAGTTTATCGAATTATGGGTATGTATTTCGTGATTGAAATATAGAGAAAGATGTGCGTATATAAGGTCTATAATTTATATCATGAAAATAAAAATTGAATATGCACATTTATCATTGTAGATGCTTGTTTTTACTGTAATGTTCAGATTTAATCAATTATATTTTATTAAAATAATCAAATGCCTTCTATAATTTAACATCAATAGTTTTACTACCCACCACGCACATGTCAACACTATTTATTATATTGAAATGCCATTGAATGAATAATGCAAGGCAGACAAAAAAAACCTTTTCAATGATATAGATTCCATATATATATATATGTATATATATATATGTGTATATATATCCTTAAATTATGGGTAATGTTTATTAAAATTCATAGCACGTATGACACCTCTAGACGATAAAAACTATTTAAAAATATTTTTCTCACTTCTCAAATTAAGTTAAATTTCACAAGACTTCCATAGACAAGTCAATTATTTATTTCCTATTTCGCGATTATAGACGAAGACTCTTTCTTGCCAGAAGCAGTTTCTCTAAGTAGTTTTTTTCTCAAAATCGCTAAAATAGAAACAAGTAAATGTGTAACATTCGACTGACATAAAGCCTCATGTAAACTTCACATTCTTTTACATATGCCGTTTAATGACAATGCTGTAAAATATATATATATATATGTATATATATATAATCATACGCATATATATATATATATATATATTTACATAGGCCTCCCCACTGATCAAGGCCGAGAGACCACTCAAGGATAAGGGTTAAAGAGTATACAGTAGTAATAAGGACAATATAGTAATCGATAGTAATGGATGTTCGCTAAATTTGTTAACTAAAGTGTAACAGCTCATCAGAAACTTGTTCACATTGGACTTGAAGACAACCATATTATAGACAGCTGGAAAGCAAGAAAACGGAAAACAATTACAGAGGCGTGCAGTTATAAGAAAGAAGCTTCGTTCATGGAATCTACATTTAGGTTTATGCACAGATTAAGAGTGGGGAGACTTATTGATAGTGTTTTCAGCTAGACGAGTGTTTCTTGTGAAAGTTTGGCGAGGGAGGTCAATAGATTGAAGCTCAGTCGAACACTCTCCATGAAAATAAGGATAAAGCAGAGCTAAACTCGCAACATCTCTTCTGTGCGATAGAAGTTGCAGGGAAGAGAAAAGGAAATCTACGAGGTTACGAAGTCTATTTTGAACTCTATCAAGGCATGACAAGTCCTTTCTAGCAGCTCCTGCCCAGATGTGGCAACAGTATTCCATATTTGGACGTACCTGGCTCTTATATAGATAGAGAATTGCATCAGCCGTGAGATATCTACTGGATCGATAGAAGGATCTCACAATTTTTCCAGAGGCCTTGGCAACAGTATACGTATTCAATTTAAGATTAGGAGTAAAGGTCAAGCCCAGAAGCTTGTCAAAACTTGAGTCCTCCCCTAGACGAGAGCCATTCATTTCAATTGATGCCAGATGGGGATCAGAATGTTGATGCTTTAAAGAGAGAAGCTTGGTTTTAGATGCATTTAAAGTAACTAGCCACTCCTATCCCCATTGTACAACGTTACCAAGATCAGAGGAGAGAGAATCGGAGAGTACTTGGTCGTTTACTGTCTTACATGTGCTACCATAGATGGTACTGTCATCAGCAAAAATGTCTACAATGTCCTTGGATATGTCAAGAGCAATTGCCCTAGAAAGGTTGCCTCTCAGTTGTATCTCATAGGATTAGCGGCAGAGGCCACATTTTTAGGACAATTGCTCTTGACATATCTAAGGCCTTTGATAGGGTATGGCATAAAGGTTTACGTCACAAGATCTCTAGCTATGGTAACGTCTTCTCAATTATTAAATGATTTCTTTCTGATAGGTTCATAAGAGTAGTAGTTGAGGGGCAAAAATCAGAAGTTCACAGTATTAATGCTGGTGTCCCTCAGGGGTCTATCATGGGCCAAACTCTTTTCTTGATCTACATTAATGATCTTCCAAATCACATCATTACATCATTTGTAGACATTTATGCTGATGAAACTACCATTTATGGTAGCACATCAAAGACAGTAAATGACCAAGTTCTCTCCGATTCTCTCTCCTCTGATCTTGAGCATGTGGTACAATGGGGAAAGGAGTGGCTGGTTACTCTTAATGCATCTAAAACCAAGCTTCTCTCTTTACAGCATCAACATTCTGATCCACATCTGTCATCAATTGAAATAGGTGGCTCTCATCTTCAGGAGGTCTCAAATTTTGACAAGCTTCTGGGCTTGACAATTACTCCTGGTCTTAAATGGAACACGTACATCAAATCTGTTGCCAAGGCCGTTGGAAAAATGGTGGGATCTTTCTATCCATCCAGTAGATATCTCACGGCTGATGCAATTCTCTATCTATATAAGAGCCAGGTACGTCCAAATATGGAATACTGTTGCCACATCTGGGCAGGAGCTGCTAGAAAGGACTTGTCATGCCTTGATAGAGTTCAAAATAGACTTCGTAACCTCGTAGATTTCCTTTTCTCTTCCCTGCAACTTCTATCGCACAGAAGAGATGTTGCGAGTTTAGCTCTGCTTTATCCTTATTTTCATGGAAAGTGTTCGATTGAGCTTCAGTCTATAGTCCCCCCTCGCCAAACTTTCACAAGAAACACTCGTCTAGGTGAAAACACTATCAATAATTTCCCCCACTCTTTATCTGTGCATAAACCTAAACGTAGATTCCATGAACAAAGCTTTTTTTTTTTAGAACTGCACGCCTGTGGAATTATTTTCCGTTGTTCTGCTTTCCGGCTGACTACAATATGGTTGTCTTCAAGTCTAATGTAAATAATTTCTTGATGAGCTGTTCTATATATGTTAACACATTTACCGAATTTTCATTACTAATGATTACTGTATTGCCCAATTTCTACTGTACACTCTTTAACCCTTATCCTCGAGTGGACTCTTGGCCTTGATAATGTGGTGATGCCTGTGTAAAAAAGTAAATGATAGTATATTTTATTTTATTTGATAAAGCGATTATTGGCACAAATTACAAAGACGTCAGATTTTAATCCGATACCAAAAGAAAAAATCTCTGGTCGACGGACTACACGTCGAAGTAAACGGAGAGGAAGGAGAAGAAGAAAATAAAAACACGATTTCGCAAAGCACGACACTAATATAATATTCTTTTTCGCACAGAAATCGAAAATGATAGCCAATATTAAATAAATACTATAAACTTCCTTTCACAGATAACTAATTAATTATTTTTAAGAAAAGAGAGGAAAATGTGTAGGATCAACAAGAAATTGAATTAAGTACATTCACGTTACGGCAATTGGAAAAAAAGCAAAAAAGTCTACTGCTTTCTGTAGCAATGCAAACGCGGAATTTTATTCCCAGGAAAATTCTCACACGAGAAAATAAAAAAAAGAAATATTCGTTAAATAACCATGGCAGGAATTTTGTAAACGGTTTTCCTTTCGATAGAGTCGGCTCTATAGAAAAAGTAAATCAAGGAATTGTATTCTTTTCTGAAAAAATCCTGTTGTTATATTAAGTAATTCCAAATCTTAAAAAATGGACGATTTTGAAAACAGATGTTGGGCATGGTCAAATGAAATAATTAGGAACTTGAACGAAAGTTCCAAGAAGAACAATTGGCAATACAGGAGAAGCAATTAGCAGTGCAGAAACAAAACGACGAGAAGCAATTGGTAATAAAAACAGATGAAAGAAAAGCAGTTAAATTTAATGACCGAACGTTTAAGGCAATACTTCAGACGATTCGAAGTTGGGTGCATCCGGGCATAACAAATTCATTGACTACATTTTACCAAGAAAAACCATCGATTTGTCGTTTAACGAAGCAGTCAAACGATCACGGAGTTATACTGTCAAAAAAGAAGCATTTTTCGTAAAAGATGGAAATGCATAAATCTTACACGCAAGGACAATCAGGGCTATACGACTTTTGTGTCTATAGTTAATAAGCAATGTGACTATTTCAAGTTATCCCCATTAACGGCGGACAATTTCAAATGACTAATTTTCACACAAGGTTTGATAGTCACAAAAGACGCCGATATAAGACGTCGTGCTCTAAATAAATTGGAATTAGAACCTGATTGGCGATTTAAAAACTGGCTGAAGATTGTCAACGGTTCGTGGCAATGAAGCAAGACTCCCGACAATAGAGAAAGTATGTCTCGCTCACATTAAAAGGTACGCTTAAAAAATAAAGGACACTCGCCCGCTAGCAATTATCAACCAAGAGTCAACAAGACCCCTTCACAAAATTACCAGGATAGACAAAATCCTAGGACCCCTTGTGGCAAATGTGGAGAACTTCATGGGTACAATGCATGTCAGTCCCAAAGGAAAATAACATGTAACCTATGCAAGCGACCAGGTCACAAGACCTCTTATTGCAGCACAAGTAGCAAAAAAAGCTACGTTAAAACTGCAAAAATGGACCCTTCACCAACAGAGAACATAAGGAAATACGTTATGGTGAGAATCAGAAATAGAGAAGTGAAACTGCAACTCGATTCAGGGTCGGATTTATGGATTATAAATTTTCACACGTGGAAGGACATAAGAAAGTCCACGATGGCAAAGCCGAATAAAGTGGCAAGATCGGTAATTGGTGAAAAAATAAATTTTGAGGGTAAAGTAGTTATTTATGTGTCACTAAAAAGAACGACAAAAATGCTAAAAGTGTTCTTTCTAAGGAACACAAAAAATTAATTCGGGTTCGATTGAGTTCAGGAATTTTTATTATGGGACTCGCCAATGAGTGATTTTTGTCACAAAATCGAAAACATAACGGCCAAAGCCGAAAAACTCAGTAAAGATCACAAAAATAATTCTCAAGTGTTTTTTTCTGAAAAGCTTGGATGCTGCACAAACGCACAAGCGATATTCGAATTGCTGGATGAAGCGAAACCAATATTAAACAAGCCACGGAGCGTACGGTTCGCTTCGAGGGAAAATATGAAGGATTGGAAAGATTATTTAACTGGGATGTTGACCCTTATTAATTATAGTGACGTGACAGCCCCCACGATATACATGAAAAAAAAATCTAAAGAGATTTGGGTATGCGCGGATTTCTCTACCGGATTGAATGCATCGCTCAAGGACTGTCATTATCCAATTTAAGTTAAGTGGCGGATTTTTTTCAAAAAAGGACTTAAGTGAGGCGTAACTAGAAATACCATCCGTGACTCATTTCAATCCGAAACAACAGTTTATAGTCGCAACCGACGGAAGTTCTTATGAGATCGGGGCATACCTTCTACACAAAATGCCTGATGGTTCCACTAAGCTGATCGCCCATATATCGAGAACTTAACCGCCTGCAGAGAAGAATTACGCCCAAATCGAAAGGAAACACTGGGGATCATATTCGGGGTTACAAAATTCCATCAATTTTTACACTGTCGTACATTTAAATTACAAACTTACCATAAACCATTTATAACCATTTTTGGCTCTAATGAAGGTCTGCCAACTTACACAGCCGATAGACTGCAAGGATGGGGTACCATTCTACTGAATTCCGATTTCAGTACGGAATTTCTTACATCTGCGAAGTTAAGTCACGTAGACGGATTGTCGCGAGTAATCCCAAAATCAAGGGAAAGGCTCGAAGACACAGAAATAGCGTCATTACAAAGTGAAAAGGACTAGACAAAAATACTGTGTAATACGATCAAACACTACCGGTGATTTTGGAAGATATAATAAGAGGGGCTGCAGAAGATAGTTTAATCAAAAAAACGAAACAAAACATTCAATCATATTAATCGGCGGTGGGAGTTTATTCAACGTGCAATGAGGTACAGAGAAGGAGTAGTAATCCCAGTTACACTACAATAGAAAATCCTAAGGGATTTTTATACGGGGCACCTTGGGGTTATAAAAATGAAGGGCATATTAAGGTCTTACGCTTACTGGAAGAGTATGAACACTGATGTATAATGCACGTAAAGTCGCTGGAAAAGCACCCCCAATGCAATTTAGCCCGGGACCTAAAGCGGACCACCCATGACAACAATAATAATAATAATAATAATAATAATAATAATAATAATAATAATAATAATAATTATTATTATTATTATTATTATTATTATTATTTTGGTTATTATTATAACTATTAATTACACTGTGCAACAAATTTGAACTGAAAAAAGTACACGACATATAAGACCTGTTTCGGTATAAGAAAAGTATGCTGATTCTAAATCTGACATTTATTTCTCTGGATTAGGTACCATTTTCATGTACTTTATTATTAATTATTTTGAAAAAAACCACCGAATTCACCAGTTTAAACAACATTTGTCCTCTTAACTCTCTTCTGTAGAGTGTCATCATCCTTATTTTAAATTCCAGCAGTAGTCTGCCAATATACCAGTGTTCCATTTTCCTTTAAAACGTTTTTCTATTAATGAAATATCTTGATGGAACCTTTCGCCATGGTCATCACTCACATGGCCAAGATTCTCAGCAAAAAATCCAAATGATAGTGGAGTACATGAACTTTTAGAGACATGTTACATCCCATATCATGAAAATGATGCAATAGATCATTCACAACTTCCACATAGTCTTCTGAACGATGTTTTCCCAGGAAGTTATCAAAAACTTTCTTGAATGACTCAAAGGCACATTTTTCTTCTCTCGTGAGATGTGTGTTAAAAGTTTCATCAAGAACAATTTTTCGAATTTGGGGACCTATGAAGATACCTTCTTTTATTTTAGCTCGACTTAATGAAGGACACTTTTCTGCAAGATATGCAAATGCCAAGGAATCCTTGTCTAGTTCTTACACAAACTGCTTGAACAAACCGAGTTTAATATGCAAAGGTGGTAAATGGATTCTATCAGTGTGCAGAAGTGGTTTGTGTTTGATGTTATGTTTTCCTCGCTCAATTTCATCTCTAGCAGGCCAGTGCTTACGTACATAGTGTTCAGCTCTTGCTCTAGAGTCCCATAAGCACAAGAAGCAACAAAATTTAGTATAGCCTGGCTGAAGGCCAGTGAGCATGGCTATAACCTTGTAAATCTGCATAAACATGCCATTTAAGGACTTCATAATGTATGCTTGCAGAAATTGTTTTTAAATTTTCATATGATTCTTTTATGGTTGTGCTGTAAGCTATAGGAACAGATGGCAGGGTGTTCCCATTGTGAAGCAACACAGCTTTTATGCTTTCCTTGGATGCATTTAAGAAACGTCGCCAGTTGGTGTTACCATAGTGTATTTTCAGCTGTTCAAAAAGTCCAACAATGTCATTGCAGAAGCATAAATCATCTGTCAAAGTGAACAAAACATGCAAGTTTTGTGCACGTTTTCTGTACAATGTTATTTTCACACCTTTTCTAAGAAGATTTCGTTCTTGATGCAAGAAGTTCACTTTTGTCTTTGGTTAAATAAAGATCTCTGCATGTCATTTAGAGCATCTTGAGAAAATAGTATTGGTTTATTATTGCTTTCTGAATTAGAAAATTCTACTGTTTCATCACTGTAATGTTCATCCCCACTACTTGAACTCCACATTTCCTGATCAGCGGGTTTTGGTAAAGGTAATTCTTTTGAGTGCTCAACTGGGCGCATTGCTGATTGCAAATTTGGGTAAACAATGTGTTTCTTTTTTTGCTGTTGTACAGCCCGTATAGTCTTGCTGACAAAAATAGCAATCATTAGAATGATCTTTCTGCTCTCGCCTAATCATTGGCACATCAAACTTCATGTGAACGTTCTTTTTTGCATACTATGCGCTCAATGTTTTCACACATGTAAGGCAATAGGCATGAGGAGCCCATGACTTGTCTTGGTCTCCTATATCAAAATGAACGTACACCTTGTACAATTTCTTGATATGGCTGGTAATGCTGCGCCTTTTTTAGCAAATGTTAATTCGCCACATATGTAGCAGAATTTGCTTGGATCATTTTTGCACTGCCTTGAAGTCATCGTCCAAGCCTATACTGCATCTAAAGAATAAAGACAAGAAAAAAAGTAAATTGTTTTATAAAGAAAAATAAGGATTCCATAATGTGAACATGTTAAGCCATTATAAACGCCAACTAGCAAGTTATTTGATTATTTCGTACATAAAGTAAGGGGTTGATAAAAATTCATTTCTATTTTTTGCATTTAATTTAGTAAATTTTCATAAAAGAATGTATAAAATGCCCCTTTATGTTTAAAACATTAAAATACACACTAATTCGGTCTTTATTGTAGTTTTTAGTTAAGAAATACTTTATTAAATGGATATCTATTTTTAACCCTCAGATTTTTCCCGTGCCCTACAAATAAGGTTCTTAGGCAGGTTTTAGCTTCTTTTCCTTGATTTTGTTAGCCTACATTACAAAATGCCTTTCTTGACGAATACCATGGCTTTTCGAAAGGTGGTGAACACGAAAGCATGTGCTACAGGATTATGTTTTTACTTTTGAAAAATTTAGCCTTTGCTCTAGAAAATATTATGCTAACCAAGCTAGCTCTGTCATCTAGCTCTCTTCAATCTGGAAAAATTGCTCATTTCGGCTGACTTTAGCAAATAAATGATTCAAATAAATGATTTAACAAATAATGTACATAATATGTGTATATTAAACTGTGTTTTTCTCTTAATATTTATAATTTAATACACATAATATGTGACTGCAAAGTCGTCAGTAACCCATTTTTTACATTTTTACTGAAATTTACGACTGTGGCAATTTTGCACAAATTATACCTAATTCAACAAAAAGAAAGCCAGAAAAAAATTCCACGTTACTAGGTATACAAAAATCGCTGCAGATATCCTGTACTTTTTTAGTGTTGCACAGTGTTATTAATCATTTGATCAAACGATTTCTGAACGCATACATATGTGTATATATATATATATATATATATATATATATATTTCAGAGTCGAAAATATGTAATGGGTATTACTGACGAGCGTATTGGTGTATTTATATAATTCTTAACTTCCATTAGATAAAAATGGGTCTTCTCTATTTTAACAAGGATGTATCTTTTTATACAATGATATCAATATTCGTGTTAAACGTAGCAGTTTACTCTTTACTAAATGCGGTCCCTTAAATATTTCATATACTAAAGACAAGATAATTATATAAGGGTTTGGAAATATAAATAAACACCTCTGTTTTACTTACTTGCAGATTCAGCACCTATCAGTTATTTAATATGAGGTACCGTACAAGATTATTCATGAAGCTACGGAAACTCGAAAGCTTTTGTAAGGGTTAAATATTTATTTCGAATGCGACGATCCGACTCGAACAATACATTTTGCATGACAAGGGTTTTATTGTGCTTATAATCGAGCATCAGAACGAATAATTTGAGAAACTGTTAATCGGTTTCTCATCACTTTTACTCCAAATGATAATAATTTTCCTGTAATACGGTATTCAGTGCGTACATAACAATCGATTGCTGCGGCACAACTTAGTGTAAAATATACAAATTTGTGCGCTTATGTTTTATTGAAAATTTTGTGTAAAGACTGTAGGTTAACCGCGTACATGATTCAAGTTGTGGAATTAAAGCGAAATAAGCATTTTCCACGCCCTTTTAAGGTGGATAAGATATTGATATACCTTTTATTTACAAATGCTTCTTTGATTACTAAGTATACTTTTCGTTATATGGCTATGGCAATAAACGAATTTGCGGAATAAGGGCGATGATAATCAACAGCATTACATAAAGGAATATTCAGTATTTAGGATACATTACGATTTGGAGAGTTCATTTTTCAACTATACTGTAAACATGATAGTGGGCAGAACGTAACAGTGACGATGAGCAAAAGGACAAATTATTATCAACCACTTTCAGCTCTAATTGGTATGTATTAATGTGCAAACATGTGATTTTAGCAAGGTGGTGAATGTACATACAGACAACCGCTGGATATGATCGGTTTACTAGCGGAATTTTTTTATGACGAGTAATTTCACCAGTTGGACTGGTCAACCAGACAGATGGTTCATACATTTTTACCTACTAAGAATATTTTCATCAGCGATATGTCTATAGTAATAAACAAGAGACAAATAGATCACTTAAAATTAACGCGTTATTTCCACCACGTATTTCATGCGTAGTTTGTGAGAATAGAACCTATAGATTGCGTTAAATATATTAAAGACGCGTCACCATATGTCTGAAAATGCATCCAAATTATAAACGCTAAAATCTTTCTTTAGAAATAAACGAAATATCTGTATAATAAACTTATTTCCTGAGATTTATTTTAATATTCGCCTTTTCTAAATAATATATATATATATATATATTTAAATAAGGGAGTAGTCACCAACAATGTGTATTTTTAAACATTATTTTATTATTCCGTGTCTTGGTTTTTCATTTAGAATTATGTTTGGATCATTGTAATAATGTTTTTAAGTCATTGAAATCGTTTACTTACGTTTCAGACGGTCTGATGCGTCCTCGTCAGAAATTATTTTCAAATGTGTAAAAATGGCGATTTTCGTTAGTTTGAAGTTTTTCCAAGGGGTGGAGGCTTGTAAGTGTTTATTATACATTGGTATGCTGAATTTGTTTTTTTAATTTAAAAAAAAATTTTTTTTGAGGGGGGGTTATCCAGGGAGATTTTGACCTGGCTGTAGTCAATCAGTCGCTATTTCTTTCTGCTAATGTGTTTTTTCTTTTCCTTTAGGGTGGGGTAGGGTGTGTGTGTGTGTGCGTGTGTGTGCGTGTGTGTTTATGTGTGTGTGTTTGCTTTTATTGGTTTGGGAATGTGTATATTGTTTTATAGTATTTTGGGGTTATTTGCTTTCTTAGGAAGGCGGCTGTGGTCCGAGGTCGTTACTAATGTGTATGTGTGGGGAGGGGGGACTGGCTCTTCTGAAGTAAGGGTAGGGGTGCTTTCATTCTATTTTGATATTTATTTTTTGGATTCTTGGATTTTAGTATTGTGATTTTTTTCGTTTTAGTCTTATATTATGTTTGTTTAGAAAGAGGGGTGTATTTAAAATAGGGGATTTTTTAATGTTTCTATTTATTTGCCTCCTGATATATATATATATATATATATATATATGTATATATATATATATATATATATATATATATATATATATAATGTGTAAGCAAAAACAAGACTTCAGAACAAGGTGTTTGGGCAACAAAAAGTGTATTTCAATTAACGTTACAATTGTTTCCATGTCCAGTTCGACAATTTCAAGCATTATGTCGTTTGAAAATTTCCAAATCCAGCATTTCTTCAGATTTATGAATAAGCACACTTTTAGCAATGAAGCATTTTTTGAAGAAAAGCAAGGAAGGGGAAATCCCTAGATAGAAATGCATGCGAGATATATCTACCCTTGTTGTGGTTACAGAAAATCCTATTTAACTATTAATATATCCCCTAATTTTCGTATCCTTATTTAAGAGCAGAGTCATGACAATTGCTACAGAGAGCCTTAAGCCATTTAAAAAATGTTTAATATACCTCCCATTCGTTAGGTCACTAAATTATGTCGTGTTATTTCTTTGTTACCCAATACTTAATTTTTAACATTTTTGTTTCGATATTATGGCCGTAACAGCCTTGCAAAAATGTCCCGGTTAGTTTCAGTTTCGTATTATTGGCAAGTAATGTCTATAGATAATCGTTATATTTATGCTCGGATTTAAGGCCCTTTTAGTTTGAAAGTTTAATTGAATACGAGAGTGAATAAAATGGATGTATTAAATATATATATAAAAATCCGTGTATATATTACAGGTGAAGTATTCTAATCTATTTATTGTTATTTAATGTTTTAAGATCCGTTGTTATCCTACCTGAAAAATGTTATCATATCGTTGAGTGGGAACAAATGACGGGAGATAATCCAATTATATTGTTAATTATTGCTGGTTAATTTTGTTTGAAATTGAGTCGGTCTGTATCCTATAATAGTCACTTTGGCCTAAAACTCATTATGATATGAAAATGTACTGAATTTCACGAACTCAGTATAATAACATATACGTCTGTCTCTCTCTCTCTCTCTCTATATATATATATATATTATATATATATATATATATATATATATATATATATATATATATATATATATATATATATATATATATATACAAATGTATTATATCTAGACTATTAAGCACTATATTATGTAAGTTTGGACCAGGATCTCATACAGGTTTATTGACTATTTTAAAATCTTAGATTACATCCAAGACGAATCATCATCAAAGCCGCAAAACCCTATAGTGGGCGTAGTTGTTATTTTCCTCTCAAAATAAGTATTCCTACAGCTCCCATTTAAGATCGGGAGGTATTATGCATTTGGGTCACATAGTGGGTTCTAACCTAATTTTCTGATTCATATCCTTATACATATAACATAATCTTTCCTCTTCCTGTGTCCCAACATAATGATTTCTCCCATCTCTGATTCCACCCAACCTCATTGGCTGAGTACTACCTATTCTTTCTACCTATACTTTTACAACTGTACACTGTGCTGAGGGAGACAAATTTCCATTTTTTTCATTTTTTTCATTTCATAATTTAGGAGGGTCGATCAGCGATATTTTTTATTTAATCAAAAAAATGCTGCGACGTATTTATTAATGTAACAAAGTTAATGGCATTAATATTACAAAAGTAGTCTATGCGACTATAAAAGTAAACCAACGAACCAACATTAATTTCATTAGATGAAGACATTTAAATAATAAGGTATGGAAAGAAGCCATTTTTATCTAAGAATAACACAAATGATAGAAAGAGATTTTTTTTCATATTATGGAAATAAAGATACAGCCAGGTTTAAGAATGTTTTCTTGTCAGCTGAATCAAGATTTTGTCTTGTTATTGATGCTCCCGCTGCTCTCGAATGGTGCAATCAAAGATCTGGAGAAAGATCTTTCCAAGTTGCATAAAAACGAGAGTTAAACACCGGAATAGAGGGATAATGATGTGGGGAACTTTTACTGCAGTAAGAGTTGGGAAACTTATTAGATGTGAGAAGTCAATCAATGTAAAGTAATCAATTCGAATATTAGAAACATGACTGTTACCAAGTATTCAGAAGCTGGGAATATCTCAAAACATTATTTTTCAACATTGTAATGCCCCTGCACACACTGCTAAAGTACCACAAATAGTTTTCTGATAACTCAATTCATGTGATATTTGGCCCAGGTCAAAGCCTCGATTTAAACCCAATCGAGAATATGTTGTCCATAATATATCGCGCATTGGATGGAAGAAGTTTTTCAAACAGTGGCAAACTGTGGGAAGCTGTGCGAAGCGAATGGAATAGCATCTCCTCTTAACAGTGTTCCACTTTGGTTGATAGCATGCCTAAAAGGATCTATCTTTTACAGAAATCAAAAGATAATGCGATTCCATCCTAAGCATTTATTAAAGTAAATGTCTTGTTCTGTGTTATTAGTCTCATTCAAGTTTCCTTGTTCAATTTTTCTTTGTTCAATATAGTATTTAGTGCGATAAACTGTATAAACTTTGCTGGCCGACTTTTTTCTTAATAGTTTATATATATATATATATATATATATATATATATATATATATATATATATATATATATACATATGTATATATATATACCATATATATATAATACATCATATATCATACATCATATATTATACATCATGTATATATATATATATATATATATATATATATAATACATCATATATATAACATCATATATATATAATACATCATATATATATATATATATATATATATAACATCATATATATAATACATCATATATATATATATATATATATATATAAATATAATGATGAACAGAGAAAGTATATGTGTCAGTTTATCTTAATTGTTGATAATTACCACTAAATAGAGATTGAATATGAACGGATCCATCGGGAATTCGGATTCTTAGAATTATTTCTTTGGAAGTTAATTTAAATTAATTTGTTGATAACATTTAGATTTAATCTAAAAAGACCCATAAAAATGAAACAAATAATAATTCACGTTTGAATTTTAAATTCAAAGTTTTTTTCTGGAATGAAGGAAATCATAAAAGTTACATTTATTTGAAGATGCGACGGAAATATTCGATCATGCATCCAACTGTAATTAAACATGGAAATAATTAGCAATGCTATTTTTCTGATCTGCTAAATTGTTTTATTTTGTATCCATAAGCGTTTGTATGTCTATTTGTTTATAATATACAAATTAAAACCGCAGTGCGCGTAGTTGATCTAGTGATTAAGAGCGTAACAATACACGTTTTATGTATAATTGGAGAACAGTTAAATTGATATAGTTAAACATAATGCATATATAATAGATATAATTATAAGTATAGCCAAAAAGAAACTCCGCACTTGTCACGTTTTTGAAAACCGCAAATTTAAGCCAATTCGAAGGTAACTATTTAACCTACCTATACATCATTGGATTCGCGTTTCATTCCTCTATAATCAACTGTTTATGTTCGGCTTTTAATTGAAGTGTCTTGGTGTTCAGGTAAATTAAAACAATTAATTTTAAAATCGGGAAGGCAAAAAGAAACTCAACATAATAGAACATTTTTATTTAAATGTAACTTAAGGAAATTAATGCAACATAGATACAGCAGAAATACACTGAACTTGTTAATATTTAGTAGCATAGCACTTCTGCAATTTGACAACCTACAATCTTTTGGGCATTCTGAAATTAGTCTGCGGCAACACTCAAGTAAAGGGACATCCCACTTATCTTTTATATTTTCGAAAGTTCTTTCAGATTTGAAATTTTATATTTGCGTCGCTGTTGCTTGATGTAATTCCATACGTTTTCCTCAGATTGAGATCTGGAAAGCGTGCATGCCAATCCAAATACAAAATAACATGCCCTTAAAGTTACTCCTTACGTTTGCCAGATGTCTTTATGGGAGTATTGCTCTGCATGAAGATGGGTGTATTATCCAAATTTCGGCTAATTAAGGGTAGAAAATGTGCATTCAACATATTACTGCACTTAGTCAAATTACTTCAACATTGCAAGTGAACTATAGGCCCCGGGCCATTGGCACTAATAACGCCCCGCACCATAACTGAACCTCCACAACTTTGTAGTCTATAAACTGTGCAACCAGGATTAAATTCTTCGTCCTTCCTTCGACGGGCGTACTGCCTACTATCACTGCCTATCCTATTGAACTTGCTTTCGTCGCTAAAAATCACTTTTGTCTAAGATGAAGAGTCGTGATCTTCATTGGATCTGAGGATTTTCAGACGGCGGTTTTTGTTCTTTACAGAGATCATTGCCTTCCACCTTGCAACATATTCTCGCAAATTGACTTTTAATTGAAGAATCTTGGTGTTCACGTAAATGTAAACAATTAAGGATGAAGTAGTGATGCCATATCTGGGCAGGACCTGCTATAAACAGCCTATCCTGCCTCGAAAGAGTACAAAATAGACTTCCTAGCCTAGTGGGGGATGCCCTTTTCTCTTCCCTGCAACCTGTCTCCAACAGAAGGGGCTTTGCGAGCCTGTCTTTGTTTTATCGTTATTTCCATGGAAAATGCTCGTCTGAGCTCCAATAGCTGGTCCTCCCTCCCCAATCTCTCACTAAAAAACACCCTCTAGCTGAAACCAATACCAGTAATTTTCCCCGCTTTTTATCTGTACCTAAATCAAAACGTAGATTTCATAAACAACGCTTCTTTCTTTCGTTTGTAGAACTCTCTTCCGTTTGCCGTTTTCCCACCCGATTACAACTTGGATGTCTTCAAGTCCAACATAAACAAGTTCCTGATTAACTGCCCCCTTAAGTAAGACACTTTATCAAATCTCAATTACTAACTATTAATACGATATTGTCTCATTGGTTACTGTACACAGAATAACCCTTATCCCCGAGTGGCATCCGGACCTTGATAAGTGGTGACTTCCATGTAAAAAAAAGATATTAAATTCCTTCAACTTGTATTTAGAAAGAGAGCACTTTTAACAAGATTAAAGTTTTTGGATTTTGTAACATTTTCTCTTCTATTTCTGAGACTTGATAGCATTTTTACCATGTTAGAAGTAACTGCGGAGATCCAGATTTAGAGAGCTCACGAACACTGTCAGTGTTTTGTGTTTCTACAATCATGCATACTGTTTTCTCACCACATTTCAATCTGCGGCCGATTTCCAGATCGGATAATCTAGAAAAAAGAATATCAATGAGCTCCTGACAATCATTGAGAAAAGCGAGGCATATGGATTAATGTTATGCCGTAGAACCTGGAATGAGTACAATTATGATTAGATATGCTTTGTTGGCTAAATATGAACATTTTAAGCTGATTTCAGCTCGTTTGTTACTACGGATTTTTTTCTTTTGCCTTCTCGATTTGACGTAATTGTTTTATATTGACATCGGCACTAGGATATTTCAATAAAATTCTGTAAAAATGCTGTGTAAAAATATGTACATATTAATTATAGGCGAATAAAAAATGAGAGTGCATACCTTTTTTGGCGCCACGTTATATATATATATATATATATATATATATAGATATATATATATATATATATACATACATACATATATATATATATATATATATATATATATATATATATATATATATATACAGGCAGAAGTACCCTTCGTTGATTGCCTCCAGAAAATGGACTCTGATTTATGAAAGTACTGACGTGGGTGCCTAGCGTTGCTTGGGTGTTTTGAGGTGTGAGTTGAGAAACAAAATAAGTGGAAGTAGGAAGGCAGGCTCGAACCTGTACCGCAAATGAGAAAAAAGACGGGGAAAACATGTGATGTCTTTACTGTTGAGTTCATCGCAAAATCGCATTGGCGAAGGTTTAAATTAAGGCTAGTCAATCGAAAAAAAGAGTATGCCTTTCGAAAATATCAGTGAAAAACAGCGACACCTCACTGTAGAAAAGTGTTTGGTTGAGGGTGAAGGAATTAATGTTTTTAGATGATTTTTCGATATTTGTCGTCCGAAGATAAAAGATTCAAAACGATACCGATCTCCTGAAAATATGTGGCCTCTCTCGAAAGTTAAAAGCAGATATACCCACATACACACGTACATACATTTAAACAGACTGGTGATATTTAAAAAAAATAGCCTGTATTCCCTATTTATAAACTAGTCTGGGTGCCCGCCGTATCCCGAGTGGTTCGATAAGTGCGTTGAGCAAAAAGAAAAAAGTGGTAGTAGGATAGTAGGCCCGAACCCGTACCGTAAAGGAGGAAAATAACGTGAAAAAAGTGGTCTTTGCTGTGACGCCCATCGCCAAAGCGGAAATGACGTAGGTTAAAATTAAGGTTAGACAATCGAAAATATGGCATGACTTTCGAAAATATCGGCGAAAAAAGTGACCCCTACTTGTAGAAAAGTGCCCAGTTATAAGTGTAGGAATGAATGGTTTTGCCGAATTTTTCGATATTTTTCGTCCATAGGATCGTCCTTAAAAATACTACTGATCGCGTGAAAATCCGCCCCTGTCGAAAGTTTTATACAGACATACAAACTTACATACATTTAAACATACAGCTGAGATTTATATTAAAGATGAAAGGTTATAAAAAAGGTGTGTAAAAAGATAGGTTCCTACTTTTGAGTATCTGTATATAATGTCCGTGTGTCTGTACACGATTATTATACAAAACCGGCTTCATACGATGATAGAAGAGGTATCGCGAAGCAAAATGGGTATGTTACATTTTGAAGATTGGTGGTTCATTGAAATAGTAAGGTCCGTGTACGCGCCTGGTCCCAAAATATGGAAATAGAAAAAAATAATAAAAAATATACAACGGCCTTTTGATATAGATGTGTATGAAAATACTTTGATGAGTATGTTTAAGTTTTAACAGGGATGGAATAATAAAATTATTTTGTCTGCGTTCGCGCCTTACCTCCGTAGAATGGAAAGATGCCACAAACTAACAAAGATGTTTTAATATTTATCAGTGTAAGCATATTGTAAATAATACGTTTCAGTTTAAAGAAATAATGAAATTATGAGGGCTGTGTTCGCGTCTGGCTTTCATAGAATGGAAATATATAACAAAGTTAAACGAGTTTTTATTTAAATAGAGATCCTACTTAAGTATATTTTAATAAACATATTTCAGTTTGAACAGGTATAGCATAATAAAAAATATTGCGGCCTATCCGGTTTCCATAGATATTTTTTTTCACTGAAATGTAGTTTAGAAAAATAAGTTGGCTTGGAATACTTCAAATTTTATAGAATTTCATCAAATATTACGAAATACAAATTAAGATAGATAACTTAAATTTCAATGTTTTCTTAAGAAAGTTTCAGTATAAATATTTTGCCACTTTTGGAGATGTAGAATTATTACATACCAGCTACAGTTGTAGTAGGCTGACAGTCTCGAAGCCGTGACGCGAAGGCGGAAAGAAAATGGAGTAAAAGGTTTTGTTGATCCCCCCACACCCGCAAAAATGGAAAATTGCGAGCGTCAACAAAAACAGTGTTAATAAGCAAGCAGGCTCGAACCCATACCGCGAAGGAGGGAAAGAAAGAGAAAAAAACGTGACGTGTTTTCTGTTACGCCCATCGCCAAGCCGGAAGTGAAGTAGGTTAATATTAAGCTTCGACAATCTAAAAGAGGGTATGACTTTCGAAAATATTG
>NC_136505.1:68553544-68648544 GCF_053919585.1 Euprymna scolopes
TTCATTACAATAGTATTTTTCTAAATGAGAAAATGCTGCCTAAATATATATATATATATATATATATATATACAGAGTGTCTCAATAAAATATATATACTCTATAAATTATATAAAGTTGCTACAGGACTACGCTATACCGCGTTCGAAAGAGATGTTTCGGAATAAAAAAAATGACACTTTCAGCAGGATGGAACACTTCCCCACTTTTCATCACGATGTAAGAGCATATCTTGATAGTCACCTGCAAAGCAGATAGTTAGCACCAAGAGGAATTCTCGAGTACTCTCTACGCTCACCGGATTTGACCCCCTCCATGTATGTTTCGTCTTTATTTTACATGTTAAACACACGTTTCACCCCACAAAACAACCGTGAATAAATTGACAGAAACCATTGAAACAAGATGTGTCAACATACTAATTGAACTGATTAGGAACGTTTTCGATTCAATCGGTGAGCGTTGTCAGCTGTTTATGGACAACAATGGCTAACAATTTGAACACTTTCGATAATTAGCTAGTTTCCTCATTTGTTCTCTGTAATTTGATGTATGAAACTTTGAAACTTTATTCTTTAAATAAATATAGGTTTTCTGGTCATTTAAAAAGTGTATACATTTTATTAGGCCACCATATATATATATATATATATACATATATATATATATATATATATATATATACAAAGCAACCTTTTTACATACATATATGCATATGTAGATGTATATATATATATATATATATATGTATGTTATATATGTATATATATATGTATATTATATATAAATTATATATATGTATATATATATAAATACATATATATATATATGTATATATATAGATACATGTAACTACTATAATAAAAATTTCTATAGACAGCAGGATGATACTGATCGGCATGACGTGATTGGTAATTTTCTAAACTCGCTTATCGGATATTATAATGTCTGGTATATATATATATATATATATATATATATATATATATACATATATATATGTGTGTGTGTGTGTTTATTTATATGTATGTGTGTGTATATATATGTGTATGTGTATGTGTTTATTAACATATATATATATATATATATATTCTCCGCCCTTATTCCATTCCACTATTTAATATACAAAAAAATAATTTTTCATGTCTGAACGAACAGTGCGTCGGGAACATTATAGCGATCTCGTTTTTAATCGAATTATTTATTTTACTAAATAGTACATTTGTTACATGTAAAATCTCCCATTTTTTTTCTTTTTCCTCACCATGTTTTCCATCTTATTTTAGTCGACTGAATTTCCGCTATGGTTCATTTCTTTACAAATATATATATATATATATATATATATATATATATATATATATATATATATATATACATATATATATATACATATATATATATATATATATATATATATATATATATATATAAAGTTGACGTTAGAATGGTTCTACCCTTTTATTTAAATAATCCGGCATTCACTTATCAATTAATTCTATGTAATAACCGTTTTGTTTCGTCTGAAAATGAGTTCATTCATTAAACCTCTTTATGTGTATATTTATACGGTTGCCGCATATGTATGCGTGGAATATGTTGTCATACGTGAAGGTGGGTGTGTCGCAGTTTGGATATCCGTATTGTATTTTCTACACTTTGTAAAGTCGATTGTGCACACAATAAACTTGTAATTACTTCATTTTGTCTATATGTCAACAAGCAAAGACATTGTTTACTCGATTTTGGCCGAAGACACGATGTAGACTTTAATTAACTGAATATCGTCTTTGTCGGTTTCGGTCAGCAGACTGTGCAAAGCCAACAGAAATATATTGAGTGCGTAAAAGACGAACCAAACTTTTAAACACAAACATTGCTATCATCGTTGACTAAACGCTTTCACGAAAATATATGAAATTTTTAGATCCATACGTTTTATGAATATTTGTTTTTGCACTTCAGGACATGCACAGGAGCTTATATTTATCAGGGTATTGTCATGTGAAGTTTCCACTTTGTAAATAATTTGTAACGTATTAACATGCACATTATTATTTTTAATAATCCCCCAAAGAAAATATCTCAGACTATTGGCAAAGCATGTAACTATGCTGGCAGGTATGTAAATTTGATTTTATATTTAAAAAAAATAATTTATTAAACTAAATTAAAAATATTTAAATAACCTAAATTATAAAAATCAGTAATTAATTTGTGACAATTAGCATGCACATATGTAAAACTGATTGTGTTGAACCCCGTTTTTGAACTGACTTTCTACAGATTTCTTTGTTCTTAGAAGTTTGTTTTTCTATGTTTTTCTATGTTCCAATCTAATGTATTAATATATAGTTAATGTTCTATAACGCTTATATTGTTTCATGTGTTAAATACTAATAAGTATTTATTGAAGCGATACTAACCAAAAACAACAATAACTGAGGTCGTCAATTGCATGAGAAGCCACATTGTAAGTGGAGCGAAATAATAGAAACTGCAAATTGAAATGACATAGTAGAAGGGTATAATGATCTTTCCTGGAATGTGACTGACAATGTTCATGCTTGAAGTCGGCTGCCTTGCTGCTTCTTGAAAATATCAAAAGAAACTGTGATTGGAATCAAATTATATTTCAGGAATATCCACGATAAAACTACATTGTACCAGTTATTGCGTTAAGACATTTTCTGTTTTTCGTCTCAGTATGATAAAACTAAGTTCAGTAAACGTAGAAGAAAGAAAGACAAGTTCAATCTATTATGAAGGGAACGTGTTGTAAATCAGGAAATAAATCACTCTTTTAAGCGTAATATCGATGCTCTATTAAAGAAAAAGTGGTAACTGCTTACCAATATTAGGTAGCAATTATTAATATTAGGGCATGCTTCACTTTTATATGACGACATTGTATCAGACAAATTTTATTGTAGCGCGCTAGAATGATCATAACCTGTTCTCATCAAGCGAAATTGAAAATTAAAGAGAAATTGCGAATTTATCCAAAAAGTAAATTAAATTACAACAATGGTTGTGTCTGTAAGAGTTTTTTTTAATGTTTGTTTAGAAAAGGGAACCTACGATATGATTTCAGTCGAACACGTTTCTTATAAGAAAGTCAGATAAGAGAAAATGTGTTACATCTACTCTGTGCAAAACGCACTCTTAGAGCAGTTAGTACATCACCCCCAAAATCACGAAACCGGTATTCTGCAAAATGCAAACTATTTCTGTGATCTGCGGCTACATATGAGAGAACACCACGTAATATTTCGACGTATTCGACTGTTATATACGAAACGTATTGAATCAATATTCAGCAACCATGCAAAAGGTAATTTAGTAATACAACGGATGTAATTGATTACATTAAACGATACATTCAGTACAGCAGCACATTGCCGATTTAAAAGTCAGTGTCACAAAATTATAAAACAATCTATCCTGGCTTTATTGGAAAAAAAGTGAATACATTGCATATTAAATTCAATCGAGAATTACCGAATTCACAGTCCAACAACGTAGAGTGTTCTTTCATTCCTTAGCGATTAATACAAACGGAGTCAGTGTCACAAAATTATAAAAAAATCTATCATGGCTTTATTGGAAAAAACTGAATACATTGCATATTAAATTCAATCGAGAATTACCGAATTCACAGTCCAAAAACGTAGAGTGTTCTTTCATTCCTTAGCGAGTTATGCAAACGGAAGTAGTTCCTACCCGGTACCATAAGGAGATTGTTCTAACCCGAGACTTTATTTGTAAAAGTTTTGACATAAACAATTATGGACCATAACCTACTTCCAACAGTGTGCAACATTTTAGGTTTCGATAATAAAACTAATGTTTTTATATTAAATTTTATAGAGGCTTGGTCGTGTTAGTTTAATTAGAATTGACTAAAAACTCCCGAGAAAAATGTAAATTTGAATAAAACAGAAATGTATGTAAAGATTAAACATTATATTCAAAATCATAAGATTTCTTAAAAGTTGGATTATTTTTGTTAGTTTCTCTTCATATATTTGTTTGCTAATCATAAGAGAAAAATAATTATGTTCTTCGTAAAATATTATCCTCAGCTCGGGTTTATAGTAGATAAGTTTTCCCTGTATAGTTTTTAATACACTCTCTTAATTTCCACAATTCAGTGTAATAAGAATTGGCTAGAAATGCTATCAGCAGACGTAAAAGCGGAATAAAAAAGAAAATGCCGTTGAAAGGACGTAAAGATGCAAATATTTTATTAAATGTCATTACTTTTAAAAATATATTGTTATATCGAGAGAATATGCTGATGATGTGTCTTTGTGTGAACTTAAAAATATGATTACGCTTTAAACTACGATTATATTATAATAATATCACTTCTAAATATCTTAAAGAATGCAAGTGTAAAATACAAATGGTTTAATCATGCTTCAAATATAAAATATGAGAGATTGTATATTGGTCGTCTTTTAGCAGAACGTTCGAGCTGAACGCCAGGTGGGTGACACTTTCAGCTTCCATGCGGCAACCTTATGAAGTTATATGTAATAGCTTGGTTTATTTTATGATTGTAACTATTTATTTTCGTGTTGTTAAACTCATATTTTAAGAGTGAATCATAAGGGTTTTGTTTCTTTCATTTATACATATGATCTTAGGAATGTACACTTTTAGCCTCTAATTATACAGCAACGTTAATTTATGTGACATATTCGCTTTCTTGATCTAACTGTTAAGATGCAATTTTACGATTTGAAATCTAATTGACAACTACTCTCCTCTAAAATATTAATTAGTTTTTCTAATTAGCCGTGTTATCTTATTTGTAATATATAACGCATAGGTTGAACTTATCGTGAATGTAAAAATTATATAATTGCTACCTAATGTTGAATATAATCATTCATTAAGCTTAAAAATAGAAGCGCGAACTTTTACTAGGAGTTGTTTGATTTCAATTAGACTACATTTCAATTGAATTTACTTCCAATCTCGATGTATATACACATACAATTATATATAGTAGTGGTGTAACAAGACTACAAGAGAGACAACTAAGCAAAAGAAAAAAAAAAACGCAAAGCAAAATTCATCTCACAGCAGCAAAACTGAAACGAGCCTGCCAGGGCACTATATATACACATGTAGGACTATTTGTGCATATTTTATTGGCTTGACCATATAGGTTCTTTTTATCAATTGTTTTAAGGTAGATTTTTTGTTGGTCTACCAGGCTACATTTACTAAATATGCACCCCCCTTAAAAATAACAGACGCCCCTCCTAAATAACATAGTTATAAATGAGGTTCTTCATTTTACATGAAATTAATATAGAAAAATTATTCTCCGCTTTTTGAAACTATAATCTATTCATATCTTAGAAACTATTCATTTTCTGGTATTTAAAAAAAAACTATAACAATGGTTATCTTTAAAGGATTTACTAAAGTTTCAATCACAGTAATTCTTTCATAGATTTACATATTAATTACAAAATATCTGATATTTCTCCTAACCCTCTAGACTTTATGGAGGTGAGAATAAACTTGCTGCTATAGTTTCAAATGATCTGAAATAACAGAATGGGAAAATTGATTCTCAAAATTTCTCATATGTTATATCTCCCATGTTTTTATTTTCATAGATAAAGCAAATTTCCAATGTATAAGGATTATTTGATACCAAAAACATTCATAACCTATTTTCCAAAAGATGAGAGACATAACAACAACAATATTTAGAATAAAGTCTTCAAAGATCATTTCAAAGTAAATTGAAACCAAAGCAACAAGTCATCCTTTCTCCAACACCAAGGTAAGAAATGTGTATATATATATATATATATATATATATATATATATATATATATATATATATATATATATATATCCAACCCTCTGACCTTGCTGTTGGAGAAACGATAATTTTTGCTCTGGTTTTAAATGATCTTTGAAGACTTGATTCTAAATATTTTTTGTTGAATTACAACAAAGTTTTGTATTATGTATATATATATAGTACACAACTTTGTTGTAATTCAAAGACTTACCTTTTTCTACTTTGTAAGTTTGGTTTATTTAATCTTGGATTACTTCATTACATCTATTTCGTTAATGGAGTGGCAATTTTATGATTTTATGTGTTCATAAAAGTATCATCAATTCTTCTGATGTTATTTCCATTCGATGTTACCAACAAATATATATATATATATATATATATATATATATATATTTTACACAGTGATCACAACTTATCAAGGCCCGGAAGCCACTCAGGGATAAGGCTTATTGTAAGTACATCACGTTAGTGTGGAGATTTGATGAAGTGTTCAATTAAGGGGGCGGTTAATTAGGAATTTGTTAACATTGGACTTGAAAACATCCAAGTTGTAGTCTGGAGGGAAGCAGGCAGATAGAACAGAGTTCCACAGGCGTACAGTTATAAGTAAGAAGCTTTGTTCATGGAATCCGCGTTTTGATTTAGGCACTGATATAGAGTGGGGAAAAGTTTTCACAGTGGATTCAGCTAGACGGGTGTTTTTCGTGAAAGATTGGCGAGGGGGGACCAGAGATTAGAGTCTAGACGAGCACCTGCCATGGAAATAACGATAAAACAAGGATAGGCTCGCAACGTCTCTTCTGTGGGTGAGATGTTGCAGGGTAGAGAAAAGGGCATCCCCCACAAAACCACGAAGTCTCTTTTGTACTCTGTCAAGGCAGGATAGGCGGTTTTTAGCAGCTCCTGTCCAGATATGACAACAGTATTCCATCCTTGGACGTACTTGGCTTTTATATAGATAGAGAATTGCATCAGTAGTAAGATATCTTCTGGAGCGGTAGAAGGATCCCACCATCTTTCCAGCGACCTTGGCAACCGACTTGATGTATGTGTTCCATTTCAGATCATGAGTAAAGGTCAAACCCAGAAGCTTGACAAAACACGGGGCTTCACCCAGACGAGAGCCATCCATCACAATTGATGTCAGAGGGGTATCAGAGCGTTGATGATGTAAGGATAGGAGTTTGGTTTTGGATGCATTAAAGGTAACCAGCCACATCTTCCCCCACTGAACCACGCGCTCGAGATCAGAGGAGAGAGAATCAGAGAGAACTTTGTCATTTACAGCCTTTGATGTGTTGCCGTAGATTGTCGTGTCATCAGCATAGATGTCAACGAATGATTTAAGTATGTGTTTAGGGAGGTCATTGATGTAAATCAGGAAGAGAGTTCGGTCCAGGATTTTATATTGCAGGCCTCTGATTTTTGTCCACCTACCATTTCTCTTATGAGCCAATCGAAGAGAAATGATTTAATGATTGAGAAAACATTTCCAGTTATACCATAGCTGGAAATCTTGTGAAGTAGACCCCTATGCCATACCTTGTCGAAGGTCTTTGATATGTCAAGAGCAATTGCCCTAGAAAGGAAGCCTTTGTCAAGAGATTAACCAATCCTGTGTGATATAACCGTCAGCACATCTGCGGTAGATCTTGCAGAGCGGAAACCATATAGTGTGTCACTAAGAAGGTTATTCCTGCTGAGGTGGTTGACTATTTCTCTATTTAATATGGATTCCAGCAACTTACTCATAACACACAGGAGGCTTATAGGTCTGTACTGAGAGAAAGATGCCTTATCACCTGAATTCTTAAATACAGGACAAGCTGATGAGGTTTTCCAGGAAGTCGGAAAGCACTTCTCCTTAAGGCAGCGCTTAAATAGTTTCGTAAATATGGGTGCAAGTTCTGGTTGAAGCTTTTTTAACACTATAATTGGGATGCCATCAGGGCCACTTGCTTTAGTGGAATCTAGGTCTTTTATTAGCTTGGCGACCTCATGCACGGATATTTGTATGCTACCTAGCTTTTTCTGTGTTATAGCAGGAAATATGGGGAGTGGATGGCCTTGGTCGCATAGAGTAGAATTAGCTGCAAGTTCGTTGCAAATATTTTGGCCTTGTCTGACGCATACATATATATATATATATATATATATATATATATAGACAATATATATATATATATATAAGAATCGATGTATGCATACATGTATAATCTTACAAAGTATTAACATTTAAGCTGCTTAATTTCAATATTATTTTCCGTATTTTTATATATAGACATAATAGATTTCCCCCTGATATATATTTTTTACGGTTTTCTATTTATTTCATATACTACTTGACATCAAATCATCATCCATATTTTTAAACACCCATCCATAGAGATTGTGTAAACTAGCTTAAAATGTATTAATCCGATTTTTATATCACCCGTCATCTCATGTAATTGTTTGTGAGTCGTTCATGGTGTCTTAATATAACAGGAAAATGAAAAACTGTTGCAGTAATAATTTAAAAATCAGTTACCGAATATATATTCCTTGATCTCAATTTCTTATTAAAGCGTTAAATTATGTATTTGATTGAAATCAGGTATCTTTGAAAAGATTCATATTCTATGAGTACAAGTTTTAGATATCTCGCTTCTGTGGTGTATGTAGTATTTTGCTTCTCTATAATTTTAAAAGTGAATTAAAAATACAAAAGTTATTTCACTTAAATTTTTTACTATGCTTATATTGAAATGTTATTATAAGACGTGTGTGTAATTTATCTTTTACTGGTAAAGCTGAATGTTAACATTTCCTTCAACATGTTTGTTAAATTATACATTATTGCTGTACCAGTATTTTATTTTATAGTAGGCTATTAGACATTTGTATATAATTGATGGTTACACTTTGGAATCAAACTGATTTTATATTTGTAACTGTTTAAACATATCCACTTAGATGTTCAACTCCTTATATATCACCTTTCTTACACATGACTTAACATTTTCGTTCAGATTCTCATTGCTATCGATAACATATAATATATGTACACTTTCAATATTTCTAATGATTATTATTTAATCAGTTAGATTAAATTCTTGGGGTTAGTTATGTATAATTGAATAAGAGTAATCTGTTTATTTCATTTCATAACCTTAATATATATATATATATATATATATATATATATATATATATATAAGTATTTATTCTTTGAATACTAACGAGTCACATGCTGCCTATGCTACAAATATCTACTGAAATTAAGGTTATTGAGTTTGTCACCTTATGAAAATAATACAATTACTGTACAACATTAAATATATTTCGTTTACTCAGACGACGTGCTGTATAGAATATGAAATTTCACAATACATTACCACGAAAATTTTAACCGTCAACCCTACTATAGTTATGGATGAATCTGTTTGCTAGTTTCTAAATACATTTACAGTATGCATTTCTTGTCAGTTCTGTCAGAGATTTACTTCCTGTCTTTTGAAAGTGGTTTAAAGACAAATCATTTTTGCGATGGGGGCTTAGTGTCTAAAACGTAATAGCAAAATTCTGACAAGCATCCCAACTGATTAATTCCCATTGACTCCAACCCACCCAATTCATATCATGTAAGTCTTTCACGTGTCTTAATCGACCCCGCCCGACTTGAAGGAAGCCTGTCTTACGATTTCCGAAGGACAGAAGCCAATTGATAGGATTTTAAACTCTGTCTAATTGATTTGATTCTTTTCTTTGTTTTCTCTTCTTTAACAAATCCATCTTTATTATAGACTTCGCTTTAAAGGATTGATTTGAAAACTGTCACCACCAAGGCCAGGATTAAGTCTAGGCCGGCGCTTTCGTTCTTAATTGATATATTCCTGTATTTACTTAAACAATTTAAACGTCTTGCCACTCTCTCCCTCGATTTCTCTTTCTCAACTATCTTGTTCATTCTCTCTCTATTTCTCTGTTTTTCTCCCCTCTCTATCCCTATCTCTCTATATATACATATTGCATACATACACACACGCGCACACACACACACACACACACCCACACACACACACATATATATATATATAAATTTACACTGCAAAAAAGATTTGTACTGGCTTGACATTTTACCTATAATTTAGTATCATAAAAATATTTCTGAATACGCACTATATGGTAAATGGAATGCTCACTAGGCACTAATATTACCAATCTGTAGAAGTCTTGTAAGGAAAGGTTTACATATGAATTATCTCCTTCCAAATAAGCACTAACAAAAATAGTCGAACATTATATCATAGTAAACTTATCAATTTAGAAAGAAAACATATGTGTCAATAATTTGGTAACTCAAGGTTTGAGGGAAAATTTTATTTAGCAAATGATTTCCTATCTATCTCATAATCGAAAATTAGTGATACTTCAAAGAGAGGGTGTCATGATTTCTAAAAACTTCCTCAAGTGAAGGTAAACACCATATGAGATACTAACTTATGCATATTTATATATTTATATATAAACTAGCAAGACCACCTGGCGTTGCTCGGGATCGTATAAGACAATGAGAAAACTTTTGAACATGCCTGTTATTCTTAGGATAGAGGAATTTTTTATGCATATATATATATATATATATATATATATATATCATTTGGCATCTGCAGCAAAGGAATATTCTACCTACCATAGCACGGGTATTACACACCCTATGTATGGAATAATTGTACCTTCATTTGACAGGACATTTACAGCACGTATGTGAAAAAATTTCCGTACCAAGGGCGACTTATGTACAAGACATATTTAAAATTATTTAAATATGTTTCTGTTGTGCTAAATTTCGGTATGTCGCATACAGGCAAGAGTGTGTTTGTTTATACATCAGAGTGCTATAGTGAAGAAGCACCGGATTTTTTATGTAAATGTTATATTACTCGAATATATTACGTGTTTCTATTTTGAGAACTCATATACGTCACAGATAAGAATTTCTTTGCTTTTCATATGGGTACTTTACTGTATAAGTACCTTATTTCCTAGGTAGGATACAGTAGAAGTACCATTTTTTCTAATATAAAAATGAAAGAACTCGATACTTTAAAGTCATTTTCCGTTGTACTAAATTTTCTGTGCATCTAACGTAAAAATTTGTTTGCTTTTCATCTATTGCTATAGTGAAGAAGCACTTTACGTCTCATTTAAAAGTCATGCTATTCGATTATATAATGTGATTTTCGGTTTAAATGACTTCTATGCACGTAACAGTTGATTTGTTTTTCATATGAGTACTATACTACACAAGTACCTTATTTCTTGGGTAGGATAATGGGCAAGTACCTTATTTGCAATACATAGATGAAACTACCCGGTGATTTTACATATTTTTCTGTTGGGCGAACTATTTCGTATGTATATTTTGGTTTTCTTAATAGAGTGCCATATTAAAGAAGCACCTTATTTCTTATATAAATCTAATACTACTCGAATACATTATATAATTTTCGGTTTGGATTATTTTATGTACGCCACGGATAAGATTGCCTTTGTTTTTCAGGTCGTAAACCGGATGCTGAGTTACAACATTCGTTACAATGTCATTTGAGTTTTATAATTATACTAGATTACCCGTGACCCGTTGGGTCAGTATGTTATATTAGCTATGAAATTAATGTATGAGCGTGACACTTGTGACGTAAAGAAAATAGTTTTTGTGACATAACAACAACATTTCTATGGAAGTATATTAAAATAACAAAAGAATATAGATAGATTTCTATGAGTCGTTCTGTTTATAATTGTTTATTAAAAACTTATAGCTATTGAATTATAAGTGGTTTTCCACACTTATAATTATAATTTAAACGCGAAAAAAAACCATTGGGACGCTGAAAACGTACACAGTAAAAAAAAAAACATCTTATCGTAACATTGAACTTGAAGACGACCATATTATAGTCAGCTGGAAAGCAGGCAAATGGAAGAGAGTACCACAGCCGTGCAGTTCTAAGAAATAAGCTTTGTTCATGGAATCTACGTTTAGGTTTGGGCAGAGATAAATAGTGGACGAAAATTATTTACAGTGTTTTCAGTTAGTCGGGTGTTTCTCGTGTAAATTTTGCAGGGGGCGTTATAGATTGGAGCGCAGACGAGCAAATGCCAGGAAAATAAGGATAAAGCAGCGATAGGCTTGCAACATCTCCTCTGTGAGAAAGATGTTGCAGTTGAGAGAAAAGGGCATCCCTCACTAGACTGGTAAGTATATTTTAAACTCTGTCAAGGCAGGATAAGATATTTCTAGCAGCTCCTACCCAAATGTGGCAACAGTACCCCATCCTAGGCGCTTATATAGGTAGAGAATTGCATCGATAGAAGGACCCCGCCATTTTCTCAACGACTTTTGCAACAGATTTGTATATATGCGTTCCATTTCAGATCAGCAGTTAAGCCCAGGAGCTTGTAAAAACATAAGGCCTCCCCAGGATTAGAGCCATTCATTTCAATTGATGCTAGATGGCGATCAAAGCGTTGATGATGTAAAGACAGAACGTTGGTTTTATAAGCATTAAAAGTAACCAGTAAGCTCTTTTCTCATTGTACCACGTGCTCAAGATCAGTGGTGAGAGAACTTGGTCGTTCACAGTCCTGGATGTACTACTATAGATGGTAGTGTCGTCAGCATAAATGCCTAGGAATGATCGAAGAATGTTATTTGAAAGATCATTGATGGAGATTATGAAGAGAATTGAGCACAGGATTTATCCAAGAACTGATGCTCGCGGATTCCAGCATTAATAATGTGAGCTTCTGATTTCTGCCCATCAACCACGACTCTTATGTAACTATCAGACAGAAATCATTTAATAATTGAGAAGACATTTCCAGCAATTCCGTAACTGAAGATTTTGTGAAATAGACATTCATCCCATAGTCTATCAGAGGCTCCTAATATGTCAAGAAAACTGCCCTAGAAAGGAAACCTCTGTCGAGAGATTCGCTAATCCTATGAGAGATAACCATACGCACATCTACTGTAGATCTAGCAGATCGGAAGTCATTGTGTGTCACTAAGAAGTTTATTTTTGCTGAGGTAGTTGACTACTTCTCTATTTAACACAGATTTCAGCAACTTACTCATGACCACTTATTTGTCTCTACTGTGAGAGAGATGCTCGACCAGTTGAATTCTTAAATACAGGGCATACTGACGAGATTTACCACGGTGTTGGAAAGCAATTTTCTCTAAGAAAACGCTTAAACATCTTTGTAAGTATGTGAGCTAAAATTAAATTCCTTATTGCTTTACGACACAAATAAAAAACGGCTTATTTATATTCTACGCACTGTACGATTTATGAAAAATTACTTAACATTTTTAAACGGATAATGATTTCTATAAAAGTTAATAATGAGTGAATTTCATTTTAACAAAATTGTATGATAATGCCAGTAATGAACACAGTCTCAAGATTAATTTTCATGCTCAATATGATGAGTTAGCTTTTAAACACGTCGATTTTGCAGTATTTTTGCCGAACTTCGCAAAGTAAAAATGACTGTTTAATTAGCTATTTTTTATGGTTCGAATGATAAATTCCTCTACTTTTGCTATTATATTTAAAATTTAATATGATATTTAGATTTGAGATACAACAAACAATACTTTCCCTGTTTTCCTATAATTATTCCAATCTCATGAAATGCCTCTTCTCAACTGAATAGCGAAAAATAATATGTAAACATCAAACTACCTTTGATTATGTTTATTCACGGACGAGTACCTTTCAAATGTACGCATTTTGTTTATAAATACTAAGAGACGAACAATTATCTATGCTAACTATTATATGAAAAAAAGTATTTTATTTGAATTATGTAAAAAAAATATTTAACTTATTATATGTATATAATATGTGTTTGATTAATGCATAGTATGTTGATATCTTCTTCCATTGTATTAAAACATTAAGGTTATTTCTAAACATCACACTGCCCGTCCAATTACAAGTATAGCTGCTGTGTTTTTTATTTGCATAACAGGAAATATTTCCAATGTAGAAACATGTTGAAAATGCTATGTGACTGCGAGGCGCTTTTTTTAATAACCCGAATCTTTACATTCCAGACGATTATATTAATTCCCGTACAAGATAATTTCGTTATCTAGACATTTTTGACTGATTCAATTATTCAAACTAATCATCTACTCAGGTTCCTAGCTCCTTATCTTTTTTATTTTCTTTCTGAAGAGACTGAATCCTCCTAAAACCTTTATACATGTTATTCGTAAAAGCAATAAAACTCCAAGTTTCTATATACCGGCATTGTAATTATTTATATATCCTGGGGTCGCTTGAAAAATGAAGCATTCTCGATTTTGTTGAGTAATAACGTAGAAGAGCTACAGAACAAGAGAGTTCCATTTGATGGGCGACCTTTAGAGCTCTTAAAGGTTATTTTTCTAGATTGTCACTACTACTACTACTACTACTACCTTAGTGTACGTTTATCAAGAATTCAATAATGCAAATCTGATTTTTACACACGCCAATGGCAGCGGTTATTTGCTTTAGAGTTTTATAAAGTCAATATCTGCAACGGAGTAATTTTATCGTTAAGGTCATAAATACATGCATTCAGACATCACAAATTTGTAATTTTAAGATGAAATTAAAATAGGAATCATGACCCTTGGGACGCCCCTCCTATGTATATATGTGTGGCCATTAAACTCTATAAAATACGTTTAAGTCTCTACGTACTCTAAATTTACCCACCTGCTAGAAATATTGTTTATGTAGAAGCACTTAAGAATAAATGTTACACGTACGTTTACCAGTGTTTAGATATGCGCTCCTTAATGTTACATTGTAATCTCTTCTCTATATAAATAAAATGAACTCCTATTTCCCCTCTGATTTTGACATTAATAGGATTAAAAATCAAGATATATAATATGCACAAACGGCAGAACAATATCTGAAGTGTGTTACAGGCTTATTATTTCTCAAATTCCTCGATAATCTTAGATTTCTATACTTTTTCTGCTGAGAAGTCACAGCCAAAATCGGTTAAGATCAATGGAAGTGGAAAAATATTTTCTCTCTAATGAATTCCTCCTCCCCCTGCCACCACTTAACACCGTTTGGGGATCGTTCACAAGGAACAGTTGAGAAGAGAACACCGGTTTGGCTTCGTAGTTCTTTCATGTGAAGTTATTTAAAATTACTGAACAAAGCTCCAGTGCTCTGTGGCGTAGTGTTTAGCGTGCTGGACAATTCACATTATATTTTCACGTTCGCGCCGACCTATCGTAGTCGTTTTTTTTTTTTTTCCTAAACAACGGGAATGGACTTTTCTTGGTGGTCGAACTGTTTACGTTGCAGATGTTTTTTTTTTTTTTTCACACTTTATTTTCCTACTTTTACTCATGACTTCGGGTTTGATCCTTCCTACTTACCTACCATAACATTTTTTACAACTCCCCCCCCGTCCCGGAAACAAACACTCGGGCACCGCCGGGTACCCCTGCTAGTTTTTTAATAAACAGATTTGATTACTAATGTGATCCTTCGAGATATTGTACATTGAATAGTTAAAACAAAAGCGGATTTTAATGTTTTAAGATAAGTACCAAGATATAAAATAATAATTCCAATTCTTACATCATATTTTGATAAAAAAGAAGAACTAAAAAATAAAATATTCAGCTAGAACAAACGATTAAGCCTACTGGCGAGACATCTATAAAATAAAATGCACCCAATGCTGTTACATCATGGGGGTGTAAAAAAGGGTATTGTGGATTTATATTTCGTTTAATCAATTCGGAATATTAAAATTTATCAAATACACCTGGGAACGCCGGGTAATCGAACTAGTTAACACATCCTCCTCCGCAAAAAAAAGAAAAAAAAATGGTGGAGCCTTTTGCTGTTTGATCTTGCTTCTTTAGAGGTAATGTCATGCTCTGTAAATAGGTTAATAGATGAAGAATTGATCTTCAACTATCCATGTCTTCTGGATATATATTTTATTACTGCATATTTTCTTTGTACGATGTTGTAGTTAACACACCACCCTATACTTTATATTATATTGATAAGGGTCAACATTAAGATAGTGTCCAGGTAAAACTAACTTTCTTTGTACGGGTAATATAAAATACTGATCAGTGCGAATTATCAACGCATCAAGCAATTTATAAAGATACTTTTATATGTTGAACTGTACAATTGTACAAGTGGGCTTAAGAGATTCAGCCATAGTAAAATATCAACGTCATAAGATCAGAGAATGAATGTGTCATCAACATATGGTAGCCATATTATTAATTTTATTCATATTGATTCCAGAGCCATTTCTAGTATTCTGTTGCCTCGTACCTAATACTTTTGCTCCGTCATGGCTGACGGACCGAGAGCGAGCATCATCGTAATAAACTAACGTGTTCTGTTCTAAAAATTCTTCAGTTCAACAGAATGATTCCTGGGTTGGGCAATATATATTCGTACACATGGTCCGTGTCTGACTAACACCTATGAAAAATCAATAGTTCAAATAATCCAAACATTCCATATTAATCATTGTCTTTAATGAATCCATAACAAAAAACACTATTTATTCTACAAATTTATTCATTGAATATCAACAATCTAGGTAAAAATATAATAATTTACTTCGAATAACAACACTTAAATCTCATGGAAACTGTTTAAAAGTAGAATTACAGAGTTAGTCATAATTTACCGTCCATAATAATTCTTTCCCTGAAGTCGATATATGTGTATGTATGCGATTTACTATATTTAGTAACACATTAGAAATCGCTAAAAATATTTTTTCTGGGCATGAATTTAAATGGCGTAGTTGTGCGATTCTGAGTGTATGTTTCTAAACTAACAATTATTTATTCATGACATATTAATATTTACACAATTTCCTATAATGCATGGTCTTTCCTTTCTTTTGATACTATTTTATAGCAAGCCCCACTCCTCTAATGGTTTACTTTTACTTGTGCAACTGCCATTGCGTAAAGGTAGCATGCGTACCTCAGATTTAACCGACGTAAGTTCAGTTCAAACAGACAGACGTATATAGAAGCTAGAAATAAATGTAAGAAAGAAATAGCGACAGCTATGAGAGAATTAACTGAAACCAAAGAACGTATCGAATCACAGTAAGTAGGAACCCGTGATTTCTGGAAAGTCTACAAAAGTGTAGTAAATAATTGAGCATCAACATTTCCCCCACTATCCAACAATCATGAGGTTGTTTGCTCAGGAACCTAGAAAGCTAACCTGATTTCTAGTCGGTTTGCCTCCATCTCCACACTGGACCCTGTACACCATTCCCTCCCTAACTTTATTTTGCGGGCAGACGCCACGCTAAACGATCTGAAAATCACCCCTTCTCAGATGCATTCTATAAAAAAACTTTCCACTTCAAAAGCATGTGGACCTGATCTCGTCTCGACTGTGCAATTAAAAAAAATGCTCCGCCGAAGGAAATCCAGTTCTCTTCAACCTTTACACAAAATGCCTTAATAAATCTTCCTTACCGGACTGCTGGAAAACTGCTTCTGTGGTAACAGTGTTCAATAAATCTGTTTAAAGAACTGGCCCACTAAATTATTGCCCCATTAGCCTCCTCCTACTTTTCTCCAAAATATTTGACTCCCTGATTAACCAAGCCCTAGTCCATCACCTTACAGATGCTTAAATTCTGACTTAACAAAAATATGGATTAAGGCAGGCCCGTTTCACAGGAAATATCCTAACTGTAATCCCAGAACGTATATACCATTCACTGGATAAAGCAGGGGAAGGCAGAGCGGTAGCTCTACATATATCTAAGGCTTTTGAATGGGTATGACATGAAGGTCTCCTAAGGAAAATCACATCATACGGTATCACCGGAAGAATACTTAACATAATCAAATTCTTCTTAAATAAGAGAAAAATCCAGGTTGTCCTCGACTGTCGTAACATTTAAACAATATGATATAAATGCGTGAGTGTCTCAGGGGTCTAAACTTGGACCTTTATTATTCCTAATATTAATAAATGACCTCGCTGACTAAATTGTCTCTAGGATGGGTATATATGCTGATAACATCACGTTCTATAATAGGCACGACAGGAAAAAAATTAACACATATCTAGAGAAATGGCAGACACATCAGAGAATGACGTCCAATCTGTAGTGGAATGGGGACAAAAATGTATGGTAACATTCAATGCTGCAAAGACTAAACTTGTTTCCTTTAATAATTACAAGACACCTTCTCTACCACCAATAGCAATGGCCAAAGACTCATTATCTGAAAGGATGTCTTTATGTTCACAGGAAACAAGAGTTGGAACAATTACCCAGGACGGCTGGGAAGAACTTCAAAGGTAATGTGAGCCGACATCTTGTGCCCAACTCCATACATAGTACCCCTGTAGCTTATGTCCCTGATAGTAGCCCTCTACATAAAAGTCGTCATGTGCCTTGTTTGGGATGAACAAATCTCAATTACATCGGGCCAGCAATAACATTAGTACCTATACGTACTTTCAACAGTTTCATTTATCTGTTTGTGTACTATGCATTATGCACAAATAAACACGGTCCTGGATATGAGCTTGAACTATATCCAGTGTCGAGGCCTCAGCTTGCAGGCTTTGGGGAGTGCGGTGCCACCCTTTAATTACCATTGCTCCCTGGTCTACTCTGAACCCGGAGTGTTAGTAACTGTTAGGGTCCCAACTATGGGAAAAATAGAAACCGACTTGAAAACAACAAGTTTATTCTATTAAAAATGTCTTAAAACTCTTTGGATTCGGCATTAAATAACCCGAAAAGGGTTGATATGCCATAAAACAAAACCAACCAACTAACAAAGAAACACTGAAAAATAGATTGTATCTGCATTCTACTCCCACCTCCCTCTCTTTCTCTCTCTCTCTCCCTCTCTCTCTCTTTATTCTATTGTTTTCGCACGGGCATAAATTATATATCTGATTTCGTCTCTCTCCGCCTTATACAATTTCTGTAGAAATGTATACAAATTAGAAAAGCATTAAATCCAAGGCATGGACATTGTTAAACAAAATGATTTCACTATAGGCTTTAAAAATAAAGGTACACGATTCAATTTGAAATGTAGTTATCTTCAAAATGCACTTTTATAAATTTTACAAAGTAAGGTATAAAAATTTAATTAAAATTGAATCCAAAAATTACCTTGGATTTATTTCATGTAATGTACATTCTGTTGAACTTTTTCAAAAAGAAATCATTGAAAATTTTATATTTATATGATTAATTGCTAGATGAAAGATAATGTTTTTAAATTGCAACAAAATGTACATTACATGAAATAAATCCAAGGTAATTTTTTGATTCATTTTAAATTAAATTTTTATACCTTACTTTGTATCTTATCTTTTTTAAGATAATATTTTAAAACTCTCCTTTTCCATATTTAAGTTTGTATTTCTCCTCACACCACAACTCATTTTTGCAACCCTCTCTTTGTATTATTACATGTCTGAATATTCTCTCTCTTTCAGTTTTTATTTCTAATTTTTTCAACACCCTCTTTATAATACAGGTTTGAATAATGAAATATTCTGATTTTTTTTAACAAAAACTTTAAAATAACTTTTTTAGATTAAATTTTTAAAACTTATTTAAGAATAGAAAATCTTAAAAATTTAATAAGGAACATATTTCATATAGGTTTCATTAACAAATATTCAGTACATAACGCGAAAAAAGAGATGCCAATTTCGAAAGGATTGTATAACTGGTCACGGTAAATAGTAGTCCTCGTCAGCGAAAATCTTTGTTATTATTATTCTATTATTATTATTATTATTATTATTATTATTATTATTATTATTATTTAAAACATGTTGTGTCCTGCTCTTTCGTGCAAGGACTAATTTCATTCTTTCTATTTTCCTCTTTACTTTCTCCGCACACATATACAAATACTGAATCCTCTCATTGCTTACTCTTAATCACTCTAAAAAGACATAATATATCTAGTTTTTATTGACAATCTTCAAGTACAACCGACGCATTCGATATTCATTCACTTCATCACATACATTCTTCCTCATTCTGTCAAGCAGGTATAGAAAAGTTCTGTATCACCCTTTCCCAACTTTAACTTTGTACCTGCAGTGTATTTTTCTATTTACATGTGACTGACTTTCTGTCTTGGTATCTATCGGCTTCTCTGAGAAAATTTAGTTCAGTATGTCAAAAAACCTATATACATATAAATGTGTGTGTATGATTGTAAGACATACGAATACTTACGCATATATATATATATATATATATATATATATATATATATATATATATATGTGGGGGTGTATGAATATATGAATTCGTCTATGCATCAAACACATAAGTTTTGTCTGCATATCTGTCTCTCTTCGACGACTGTTATTTGTGATTCAAAATAAATATACAAGAATCACGCAAGTATTATGTAGATGCAGTTATATTCGGCCCAAAGATTCTCTACTACTGATTAAACCGATAATAGAACACATCACAACTTATTAAGAACCCATAATTTGATGAGAATGAAGCTGCGTCATCTGCACGCTATACTATTCTTCCCTACATGAGTGCAATTCCCGAATTTCATTACGTTGGTCTCCATGCAATTCTACTTCAAATGTCTCTTTTTGCTACTTCTAATTGCATTGGAATAAAAACTCATATTTACAAATGAATTTTATACTGAAGTAGAAATTATTTTTATCGCAATTAATTTTATCGAAATGATTATCTAATACGATGATCTACTTTCATTCCTGCAGGTGTTACTTTTTATAAATATGCATGTTTGATGCATACACTACCATGCCTATAATTTAAACTTGATTATAGAGCATTTAATATTGTAGTTACCAGTTCTTTATATATATATATATATATATATATATATATATATATATATATATATATATATATATATATATATACTAGCATTTCAGCCCGGCGTTGCCCGGGTTTTTGGAGGTGTATGTTGAGAAAAAAAAAAGAAAAAGAAAAAGCGGTCAATTTTTTAAAACTTTGACCCCTATTATGTCCCCTTAACATTTATTGTTTTGGACTCAAATCAAGTTATTAAGTTATATCCATGTCCAAGGAACCTATATCTAAAATTTCAAGTGTTTAGACCCACAATTGGCGGAGGAGTTTGGTAGAATTCTCAAAGGTCAAATCGTTGAACTTTGACCCCTTGCTCGGGTGTTTGGAGGTGTATGCTGTGCAAAAAAAGCAAAAAAACAAAAAAAATGGTTAATTTTTTAAAAATTTGACCCCTATTATGACCCCTTAAAATTTATTGTTTCGGGCTCAAATCACTTTATTAAGTTAGATCCATGTTCAAGGAACCTATATCTAAAATTTCAAGTGTTCAGACCCAAAATTGTCGGAGGAGTTTGGTAGAGTTCTTAAAGGTCAAATCGTTGAAATTTGACCCCTTAACAGCCAAATTTCTGGCTGACACCCGTCACATAGATTTTCCCAAATCTCAGTACCCGGCATTTCAAATTTCGAGTCTATAGACTAAAAATTGACAGAGTCATTGCGTAGGGAAATGTACAAAGACAGACAGACACTCAGACACACAGACAGACAGTCAGACAGACACGTTCACATTTATAGATATATAGATAAGTGAACGTGTCTGTGTATCTGTCTGTATGTCTGTCTATCTGTCTGTGTACATTTCCCTAGGCAATAACTATGTCAGTTTTCAGCCTACGGACTCGAAATTTGATATACAGGGTACTAAACTTGGGGAAATATATCTAATCGGTTTTCGGCAAGAAATTTGGCAACTAAGGGGTCAAAGTTCAACGGTTTGACCTTTGAGAACTCTACCAAACTCCTCCGAGAACTTTTCGTCTACGCACTTGAAATTTTAGATATAGGTTCGTTGGACATGGATCTAACTTAATAATTTTATTTGAGCCCAAAACAATAAATTTTAAGGGAAAATAATAGGAGTAAAATTAAAAAAAAAAAGTTGACGGCTTTTTTTTAATCAACATACAACTCCAAATACCCGGGCAACGCCGGGAAACTATGTTAGTATATATATATATATATATATATATATATATATATATATATATATATATATATATATATATATATATATATATATGCCTTTTGGATCATTTTGGACCATTTGGAATTTACCCATTGGATTGGAAATTTTAAATTCGACCGTTTTGGATTTTTACCATTCTTGGATTTTTTACCCTTCACCGGACTATCCATTCATGTGAAATCTTTTTATCATTTTTTTTACCCCCTAGTCCCCTTACCTCACCCTTTTTTTAACCAAGTAAGATCTGTGACTTACTTTTAGTTTCATTAAATACTTTTATATGCAAAATCCGATCCCCCATTTTGCTAATTTCTACCCTCTGATGAGAAGGAGAGCATTTCTTCGAAACTCCGCGCATTAAGGACTATCCACTTATCTTGTGCTTCCTTTTTTAAAAGTAAATATGTTTTTAACTCTTTTTCAAGATGTCTTTTAACATGTTTTATTAATCATTTGTTCATATTATAAGCTCTATTTCCTTTTCGGTTTTATTGAGCTTTTACATCTGGTTGAGATTATTTACCTGTAAATATTAACTCTTTAATATTTATAATATATTTTAAGTTTACCATTTTTGATTACCTTGGTAAACTTATTGTAATTTTTATTTTATATATATATATATATATATATATATATATATATATATATATATATATATATAGATATACATATATATATATATATAAAAGTGAACGTGTCTCTATGTGTGTGTGTGTGAGTGTGTGTGTGTGTGTTTACATTTTGCTACACAATCACTCTGTCAATTTAAAGACTACCGACTGGTAATTTGATATACAGGGTACAGATATTTTGGAAAATCTTGGAAATACGTTTGCGGCCAGAATTTCGGCTGTTAAGGGGTCAAAGTTCAACGATTTGCCCTTTGAGATCTCTACCAAACTCCTCCGACAATTTTGGGTCTAAACACTTGAAAATTTATAAATAGGTTTCTTGGACACGGATCTAACTTAATAACAAGATTTGAGCCGAAAAATATAAATGGTAAGGGGCTAAAATAGGGGTCAGATTTTAAAAAATGTGACCTCTGCGGTTCTACCAAATTACTCAGATTGCTGGTCTAAACATTTAAACTTTTACATAAAGGATATTAAGAGATAAGGGGAGTTTTTTAATCGGTTTGGATCGAAAATCTTTAGTTACCAATATATAAATGTATGTATGTATGCATGCATGCATGTATTTATGTATGTATGTAAAACTTACGACAGAGGCGCCGCATTTTTACGAGATCAGTATCGTTTTGAACGCGTCCATTTCAGACGAAAAATATCGAAAAAATGACTAAAAACATTAATATCTTCACCTTGAACTTTCCATTTTCTTCAGGGGGTCGCTTTTTCGCCGATATTTTTTTAAGTCATCCTCTCCTTTCCATTGTCTAGCTATAATTTAAACCTACGTCACTTTCAGGTTTGGCGGTGGTCGTAACAGCAAAGACGACAGGTTTTTCCCTTGTTCTTTTTCTCCTTCGCGGTACGGTTTCGACCCTGCCTTCCTACTACAATTTTTCTTTTGCTTAACACACACACACAAACTGCCGGGCAACACCGGGCTGAAATGCTGGTATATATATATATATATATATATATATATATATATATATATATATATATATATATATATATTTAAATTAAATTATAATTCAATGAATTTCAAAAAACTCTCATTGAAATGAAATGAAGTTGTTGAGTTTCATATCAAGGAATTTTTATTATTCTAAGCAAGACAAAGAATGTTTTAGAAAATTAATCTCCTTAACCTATAGGGTTTCGATGTCTACCATCTCATCAGAGGAGAGAAAATATTAGCAAATAGTTATAAAGGTATGCACCCTATTTGCTAAAGTCAGTGAGACATGGAAAGTCAAAGTGAAAATAATACATTTATCAGAAGTCCTGTAGCAGCAGGATTTGTAGGAAAAGGATATGAATGTTTTTGTTGATTTAACTTGCTTGGTAAAATCCATATTATACGTTTTTACATCCGTTTGGTAATTATTTCCAAGCTATAAACTGGGTAATCCGCATAGCTGTGTATATATCCGAATCGGGCAAGTGCTTGTTTAAATTTGTTTTGGGTCCAGCCGATAATAATCCAAAGTCTGGTGGAAACCTTTTCATTAGAAGTTTATATTATTTTTAGTGGGACGAAGTGTTAGGAAGAGTAGCTAGTGGTAAGTGGTAGGAGGTGGGGTGAGAAATATGTGCATATTCATCCTAATATACACATTTTATATCATTTTAATTTACTTTTGACAAAATTTGTGACGTTTTGTTTAGTTTTCTGCCACGTTATTTGAGGGCATGCTTTAATACAAATAACGAAGATGGTGTTTCGAATTTACGTTATATCAGTGCTCTGGAAGAATGTATGTGCTGAGTGGCAATATATAAGCCAAAAACATGTCAGGTGAAAACTTTATAACATATGTGTTATGCAAGAATTAGTATAAATTCTTAAGATCTCGTGACTAAACATGAGTTATTTAAATATAATTACAAAAAGCCATAGCGTGCATATGTAAATTTTGAATATTGTGAACCAACGCTCATCAGGTAAAAACGCTATACTATACTAACGTATCACGCCGAAATTAGTAATAATATACTTCTGAAGATAATGGAAGATAAATCACTAGAAAAATAAGTAAAATAAAATAATATGACTGTGTAGGTCGGTAATATTTTACACACATTCATTTCATGTGAAAACATTATTACATAATTTTTTTGATTTTAAAATGAGTATATATGTCGCAAATTATAGAAAATGAATCGATAGAGTAATAATTATAAGAAAATATTATTAGGAAATGTAGGGTGGTTTCTAGTGTAGTTTTTTTTAACCCACTGCATAGCAACCTCTCTACATACTACCACATTTTATTTATTGTTATTTATCTTTTTTGCTCGACACATATCTCACAACTACTGCACAACAAGACAAATATAAATACGAATCAAATCAAACCATCGACGAAAAGCAATTGCACAATAGTAACTGCACATAAAATCATCGATTATTTTAAATAAGAAATATAGTCTTTAATATATTTAATTTTTTCACTGCACGCCTTTTTTACTTTAATAAATGATTTAAAAGCGTTCTCAATGCTTCCTACATTTTATATATTTTCATTGCTGACTTGATTAATAATTTCGATTTCTGAGGGCGGTTAACCAGTGGTCTGGAGGCACACGGATTTTTTTTTTATTTCACGAACGCTCTCACAGCCTCAGGATGTTATTTTTTATTTACTGATAAAAACTAAAACAGACTGCATCCTTACTTGCCTAGAGTAAACGAAAACATATATTGCATTTCAAAATAATAATGCTCGTAAAGTAGTTTAAGATGCTAGGCACCTCTAAAGTTTTAAAGATAATATAAGCAGAAAAAATCACATAATAGAAGACAAGTTGATAAAAAGGCGATTTAAAATCCAAAGCCTATTTACAGATTATTGTATAATGTGCTATAAAACATTGTGAGTAAATAAACTAAATAATATTTTTCTATCATACCTTATTCATTAACTCCCTCCATACCTACATAATCTCGCTTAATGTGACAATTTAGAGTTTAACATAAGTTTACTAGTTTGTAAACATTTCCATTCTAAATTTAGGTAATATCAAGTGTGTAACAAGAATCTTTCTACAGTTGCATGGAAATGTAGAAAGAGAAAATAAATTTGAGCAGAGATTAATCAACTTGAATTGTTAAGCAAACATCTTTTGCTTGTAATTTAAATGAATTATCTCTGATACCAGAACGTTACATTTTACATACATTTTGCGCAGATGTACTTCATGTAATTAATGAGTAACTATATGCAAATAGTAGTGTTTCCTAATATAATGGTATACATTTCTCGCGTTTATTTTTAAAAACAATTTTTCCAGTGGAGACCTTATCTTAACCTATGAAGCTAAAACACTCTATCACAGTAAAATCTAGCTAGCAATATTAAGTAGAAAAGAAGGGCAGTTTCTTCTTCTTCTTCTTTTTCTTCTTCTTCTTCTTATTATTATAGTAGTAGTAGTAATGGTCTTATAATAATAATAATAATAATAATAATAATAATAATAATAATAATAATAATAATAATAATAACAATAACAACAACAACAACACCAACAAAACAAAAACAAAATACTTATAATAGACATATAATTATTTTTTCCCCAGATTTTATAATTGATTGTTCTGCTGGAAACTTCTCTGGGGAGATTGGTGCACATTTACTATCTTCCGTATTATTTCATCAAAATATATCATATGATGCCAGTCTATATTAAGTAAACTGAAGGGAAGGCAGTTTCTAAAAACCCTATCCGATAAGATGATTTCCCAATATAAATTTACTGGGTGTGAAGATAAAGTCTAGATGAAATAGAACTTGCCTTGATATTTCATTTTTTTATTCTTATTTTATTATCTATATTATAAACAAACCAAAAATCAGTTATAGGAATGTTTGTCTGCGCCTCCCAAGATACTGATGAGCCGAGATTTTATCTAAGTTTATATATCAATATATATTAACGTGTCTCCAAAGCTATGCGCAGGAACATGATGATTCAAATACATTTTTATGATCAGGCTAAGGCGTTGTATGTTGATAGCTCTAATCAATTAACACGAGACCTATTTATTAAAATAGGAGAAAACAGGAATTGGAATTTCTAAATACCTTTGATCCTGATTAAACTTTTAGACAAAATGCAGGTATCAAGACCTAGATCATTTAAAACAGAGTACGTTAAAGGTTATTTGGCGCATGAGGATTAATCATGAGTCCGCCATATACATGTCTTTTATTTAAATTTAAACAAGACAATGTATAACAAACAAATATGTCTAAAACCGTATATAATTGAAATTCCAGCACAAAGAATTACGAAATATAAAACTTGATTAATTTTGTGTATAAACTGCACAAAATAAAACAAATATGCAAATACTTTTTTAAGTCCATCACAGCGATGCAATGCGTATATGTATATAGCATAAGTAATTAAGTAGAAATAACAATTTAAGCCAGGGATTTTAGGACAGGGGCATATGTATCGATTACAAGGTAGAATAATAGAATATGTATTTATAAAACGAAGCTAAGGTCACATTTGTATAATATAAATATGAAATACTAGTAATAAACAAAAAGTAAAAAGACATTAAGATAAGAATATACAATATTAAAATTCTAAATTAATTTTAAAACATGATAAATACAAAAGAAGCAAGTACATATATACTTTAAATAGATAAACATTTTTAACGGAAATACATTTTTAGAACGTCTCATTTCTGCCCTTCGTATGGTCTAGTAATATATGCAACTAAAGGAATTATGTTTCTGAATTTTTTAGATAAGCATTTGTCATTCGTATTATTGAGATTTTTCGGACGATTCATATCTTAATGTCATTTTTACAACGTTACGCACCAACTGTGTACCATTCATTTTTTTTTTACTGTTTATAGTTGTTTAGCGTGAACACAGCAGACACAAGGATGTTTATGAAAAACATGTATACATTTATTGAAGTTAGGATTGTGTAAGATTGTTTATTGCAAATCCTCATTTACTTCTTAGCTAACTGCACGGAATAAAGAACAATTAGCGTTCTTTTGAAAAGGATACTTTGAGGAATTAAAGTTGGTGATCATGGTCTAAAAGTACATGGCTATCATAAATTATTTCCACGGTTTTTCTTGTTTGAGTCACTACGACCAAACCTTTTTTAATCAGGGATTAAATAAGCTTTACTTTTACGACTATGATGATTACATGGCTGTATTAATTTATCCATTTATGCATGATTCTCTTGCTTTGTTATTGAATGGAAATTACTAGTAAAACATATCAACTGCGCTAAAATGTAAGACTATGCCTTAAATGAGGTTCCCTCTTCCGTATAATGGTTATATTATATTGGCCGCCTACTGAATATCTTGGCATATCTTTCTGCGTTGATTTCGTCAAGTTTTCGCAAAATAAAAATGTCCAAAAGGGTTCATTAGTTTTCTCATCATAATGTATACAGCTAAGGAAACAACATGCTACAATAGATAAAATATGGCAAAATGTATTAAATTACTGCGATAATAATAGATGGTAGGGCAGGCGGCGTATAATATGTGATGATTTTCCTAGTCCGAAATACAAAAATAATTGCTTACTATGAATGTTTATTAGATAGGAAAACTATTTAACTCTCCAAGCGGCCAAACTGTACCTGAAATAAGCGTGAGTATTGCATTGCAACAGACAACTATGTTTTTTTTAAATTCCGAATAAACCCTGTTTAATTAACAATTATTAATAGATTAAAATAGGTTTCTTTTACATTTTACTAAAATGATGTTCTATGAAAAAACAAACACCGCAAGTTAAAAAATAATTTACTGGCTTTATTGTTGTCATTCTCGTAATAACACATTGATGCATATAAAAAAACATGACCAGAATAGTGCATATTATTGTATAAATTGAATGTGCTGATCATTTTTCAATTTAACTGTCACCTGGTATATGTTTATTTCTCAATCTAAAATGCCAATTTTAATTCCTATTTGTTGTTCGATTACATAACACTTCATAACCTAAGTTTATTTAAGTTAATCAAACATGATTATCAGCAAGATGTTATCCGACAAATGAAACGCATACAGGCAGTGGAATAAGATATGTATTTACCTTAAATTCAAATGCGAAGTTAATCTCTAATTTGTAAATTCTTAAATAATTGTTCAATTTTCTCGCAGGAAATGAGTTACATTTTAGTACGGTGATTTAATTGAACGTTTTTGTCAACAAATTTATGTTTTTTTTACAAATTTCCCCCACTGATTCTGAATAAAGTCTAACATACCATCGGTAGAAACTCTGTAAATACAGCAATCCAGATACAAATAAACTACATTTTCCCGATATATGTTTATTTGTCAGTGATTAAATCATGAGGGAAAGAGATTTGTACACATATCCAAGGTAATGGTAAAATTTTTAAATTCACCTCAGTGGTGTACTAGCATTTGATTCTTCTAAGAGTAAGCATCTTTTCGCCTGGCTTTGCTCGGGCCCTATGTACTGTTCATAAGGTTACGTGCGTATGCATATATTTAAAAGTTTGAATATGTAAAGTAATGGCTTTCTGTATAATAGTCTTCCTTAACTACCATAGAGAAAAGAGAGGCAGGCATTTTCACTGGGTTATGAAAACATGTTTACTGCAAGGCTAAAAATTAAAAAAATGAACCAATAGCTACTACCTGAGACATTCGTAATGCCGACGTCCGACCTTCACCTGCCAAATTTCATTTGTTTTATTTTCACATTTTGCACCGATTTGTCCGGGCTAAAACACAACTACAACCCTATATATGCAATTTCATGTTTGTAGACTAAAAACTCTAGGAGGATTTTGGTAGGAAAAATTTGTTACACAAAAATATATGCGTATACATAAATATATGTGGAAACAATTTCGTGTTTTCTATAAACTTTTTACGCAGATATTATGCAAGTATTAATCATGTAGAATATCTGCATGAATATAATTACACGAAATAGTTAACTAAAGATGGTTATCCCATTAGAAAACCAATGCAACTAATAGGGAATTGATTAAAATGAATGTTTAAAAGAATATGCGAATTAGCTAAATCTTTTGCTAGGGAATGCAATTCCAGCACCCATATATGAGAAAAGTGTATTTTCTTTTTAAATAAATAGAAAAAAGGGTTTTAATTATGAATATCAATACACACAAAAGAAAAACGAATTCATAAGAGTATAGATAATTACAAGAAGTCTTCTCATCCATGACTAATAATGCACTACCGTTATGGTGCTTCCTTTAAATTAGTCGGTATAATATTTATATTAAACATGAATTAGAACAATTAATTTGAGTACATTGTTAAAGCTTCGGCGAAGACGATTGGTTCCTTCTACCGTGATAACAGATTACTCACCCCTGAGAGTATTATGTATCTCTACAAATCCACCATTTTCTAATGCAGCCATTATTGTTACCATACTGCACTAGTACATCAAATACTAGTCGTTTACTCTTGCGCAGGGCCTAAGGAGTTTAATCATCTAACACTGTCAACTTAGCCCCAACCTTTCTCCTTATCGCCCCAATGTGGAACTGCCGTGCCCGTTTAAAAAGTTCTTTAATTGAAAATACTCAGATTACCTCATTGAACTTGTGCATTATCGACGTACGTACTCCTGGCAAAAGTAGCATATAAATCCCACCTCTCTAGTATTGAACTCTCTGAATGTTGGAAGTGTTTCTACTTGAATAGTTTCCCTCCTCGGACTGCTAGACATTATAATTTCATTCCCTGTTACACCCTTCTTTGACTCTGCTGACATGTATAAGTTTAAATGTAATGTAAACCGACATCCGATTCTCTCCCCACTAAACATGTTTAGAAAATAGTAGTTATTACGTCCAAGTTGCCATATGACTTGTTTGGGGTTAACTTTATTAAAAGAAAAAGTAACCCAAGAAACTCAAACAGAAAGCAAATAGCAATACCCGTGAAACAATTGTCAATGTTCTTTAAATACTGTTTATAACTAGAGGAGCTGTTTAGAGGAAATCGATACAAAAGTAATATACACATGACCATATTTTTAAACCGTCCAAATTCCGCTGCCAATTGTTCTGTAATAGAATTCGTGTCGTCCATATAAGCGTCGATCGTGTGAGTAGATATCCGCCGAACAATTACAATGTTAAGATGGATTTAATAAACTTGAAAAACACAGTGAATCTTTAGCACATAAATAATAGATACAGAAAAAGCGAATGAAACGATAATAATATAATACTTACGTCTGCGCAGTATCGTTTGGTTTATTTCAAATACAATTTAATATTCTTTTTACTTTACGAATCTATAATATGTAAAAAATATCGAACATCCGTAGAGTGACAATGTACTTATATAAAGCATTATAGATAATTAGGTATATATTCTGTAGTATATGAACTATTTATAAGTATATATATATATATATATATATATATATATATATATGTATATATATATATAATATGTATATCTATACATATAAAAGCGAAAATGTATGTATGTATGTGTGTGTGTATGTTTGTGTGTCTGCTAAAAACTTTTGACCGACGGAACAAAAATTCACAAACTTGGTATTATATTAATGCTCCACCCTCCGGACGACAAAATCGAAAAATTAGCCCAAAAGGACCATCAGAAGTGCATCAACTGATCGCTTTTCTGCAGGGGGGGGGTCCAAAAAAGTGACACTTTAATGTTAAACATTACATATTTTTAAATCGATTTATAACTGCCTCCAAAAATAAGGGCACCAACTCTTCAACATTAAGTATTCACGGGGCCGTTTATTTTGGGTCAACTTGTATTTAAAACCCGCTGAGTCATGTCACGTGACCTTGACGTCAGCAAGCACTAATGGCAGTCTGAATTTAAAAAAAACATGTTGTTATCGGTAGAAAAAAATTTAACCCTTACACAAACTAAACTATGAACTTCTACGCTATGGCAACGTTACGAAAGTTATTAGCACATTCAAAATAGTTAGATACGATAGTTAAACGAAAAATAACAAGTCAAAAATGTGAAGTAAAAGAAAATACGATTACAGAAAATATCAACGATCGAAGTTTTTACAAAAAAAAACCCAGCCAGACGCCATTTTAGAGTAAGGAAGACGAAGTGAGAGAGAGAGAGAGAGAGAGAGACACACACACATATACACACGTCAACAGAGAGAGAGAGAGGGAGACGGAGAGAGACAGATAGAGAGAGATGTCTAGACAGGAAACGAAATACGTAATTTAATAAAAAATAAAATACTGCTACGTCATCTCGTAACGCTCTCGCGATTACCTCATTTAGTGGCTATCTGTCAATCAAACCTCTTTCACTAGCTTTATAAGCCTTATTGTAACACTATAATCAATTCCTCTTACTCTTGGCCTACACAATTAAGTGGTTGGAGTTAGTTTCACCTCCGCGTTCCGGGTTCAATCCAGCCTCACGACCAGAACTATTTTTTCCTTTTACATCTTTAGACACGCGGGTAACGTTTCTTTATTTTTTTTACTTCGCTTATTCTTTAGTTTACTCCCCCTATATACGGTTTTTTTTCGCTGTTTTTTTTTTTTTTTTTTTTGGTTTTGGTTTTTCTGATTTTTTTAACATCGTTTCAGGGTTATTACTTATCCCCCCATACACCCACCTACAAACACCCGGATAACGCTGGATACCCCCGCTAGTATATATATATATATATATATATATATATATATATATATATATATATATATATATATATATATATTAAACCTCTAGCTTCAATACGACATATAACATAACATTTGAATGTTACACTTATAATAATTTTAATAACATTTCAATAATAAGAATATAAAAATATAATGACATTAAATTATTTGATTTTAGAATATCACTCAAAATATAAACTGCTCAAATAAAAAGTATATAGCTGTTTTTTAATGCAACGGATCAAATATTTAAATTATTAATAAAGAACATGATTAATACAATAAATATAAAACTTAATCATAATAGAAACCTATGATATGCATGCAAAATTTAATGATATTTGTGATATAATAATAATATTTAAATGGAAACTGAACAAATAGAGACCATAGAATACGAAACTAACAGTTTTATGTTGTTTTAATTAATTGGAGATAAGTTACAATATTTGTTGGAATCAATAGTGTTAAAATAAGTAAAAAATACGTTAAGTGAAACCGTGAAATAAGGTTAAAAATGAGGTTTAAATTATTTAACTAAGAATAAGTTACAAATATATTCAACAATAATGGACACTTTTTTTCTTCACAAGTAATTTAAATATTGAGGTTACATATGTTCTTTTGAATTCAGATGAAAAATGTATAGATCTTATCTTGTTAATGATACTTGAAATAAACACTTATGAAGAATAGAAATTTCATGTAGACAGAAACATATTTCTATTGATACTAACCATTGATAATATAATAAATATAAAATAACATAGATTTATTTATCTGTTTCTCGTGCTATCTATATAGATGGTCAAATAAGATGGAATAAGAGAATACAAAATAACAATAATCTAATATGTACTATGCATCTAAACTGTACTAATATGTTTACATTACATTTAAACTTATACATGTATCACTATGTCTGTGTGGGTCTGTCTCCGTTTTTTAAATAGTATCTCATCCTAAGCGGATGGTCATTGTACGGCGTACAATAGCTCAAAAGGTTGCATTTTTGGTGCAACATTTTATTAGAGGTGTTAATTCGATTAAAATAAGTGCTACATGCTTCAAAAAGGGTTACAAACTTTAACTAAATAACACTTTGACGAGTGTAGGACAATGGCGTCATTCTACGCATGCCTAGATCGATTAGAAGGGAAATGTATTTATTAAGATATTTCACAAGGTTTTTAGAAGGTTGTCCCTTTGGTGCAACGCATAGCGTGACTGATTACCAGCACAAGTGTTGCTGTTACGATCTTCATAATTCCCCCCCCCTTTTTTATACATTCTGATATTCTTGATTATTGAATATTACGTAATAAATACGCATGAACACTTTTTTTAATACATAATAATGTTTCTGATTTACGTAACGAAAACCCATATTAAAAAATATATGATATATTGGCTATTTTGTTACATTCCAAAATTCACGTCAATAGATCAAGTAATGAAATCTGCATTGGATTTACTCCTAAACTAATTAACCGACCATTATGGCAATAATTATGTGCATATGTTTATATAATTTTATGTCTTGGATTCACTCCTAAATTAATTGACCGATGATTATGAATTTTGAATATGTATATATATGATTATTTATCCCAATGTGTTGGATCCACACTGAAACTAATTAGCTGATCATTGTGAATTTTAATTACGTGTATAGCTTTATATATTTTAATGTATTGGATTCACTCAAACTAATTAACCGATCATTATGATTTTTAAGTATGTGTATACGCTTATATATTTCTATATATTTGATTCACTCCTAAGCTAATTAAACGATCATTATAAATTTTAATAATGTGTATATGATTATATATTTGTATTTCTGGGACCCACTCCTAAACTAAGTACCCGATCATTATGAATTTTAATGATTTGTATATCCTTATATATTTCTATATATAAGATTCCCTCCCCAACTAATTGACTGATCATTATGAATTTTAATTATGTGTATGTGATTATATATATATTTTTTATGCGTTGGATTAACTCCTAAACCCATCCAGCGATTATTATGAATGTTATTGTGTATATGTTTATATATTTTATGCATACGATTCACGCCTAAACTAATTAACCGATCATTATGGATGATTAGTATACGTATATGATTTTATATTTCTTAGTATTTGATCCACTCATGAACCAAATAAACGAGCATCATGAATTTTAATTATTTGTATATGCTTATATATTTGTATGTATTGGATCCATTCATAAACTATTGAACCGATCATTATGAATTTGAATTATGTGTATATGATTATATATTTGCCCGTATTGGATCCATTCCTAAACTAAGTAAACGATCATTATGATTTTTTATTATGTGTATATGTTAATACATTGTTATGCATTGGATTCACTCCTAAACTAATTAACGATCATTATGAACATAAATTATGTGCATATGATTACATATGTGTATGTATTGGACCCACTCCTAAACTAAGTAACCGATCATTATGAATTTTAATGATGTGTATATGTTTATATATTTTTATGCATTGGATTCACTCCTAAACTAAGTAATCGATCATTATGAATGATTAGTATGCGTATGAGATTATATACTAATGTATATTGGATTCACTCCTAACATAATTAACCGATCATTATGAATTTTAATTATGTGTATATGCTTATATATTTCTATGTATTGGATTCCCTCCTAAACTAATCGACGATCATTATGAAGTTTTATTTTGTCTATATGTTTATATATTTTTTGTATTGAATTCACTCCTAAACTAATTAACCGATCATTATGAATGATTAATATGCGTTTACCATTATATATGTGTATGTATGTGATTTACTCCTGTAATTATTAACTGACCATTATAAATTTAATGTTTTATATATGTTTGTATATGTGTATAGATGTCATATTCCAAAAATCCCTTCAAATAAGTACTTGTGTTGTGTGTACAAGAATTTCTATCAGAGTAATAAGGTGCATGTGTAGTATAGTACTCATATGAAAAAAACAAAGAAAATATGACCTGTGACATACACGTGTATGATTACATATGAGAAATAAGGTGATTCTTCACTATAGCACCCAGATAAAAGAAACAAAGTCTTACCCCTGGTGTACATAAATCATGTAATATATTCGAGTAGTATAAGATTTATATGAAAATACGGTTCTTTTTCACTATAGCACTCTCATGTAAAAACAAATAAACTCTTACCTGTGACATACCGAAAATTTCGTACAACAGAAAATTATGTAAATTATTATAAATATGAGATGTACATTACCCGCGCTAGGTAAGGAGATTTTTTCCACATACGCGTTGTAAATTTCCTCTCCTAGGGAAGGTACAATTATCCATACATATTTTGTGTAATACCCGTCCTAGGGTAGGTAAAATATTATCTTGCTCAAGATGCTAAATGATACATAGACATAAACACTTCCTCTATTCTTAGAATAACAGGTATGTTGAAAATTTTTCTCATGGTCTTATACGATCCTGAGCAATGCCGTGTATATTTGCTAGTTAAATATAGAATTAAAGTACTTGAATAACTATAATAATGAGTGATCGTTTTACCAGAAGTTTATTTGTACGAGGGTGAAAGAGAAGTATGCTGCTAATATTCGAAGAAGTAAGAATAAGAATAAAGGAAAATAACAAATGAATAAATACGCTTTGCAAAAAATAATTAAAACTTATATCATACATTTGCGTCGTGCATTTTTATGGGTTGCAAGACGTAATTAAACTAGAGAATGATGGGATATCATAGCAAAGAAAATAAACAAACTTGTTTGTATAGAGTAAAACAAGGTTTTGCGACATGCAAATATGTGCATCTCATCTTTTATGTAGTTGGAATTTCATACAATAGTAAGCGCTTTATCAATAGTTTTTTTTTATATAATAGAAATTATTTATTCTTTAAATGCGTAGAATATTTTACATATATATATATATATATATATATATATATATATATATATATATATATACAGTAAGTTATAAAATGTATATGGCGATTAAGCTACACTGAATATTCCTCGTTTCATTCACTCTAGCATTCTTCAGGCTTATGCGCATAAGCCTGAAGAATCCTAGAGTGGATGAAACGCGGAATATTCAGTGTAGTTTAATCGCCGTATACATTTTATAATTTACTAACTAGCTCTACCTACGTATTGATCACTTTTGAAGTAAATACTTAAAGTTTACGCATAAATCTGTACTTTCGTATATTAATTTTATGTGAGTAAATTAAGTAGTTGTATATATATATATATATATATATATATATCAGAGTAAATAGTTAATAAAACATGTAAAAAACACTTTGAAAAAGACTTGAAAACATATTTAATCTGCATAGTTTAGATTTTAATAAGACTCTAGCTAACAAACGATTATATATAAATGCTCCCCCCTTACTCTCACAACTATGTCGCCACTGTCTCAAAATTATTACTCTGTATTAAAATAATAAATTTAATTATAATATACTTATATTCCCATGATTATTTTACTCAAACTATCTATTATTAAAAAATGTTAATTTTTCTGTAAGGTTTCCAATAATGAAACGAATTTTATTTAACTTAAACGCTTTAAGCGGAAATTATTACGGCGTTCCTTGTTTATTAATAGCTGACGTTAGACTCTTTTTTTCGATGCAAGTACGTAGTTGTCTCGGTAATTCTTTTTTTAAATCATAGATTGTTTGCTTGTATTATGTTTTACATTATACTTATACATTATACTGGGTTCTGAAGTGTGTTGAGCAAAAAAAAAAAAAAAATTGGTAGTAGGCAGGCAGGCTCGAACCTGTAACGCGAAAAAAAAGTGACGTCCTCGCCGTTGCCTCCATTGCCAACCCGGAACTGGTGAAGATTTAAATTAAGGCTGGTCAATCGAAAAGAGAGATGCCTTTCAAAATTATAGTCGAAAAAAGGTCATCTCTTCTTAGAAAAGTGCCCAGTTGAAGGTGAAAGAACTAATATTTGTAGCCAATTTTTTATATTTCTCTTCCAAACGGTCATGATTCAAAACGATCTCGGTATCGAGAAAATCCCTTGCCTCTGTCGAAAGTTTTAGGCAGCAATAAACACACACACACACACACGCAAATACGTACACACATACATTTAAGTACACATGTTAGATTTATATTATAGATTAATCAGATAGTTTCTGTAGTTTGCCTAATCAACGTGCTTCTATAAATATATGAAGTTCTGCCGGATCAATTAAACACGAGATATTCTTTCACACCGGACAAATAAGGATATTGCTGATCACAATAGTGTTATATGAACCTATGACATTTACTCCAGTGTGTTTTTTTTTATAAACATGATACCCGTATAAAATGATGTATATTTGTTGTAGTTGTTGTTATTATTATTATAATTATAATTATTATTATTATTATTATTATTATTATTATTATTATTATTATTATTATTATTATTACTGCACACCACTAGAGGTCGTACGCCAGTTTCAATATCTAGGCTCCACTGCTTCAGACACCCTCTGATTGGATGTGGAGCTAAACAAAAGGATTGGAAAGGCATCCACAACCCTCTATAAACTAACTAAAAGAGTCTGGAAAAACAGGCACCTTACCACTTCCACCAAGATGACCGTCTACAGAGCGTGCATCTTCAGTGTTCTACTGTATGGGAGTGAATCCTGGACTACATACTCAACACAAGAGATGATACTCCAGGTCTTCCATATGAGGTGTATACGTAGGATACTTGGTATCACATGGCAGGACAGAGTGAGTAATACTGATGTTCAGCAGAGAGCGGGCATCCCATCCATTTACTCCCTACTGCGTGAGCGACGTCTTCGCTGGCTGGGCCATGTGCGCAGGATGGATGATGGGCGAATCCCTAAAGACCTTCTCTATGGCGAGCTTGCCTCAGGCTCAAGAAAGAGGGGGCGACCCCATCTTCGTTACAGGGATGTCTGCAAGCGTGACATGGAGGCTTTCTCGGTGGGCAGGGATACATGGGAAGCCTCTGCAGCTGACAGAACTGCCTGGAGGAAAATGATACGCCAGAGGATTACCATCAGCGAGAGGACCCTCAATGTTGAAAACGCTGCAAAGAGAGCTAGGAGAAGAGCGAGTGTACAGGCGGAACAGCCGGACGAAGCGGCAAATTGCATAACAACCTTCGTATGTCAAGGCTGTGGCAGACTATGCAAATCAAGAATTGGTATCTACAGTCACACAAAAGGATGCATACAGGCAACATCTTAATGCGGCGCTGATCCATAGTCGTTTCGACTGACGGATGCCACACACACACACACCCATTATTAATATGATAATAATAATAATACTTTTTTATAACATTAATAATAATAATAATAGATATGTACATATATGTTTTTTTTAAATTATTATCTCATAATAATGAAGAAAAGATTCTCATAAACAAACATATGCCTACCCTACTTTACGACTGAACAAGGTCGGTGATCTTCTCGTATATCTATAATATAAAGCTGAATGTGTGTGTGCGTGTGCATGTGCCTGGTCACAAACAGGCTCCTATATGGTTGAATAGTTAAAAAAAAAAAAACTGATTACATAGAAGATGTATCGAGACACAGGAATGGGCATGTTTGACCTGGCAGAACAGTGGTTCATTAAAATTATGGGGTCTGCGTACGCGCCTGGTCCATAATGTATGGACATAACAAATGTTTAAATTTAAAAAAAAAACGTTTACAAGTGTTTTAGATATAGATGTACATAAGAATCATTTGATAAGTATGTTTTAACTTTAATAGGGATGGTATAATAAAATTGTGGGGTCTGCGTTCGCAACTGTCCTCCATAGAATGGAAATAGGGACACACTTTAATAAAGACTTTTCATATCTATCTGCGTAAGTATACTTTGATAATTATGTTTCAGTTTGGAGAAATATGGTATAATAAAATGATGGTGTGTTCGCTAGCACCCTCATAGAATGGAAATATGTCACAAAGTTTAACAAGTTTTTTTTTTTTAATATAGATCCACAGAATATCGTGATAAGTGTTTCAGTGTGAACAGGTATGGTATAATAAATTATGGGGTTTATCTATTTTATTTTTACTTTCATCATATTTTTACTTTGGTTTTGATACCCCCAAATTCAACCCAAATTTACAACCCTTCCTTTTCATACTTTCATAAATCAGAGTCCATTTTCGGTAGGCTGTTTTTGAACCCAGTCAATGACGGGTTCTTTTGCAAGTATATATATATATATATATATATATATATATATATATATATATATATATATATATATATATATATATATATTTATATATATATGTATATATAATGTGTGTGTGCGTGTGTGCATGCGTGTTGATCTACATGGACACTCTTTATAATATACAAGATGCGCTTTTTAAAATTATTTATATATTTACTTTTTTATATTGCATGCATTTCTATTTTTCTTACGCTTAACTCAATTTTCCTTTAATGGAAACTATTTTATGCTTCCATATAAATTAAATCGTTATAAAGTCTCCCAAAAGAAAGTGCTTTTCTTTCAAATCCTTAGATTATTTATTTGTTAGAAAAAAAGGTTGTTTATATTTTAACGACAAGTTGGCAGAAAGCTTTATTCACCGATTTCGATTGAACGATAAAATTGTCCTTAATCTATTTAATATGCCCAGGACTCGCTCATAAATGTAGGCAAATTAAGTATAGAAAAGAATGGAATACAATCAAATAAATAATCGAGCTTCTTTTAAGAATAGCTCATAAGTTTGAAAGCATATTGATTTAATGTGCATTGCAATAAAAATTTAAAAAAACGCAAATTATTTGCGAAATTATTGTATCAATTTTCCAACGAAATACCCATTCTTAAATTAGTCCCCATGTTTATTAGTGGGGTAATGTTCTACGGAGAAACGACAATGTTGACCAATTTTAATGTGTGATAGTCGTTTGTCTAGAAGTATAAATAGACAAAATATACACTTTCGTTGCTCGCTCGGCAAATATGTTATTTCTCTATTGTAGTTAGTCGGTTTGCCACTATGCTTCTTTTTTAGATTATAACATTGAGATTGCTGTAATAGTGTTTACCTATCCTGCTGAAACTATCCGTCACGGGCTAATATTTACCTGGGGCAATTCTGATAAATTTAGGTCAATGAGTAAAGTACAGGAAACAACCTGGCATGATTAGGGGACTTTGGGATTCTATTAAACTTTTGAGCTAGGAAACTAAAATTATGGCTAAAATTTGATGGGATTTTGATTTCAAGTTTCTGGAATTTGATACATGTATCTGGAGATTCGTTACTAGGTAATCACCACACAAAATATCAGATACATTTTTATTAGTTATGAAAGATCTATTTCTTAATTGATAGTGGAGCATGAATACATAAGAATATTAAGGATTTGGTCAATTTCTACTTAATCAAAAAGAGAATTTAATTATTCCCTATTAAGAAGAATGTACATGAATGGCGTTCGAAAATTAAATCCCCTAATTTCTTACTGTAAAATAGTTTAAGAGCTATACACACAGGATTGTTTGCATTAAAATTAGTTATTTTTGCTCCAGAATGAATTTTTCTACATAGTCACTACCACACTCAAGGCATTAAACCAGCAGAGACCAATGGCCATGCATAAGCATATGGTGCCCTCTATATACTATGCGTCTCTTTCTAAAAGAAAATCTATCATTATTTACTAAAAAAGTTAAAATGGGTACAAAGAAGAGTGTGCTTCCATAAATACGAGCAATAATTTATGCCCGACGAATTTATTTGTGTACATAGTCCGATTATTTTCAGTGGATTTTGCCATGTATTACATGGCGCGTCTTTGCGTCTAATGCACACTCATGAAAGGTGTTGCTTGTTTTGAGTCTAACACCGTAACCATCTGCTACCGATAGATGATCCTTTTCAGTTCGTTCATCATGACAATGTAATTTGCCATCCCCTCTTCTTCAATAGAGCGGATTAAAAAAAAAGGAGAGGGATTACTTTTGAAAGCCTTTTGTATGCATTATATTTAGCAAAAATGAGTGTCGTCGTGCTAGTAGCATGGTATTAGTAGATACACTATGTTTATTATTAGTATTTGTATTTATAATTTGGTGTACAACTAGGGAATGCCCCTTTTCTGTGCTAAACCTGTTGGAATATCGCATATTTACACGCGCGTAGGTAACATACAAATATCTGTTTGAGGTCGCCAAGCTAATCAAGAACCTTGATTCCAGTAAAGCAAGTGGCCCTGACGGAATCCCAATTATAGTGTCAAAATAGCTTCAACCAGAACTTGCTCCCATACTTACGAAACTGTTTAAGCGTTACCTTAAGGAGAAGTGCTTCCCGACTCCCTGGAAAACCTCATCAGTATGCCCTGTATTTAAGAATTCAGGTGATAAGTCATCTCCCTCTCAATAGACAAATAACTCTCCTGTGTGTTATGAGTAAGTTGCCGGAATGTTTATTTAATAGAGAAATAGTAAACCACCTCAGCAGAAACAATCTTCTTAGCGACACACAATATGGTTTCCGTCTTGCAAAATTTACCGCAGATGTGCTCACGATTATATCTCACAGGATTAGTGAATCTCTTGACAAAGGCTTCCTTTCTAGTGCAATTGCTCCTGACATATCAAAGGCCTTCGACAAGATATGGGATAAGGGCCTACTTCACAAGATTTCCAGCTACGGTATAACTGGAAATGTTTTCTCAATCATTAAATCATTTCTCTCCGATAGGCTCATAAGAGTAGTGGTCGATGGATAAAAATCAGAGGCCTGCAGTATTAATGCTGGAGTCCCTCAAGGGTCAATCCTGGGCCCAACTCTCTTCCTGATCTACATCAATGACCTCCCTAAATACATACTTAAATCATTCGTTGACATCTATGCTGATGACACGACCATCTACGGCAACACATCAAAAGCTGTAAATGACAAAGTTCTCTCTGATTCTCTCTCCTCTGATCTCGAGCACGTGGATCAGTGGGGGAAGTCGTGGCTGGTTACCTTTAATGCATCTAAAACCAATCTCCTATCTTTACATCATCAATGCTCTGATCCCCATCTGGCATCAATTGAAATAGATGGCTCTCGTCTGGGAGAAGCCCCGTGTTTGGACAAGCTTCTGGGTTTGTCTTTTACCTCTGATATGAAATGGAACATGTACATCGTTTTTTTCCAAAGTTGCTGGAAAGGTGGTGGGATCCTTCTATCGCTCCAGAAGATATCACATTACTGATGCTCTATATAAAAGCCAAGTGCGTCCAAGGATGGAATACTGCTGCCATATCTGGGCAGGAGCTGCTAAAAAAGTATATCCTGCATTGACAGAGTACAAAATAGACTTCGTGGCTTAGTGGGGGATGCCCTTTTCTCTACCCTGTAACCTCTCTCCCACAGAAGAGACGTTGCCAGCCTATCCTTGTTTTATAGGTCTTTCCATGGCAAGTGCTCGTTTGAACTCCAATCTCTGGCCCCCCCTTGCAAATCTTTCACGAAAAACACTCGTCTAGCTGAATCCACTGGGAAAAATGTTCCCCACTCTTTATCTGTGCCTAAATCAAAACGTGGATTCCATGAACAAAGCTTCTTTCTTAGAACTGCACACCTGTAAAACTCTGTTCCGTCTGCCTTCTTCCCATCTGACTACAACTTGGATGTCTTCAAGTTAAAAAAATTCCTAATGAACCGCCCCCTTAAGAAAACACTTCATCAAATCTCCATACTAACGTACTCTACTTGCAATAACTCTAATCCCTGAGTGGTTTCCGGGCGTTGATAAGTGGTGACCACCGTGTAAAAAAATAGAAATTATCTTTAGCAAAATTGGATTAATTACGTGAAATCATTTAATTTTTGAAGACATTATAACGCGTTGTGTATTATTTATCAGGAAAACATGTTTTTAAAGCTTTGTGTAATAGCGATATCAGTTGGTCTTTAAGGGACGACACAGTAATTTATGGTTTGTAACGTACGTAGCAGTTAAAAAAAATATGAAACATTTACGTATTATGGCTATGCTTTAAAAATAATATAAAACATATTATGAAGTGTATATATTAAACGCACGTGATTGCTTAATTCAGATATAATCACAGCAAGCACCCAAACGTAATAGAAACGATATCCGTACAGTAAATTATAAAGTACACCGAAATGTGTAGTGCTAAAGTCTAAGAAGAGGTCTGGCAAAAGAATAAGAAAAAAGAAGAAAAGATGAAGCAGATTAAAAAGAAGATCAAAGAATAAATAAAATGCCCGCGATTGATGTAAAGCTGTATGACATCTAGAAGAGTCAGAGAAAGCAATGACACATTTATGTCACAAGATCAAGCAGATTCTTATTGATGACGGTGTAAGTCTATGTGGCAGCGAAAGTACCTACCAGGGTAAACCGGAAATAAAATCAACGAAAGTATTTGATGAATAAACATGATTCAAAGACACTGGGAAAATATGAACTTGTATCGCATATTATTCTATATTTGTCGCTTCCCTGTCAGATTTGCCGTTTCTCTTGGGATTATGTACACACCCAATCGATATTCGAAGACATTTAAGAACAAGTTTAGATAATGAAAAACTATTGTACATTTCAGCTCAAGCATGTATAACGTCTAATTACATCAGACAAAATGCAAAACTAACATAAAATATAGTAAACAGTATAGTAAAACATAAATATAACACCCCTGGTATATAAATACTATAAATAGCATCGCCAGTTGTAATTAAATTACTGCTGGAAAGTAACTAACTGATTTCTGATTCTAATAGTGAGGTTCCTGTTCTGTGTTTGTTAGTGAATTGCTCTGATAATAAAATATCGGTCGGGCGTGGAAATGATGACTCGAATAGTAAACCAGAGGAGCAATGACAAATCTTGTGTATTAGTGTTAACCTGAGAGATAAAGAGTGACTTTTTGGCTGGGATCAACCTTCTAATCAATCAGAAATTAGCAATCCATGCGTAAGCAAGAAACAATAGTGTTTGTAAGTATTAAGCAAGTGCTAATATGTATGTAATACTAGCAGGACCCGTGCATGCGCGTTGCTAAGTTGAAAAATTCCACAAATTGAGAACAGGTAAGTTGAAAGAACTTTATCTGCTTCGAAAAAAAACTCGAGTAGCGGATTATTTCAGACCGATCTAATGAGGGTTTGTTTTATAACTTGCTAATTTAGACTTTTACAGATATAACGCAATGTTTGAATGCAGCCTTATATGGAAACAAAAAGTCTAATATTTTCGAATAAATATTGTAAGAAACTGTAAGACAATAAATAAAAAATAAGAATGGACATTATTTTTTTTAATATGTACATCAACCGCCAGAAAAATAAATGAATCAATCACAATGTTTACAAATCAATATTTCAATTAATCCTGAATTATTGGTTCGGTGTTTTTACAAGGGAGTATAATATAGTATATACAGAAGAAAATTCCTATTGTTTTGATGAAGTAATTGGAAATGACATAGAATAAAACTCACACAACCTGTTAATAGCTCGTGTAATTGAAAGAAATGTATAAAAAGTGTAAAAAAGGCAGGCGAGTTTACGGTATAACAAAACGTGCATAAAGGCCCCATAAAATTAGTGTATGGGACCCCACTCAAAATCAAGGAGTAATTAATATGTAGGTGTACATTATTACTATCAATTACACACCATTAATTTAGGATAATAGAATAACGAGGAAATATCTCTAAGTTGAGAAATTCAAGTCATGTTGAATATAAATTAGTTGTAAATTCAGGAAATCATGCCGCAAATAAAAAAAAATGATAAGAGCACAAAAACACATAAAACATGTTTGGTATTGATTAGAAAATACTTTTTAGACAGAAACAATTTTTCTCATGAAGTCATCTAGAAGTTAAGAAATTGGCCCCGCTAATAAAATAAAAAAATAAACAACAACAGTAAAAAAAAAAGCTGTAATATAAATTTGTTGCCTGCGTTTTTCAACTGATTTGGAATAAATCATATGCGCTAGATCTAATATCACATCCGTTTTGGTCACTCAGATTAAGTATTTGAGTCACGACAATATATAAGTTTTCACGTTTTTGTTCACATATACAGCATGGGACATTTAAAATAGTTTGCACGGGGATAAATATAATGGCGAATATTTTCTGTTTGATTAGAAATGATAATTTTAATGAAAAGAAGTCTTCAAGTCCAATAATAAGTAATTGTGATTAATTCGAAAAGAGATCAGTCTGAAGTCATAAAACCTCTAAATCTTCAAAAGATTGGTGTTTATCGTACGGGGAGAAGGACTGACCTGTGTCGGAAGAATTAGTATCTTGCAAAGAAAGAAACCTTACACAACGACCTTCTGGTGGACAGCGATACATTACCGTTCATATAGCTGCACATCAAGCTCGTCTTAATCAATCAATTCACAAATTGTCCCGTCAAAATATGGCTGAACTTCAAACAAATTTCTAACAAATGTCTGTAATAAATCACTACCTTCTCTTTCAAATGGATAATTACCACATGCAACCTTGTGGAAAGAGGTCCACGACCGTCATCTTTAAAATCCAAGTTAAAACATTAAAATTTCCAGAAATAATTACCCTAAAATTTCCTGACAATATGTCTATTATTCCTAAAAAAGTACTGATATAAATAAAGGGTTTTCGTGACAACAAAAAAAAAATGTTTATTAAATTACAGTTAAAACAAAGTGCATGAAAACTCAAACAGGACTCACTTCAAGTCAGCTGGCCATTTTCTTGTTTTCTTTTAATTGTAATGATAGGTAGCTGCATGCTTAAGTATAAACAAACACCAGAAAATAACTAGCATTGTTTTCGTGTGTTTTCCTGCACAGATATGAATACAAAAAGTACAAAAACAGACTAAGTAGCCTTTTTCAAGGAAACATAATTCACAGAAATTTCTGAAATTTTATTTTTAAAAAAATGTAGAAAATAGTAAAAATTTTCAATAATTGAAATTGTTAGTTGGTCGAACGATGGCACTAAATAACCACCACAGAACAAGTTCTTTAACGGGTCAAAGAACACCATTTGCCAAGAACTAGTCAACGGTAACTTCAGCATAATCCAGATCTGACTGAGGTAAGTTGTTGCAGTGGAGGTGTTTGCAATTTCACACATGTTTGAACAGTAAATGCCATGTTTCCTGCAACTGCATCTTGCTGTAGTATAACCTGAAGTACAGTTACACCTAATTATTGCCAAACTTTTACAGGATAAGGTTGCAACTGAGTCTTGATTGGGTGCAATTCAACACTTGAATCTGTCCATCCTCACTCGTAAAGGTTTAAGCTGGTGTCTGTTTTTCGAGTCTTGTATTTTGAAGTAAACTTGAAGGAAGTAAACTTGGGGAAATTCGAAGCGCCTCCCGCTGATGGCTTTGTTTGGTTTCAAAATGGTCTGAGCGTTTTGAAACCTTTTCCATAAAGGGGCTCAGTAACATATTATTGATGTTTTCCACAATTATTACCATTGTGCATGCACACTGGAACCTTATCTACAGCTTGAATAACCTCTACTGCCCTGTTATCTTTGCAAAACACTTTTGCAAGTTTGAGGAAGTTTTCGATAAAAAGCTACCTTTCCAAAATCCAAGAGCAATGGACGTAGAATCACATCCCATGCATGAAATAATGTTAAAACAGATCGCATCTTCCTAAGATTTTGAAGACTTTCACACTTTTTACACTCGCCTTTGGTTTTTGCGTGCAGAAGATGAGATGACAATCATCTCTAATGCCATGCTAACATATAAAGACAAATAGGTCAGTGCCATCTGCTATCAGAACTGTGCCTCCTATCCGTTACTTTTCTAACGCAGTCTTCAAAATCAATGTCAGTGTCCCCAGAGGCATGGTGTACTTCACAAATGCCATTTTCCAAACTCTTTCCCAGCAAGGTGATGAAAATTATTTATTTATTAATTAGCAATGAATACATCCTATTTTGTTTTAACACCATTAGAGGAGTTAGTTACACATTTAAGCCAAATAGAGCCAACATACGCCAGGCGTCGGTTAGCCGCGTCTTTAATAAATGCGCAGCTTTCATACACATCAAAGACAATGCATGTTTTTTTCATATCTTGTTGTAATATATTTGCGGCATTGGTCACAGATTTCATCTAATGGGTAACTTTTTTGCCCTGGGAGGTGTTAAAGTAGTGCTCCACTATTAAAAAGAGATACTGTAAATCTGGAGGCTGTGAACCTTTTTTCTACATCTCGGGATAGTCCGAAATAATCATAAAGTACAGTTTGGTACACACAAAGCTCCTACTAGAAATGTTCTTGCTGCTGTTGAATTGAGAGTGCATTGCTAGATAGAACTCACAATCTCTGAAATAGAAGTTATGGTTCAGTCTCAATTGTTTAATGTTTGTCGAGCAATAGTTTTGACACATGTAATTGCCTAATCCTTTTGTAAAGTGTACTTGTGAATATTTTCTCCAAGCATTGAAGCTATGATTGTTTCTATGGAGTTTGCACTGTCTATGTTCAGCTTTTCATCTCCAGTTAATCCACTTGAAATGCTGTGAATGAATGAATATTCCGTGAAAGGGTCATATGTCTAAAGACGCACAAGTAGCTATTATGTGTCTCTCATCTCGCTCTTTGCTTGGTGAAGTTACCTCCTGGTGCTGCTCACTAGTGTCATAATAAATGCCTGCTAGTTCTTGTATTTAAAAAAATGGTACTCCTGCAGTATTTTACCCACCGATTTCACGATCTTAGCCGAGCGTTGATCGACATCCGTCGGAAAACGCCGGAACATGGCGAGCGGTACGATACTCTATCAGCCAATCAGGGCGCTTCAAACGAACGCGCAGCAGACGAATAATTTTCTTTGAAATTACACACATAGCGTTTCATTTCAGTTATTTTATTGTTTCAAAGTAAAAATACACAGCCTTTCATTTAAGCTATTTAATTTAGCGATAAAAAACAAAAAAAAAAAAACCGGGAGCTGTTGTAAACATATTTATGCGAATTTATGTGGAGACAAAAATTTGGACACAACCCTTTTGTCTCCATAATAAATCAAATCGCGGAAGGCTACCCGGTTGGGGAAGGAGCTTCTTCTTTCCACATCCTCTGAAAACCCTTTGCTCCCTACTTTGCCTCTACAGTCAGTAGAAAATCTTCCAGTTGGAACTAAAGATAAACAGTAATTGTTGTGTCCCCCCGCCCCCTACAAACATTACTGAAAAAAAAAAAAATTGTTACTGTTTAATAACGTTTTGTTAAAAACAAACAAAAAAAAAGCATTGAAGTGTTTATTACTGTTGCTTACCCCCCCCCCCAAAAAAAAAACTATCGGAAAACAAAATGAACCAAAAAAAAAAAAAATATTCAACAAAATAAATTTATTTTACTTTAAAAAAACTTACGGTAAGTGTTTGTGATTTATTTTATCCAAATTTTTCTGTATTAATTTTATCCATTTTGTTGTGTGTGTGTGTAATATCTTTTCCTTGTAATGTTGTTGCTATTCACATACTTTTAGCGTTCTTGCACCGTCGGCGTAGCTCCGAATTCTCGGCTTTCGTCGGCGTTAACGCCGAAAGCGTTCGTCAACGCTCGGCTAAGATCGTGAAATCGGTGGGTAAAATACTGCAGGAGTACCAAAAAAATCCACCCCTTCTGGTATTCTCTTAAAGGGCTTGAATACTTGCGCCCAAGAGAATATGATTCCTTAGCAATTGAATAGTTTAATCCATCAATACTCGTTACATTGTGGTTTATATTATAAGCTGCGAACTGCACAAACCCAATTTTAACACGCCTGAGACTTTTAGTGTCATGAACAAGAGCAGCACTTCTTTCGAATTTCTGGACTTCGAGTAAGATAAAGAGAAGTCATTCTTATTTAGAGAGTTAATCAAGAGCCTCGATCCGAATTAGTCATGCATTTCCAACGCTAAATCAAACTGGAAATGGGAAATCTGGGTCTAACGGTCTGCATAATCGCTTGACTTATTGATGTAAGTTTCAAATCATTGTATTGGCCTGTGAATATCTTCTTAAGGAAGATCAACAATATTTTAGTACCATATTCAAGAATCGCATTCTGTTGAAGATCATTCTCATGTGATAATATTTTGAACTTGCCTAGATATGTTTAAAGTAATTCTTGTTAAGTTGACTGCCATCTCTATGATTCTAATGACCTCTCATTCTGCATTGTTTGTTGAGCGGATCTGTGCATAAAATTCATGAAGAATACATGGTTCTGTACTTAAAATTAGATGTACCCTTAGTTTTGTCTTTGAATGATTTAGCAATCGAGATTTTATAGATTTAATACCAATAACCTCGAAAATTTTCTTCGATTTTTTACAAGATCAAAAATAGTGAGCTGCTCCTAGATATATTGCTGTAACTAATTACCAACTTCAAGATATTCCTGCTTTATTTTTGAATCCTGCGATCCACTAGGATTTTGTTTCTTAGAAGAATAAACAGAAGAGAATGTTTTAGAAATGGTTTATTTTGATCAAAGTTTGCAGGGTAGGTTCTGTGATAACGTGCAACTTTTGGAACAAAGTCAGCTACGTAATCTATTCTACGCTTAACAGTGGATGTCCAGCCATGTTTTTACAAACTTTCTAAAAAACTATTTACACTTTTAATCAACACATTCAACAAGGAGAACATCAACAACTCCTTTCTGTCTATCAGATTTGGCTCCAGAACAACAAAAAGTCAAGTTTCTTTAAACGCACACAAAGAGCGGATTAAACAAGATTGTATCTCATTATGGGTGCATTTGTCTTTACTGTAACAGAAGTGTGCGTTCTATCCCAACCATTATCAATGGACCAGAGGTTATCTCGTCAGCGTCAGACAAGGCCAAACTATTTGCAAAGAACTTTGCAGCTAATTCTACCCTATGCGACGAAGGCCATCAACTCCCCATATTTCCTCCTATAACACAGAACAAGCTAGGTAACATACAAATACCCGTGCATGAGGTCGCCAAGATAATAAAAAACCTAGATTCCAGTAAAGCAACTGGCCCTGATGGAATCCCAATTATAGTGTTAAAAAAGCTTCAACCAGAACTTGCTCCCATACTTACGAAACTATTTAAGCGCTGCCTTAAGGAGAAGTGCTTTCCGACTCCCTGGAAGACCTCATCAGTTTGCCCTGTATTTAAGAATTCAGGTGATAAGTCATCTCCCTCTCAGTACAGACCAATAAGTCTTCTCTGTGTTATGAGTAAGTTGCTGGAATCAATATTAAATAGAGAAATAGTCAACCACCTCAGCAGGAATAACCTTCTTAGTGACACACAATATGGTTTCCGCTCTGCAAGATCTACCGCAGATGTGCTGACGGTTATATCCCACAGGATTAGTGAATCTCTTGACAAAGGCTTCCTTTCTAGGGCAATTGCTCTTGACATATCAAAGGCCTTTGACAAAGTATGGCATAAGGGTCTACCTCACAAGACTTCCAGCTACGGTATAACTGGACATGTTTTCTCAATCATTAAATCATTTCTCTCCGATAGGCTCATAAGAGTAGTAGTAGATGGACAAAAATCGGAGGCCTGCAATATAAATGCTGGAGTCCCTCAGGGGTCAATCCTGGGCCCAACTCTCTTCCTGATCTACATCAATGACCTCCCTAAACACATACTTAAATCATTCGTTGACATCTATGCTGATGACACGACCATCTACGGCAACACATCAAAGGCTGTAAATGACGAAGTTCTCTCGGATTCTCTCTCCGCTGATCTCGAGCGCGTGGTTCAGTGGGGGAAGGTGTGGCTGGTTACCTTTAATGCATCCAATACCAAACTCCTATCCTTACATCATCAAAGCTCTGATACCCCTCTGACATCAATTGTGATGGATGGCTCTCGTCTGGGTGAGGCCCCGTGTTTTGACAAGCTTCTGTGTTTGACCTTTACTCCTGATCTGAAATGGAACATATACATCAAGTCGGTTGCCAAGGTCGCTGGAAAGATGGTGGGATCCTTCTACCGCTCCAGAAGATATCTCACTACTGATGCAATTCTCTATCTATATAAAAGCCAAGTACGGCGAAGGATGGAATACTGTTGCCATATCTGGGCAGGAGCTGCCAAAAACAGCCTATTATGCCTTGACAGAGTACAAAATAGACTCCGTGGTTTAGTGGGGGGTGCCCTTTTCTCTACCCTGCAAACCCTCTCCCACAGAAGAGACGTTGCGAGCCTATCCTTGTTTTATCGTTTTTTTCATGGCAGGTGCTCGTCTGAACTCCAATCCCTGGTCCCCCCCTCACCAATCTTTCACGAAAAACACCCGTCTAGCTGAATCCACTGTGAAAAATTTCCCCCTCTCTATATCTGTGCCTAAATCAAAACGCGGATTTCATGAACAAAGCTTCTTTCTTAGAACTGCACGCCTGTGGAACTCTGTTCCGTCTGCCTGCTTCCCTCCGGACTACAACTTGGATGTCTTCAAGTCTAATGTTAACAAATTCCTATTGAACCGCCCCCCTAATTAAACACTTAATCAAATCTCCTCACTAACGTAATTTACTTGCAATAACCCTTATCTCTGAGTGGCTTCCGGGCCTTGATAAGTGGTGATCACTGTGTAAAAAAAAAAAAAAACTTTCTCTACATTTGAAGTTTATTCATTGCTATTTGCATTTCTTGTGAAGACGTTGATCAATCTGTATTAGAATCTTCTCCTGACGCTGGTCGGAAGCTCTGCTAATGGAATAGATTCCCTTCTGGCTGACCATGAATATTTTTCATTACTTGAAGATCATTGTTGCAAATAACACATTTGCCAGCCTCCATAATTATCGGTACTTTACTTTGGCCAACTTGCAATTTAAATATAACAGAATGATAAACACTTGCATTGTACATCGAAAGAGACAAAATAAGGCATACAATGATAATTATATTTATCTTGTATCATACTGTTTCATATGTTTATAAAGAGATGTATCATTCAAACACTACTGCGTTTGAATATATGGTTAAGTTGCAGTTTTAGTCATTTGGACTTTCTTTAAAGATTCACCACTCTATCATTTCTCAACCAAATCTCTAACAATTATTACTGTTGATAGATTACTTGCAATATCCGATCAGTAAAACGAAAATTATGCTGAATTTACTTGTATTCAAAATCGTAAAAAAAACATGCCGTAAATTGTTATTACATATGTATGTGATCTTTATGGGGGCAAAAATAAGACTGCAATTAAGCAAAGACCAATTGAATTTACTGGAGCCTGGAAAAATTATGGATTATTACAATAGAAATATGCAAGCATGAAAAATATTATAGTTAAGCTTAAACATGACAAAGTAAAAGACTAGATGTTTAAACTGGAAACGAAAAGGACAAGATATTCTAGTAAAAATAATATAAAGTCATAACTTTCAACATTAAGATTTTATCTAATTCAGTTCATAATATTATAAAATCAAATCTTAAGGCAAAAATATTTTAAGTAATAAATGTATTATATCTTTAACTAGTGTATTTTTCCTGTTCTTTTCCAACTTAACAACGAGTCTTTTTCTTTTCCCTGGTAAAGCTTAATCATATTACTTTTCATACTCGTATTTTTCTATTGCAATGCATCCTCACATTTTTTTATTGTAATACAGACGGGAACTTCCGAGGAATATGCCTTGTTTGTACTGTCAGTATATATATATATATATATATATATATATATATATATATATATATATATATATATGCATGCATATATACATAAACGCATACAGATATGCATATATATATTCGTATGCGTGTTATTGTGGCTATTTCTATTTAAATCGGTAGATCTAAGTGAACGTTTTTATGGACATTTGTATTAATCATGTGCACTGAACATACTAATATAGTATAGTTCCATACACAGTTAAGGATTTATATAGCAAAATCTCAAAAATATGGTATTTACCTTCCAATACTACTAAACAGGTTTGGCTAAAATTATGTATGTATAAAGATGCCCAGCGAAGTATGCATTATAGTATTGGTGTAATGCAAAGTAAAGGATTAATATTGATTAATATGGATTAGTGTTTAATGCGTAAACAAGCAAACATTAAAACATATTCAAGAAACAAGGGGAATTTTCCTGGTCTCTGCATTAAAGGCTCAAGTCATCCATTAATAATAATCCATCTCAAGCCACTAAAAATCACATTGTAAAATTATACTTTAAAAATTACAAAAATGTACTGAGCACCAATTAAAGAGTAACACCTTAGGGGTACTGTTATGGGGACTTACCCATTCACTAATAGTAGACTCTCATATCTATTGCTTTTTTTTTTGCATTTTCACCCCACACAAGGCACATCACTACTTTGGTGTAGGGGGCTACTGTCAGGGGGAACAGCTACTGGGGTACTATGTAGGGAGCTGGGAAGCAAGATGTTGGTTCACGCTACACTTGAACTTCTGCATGTCAGTACATTTGGGGAAGCAGGGACCCGGAAATGTATATCAAAGTCTAGCGGTTCTGAGAAAGAAAATACTGGAGTAGAAAGCTCTTTTACATCTAGGGATCTCTACTATGAGATGATGGAATTTAGCTGCCTATCGGGTTTGTCGAGGGTGTTTACGTCATTGAAGCACAAGTGCTTGCGGTTCGTCAGAGCATTCACCATTAAAGCCCTTGTAGAACAGGCAGAGGGACGCAACATTTCGTCGATGGGATAGAGGATGGAGCTTAGATGAAAATTCAGGACCTATCAGGTTGGTGACTCTCTTTTGAACCTTGTCTAGGAACGGGATACAGGTAGCAGATGCAGCAGCCCAAATATTACAACAATACTCCATAAATGGGCGAATAGTGACTTTGTAGAGGTACAGGATACTTTCCGGTGTTAGTAGTTTTCTAGCACGGTAGAAAGAGCTGACCTTCTTCGCAGCGTTCCTGGCAATGCTTTCAATGTAATTGTTCCAACTCATGTTTACTGTTAACAAGGAGTCCAAGGAGTTTCTAAGATGCACTCTCAGATAAAGAGTCATTGGCCAATGCTATTGCTGGTAGAGAGGGTTTCTTGTAATTATTGAAGGAAACAAGTTTAGTCTTGGCAGCATTGAATGTGACCATCCATGTTGGTCCACATTCCACTCCAGATCGGAGGTCATCTTCTAGTGCTTCTGTCATATCTTTAGTTATGTGTTAATTTGTTTTCCTGCCGTGTCTGTTATAGAGTGTGGTGTCATCAGCATACATACCTATCTCAGTGGCAATTTTGTCGGGGAGGTAATTTATTAATATTATGAATAACAGAGGTCCAAGAATAGACCTTTGAGGCACTCCCGCATTTATGTCATATTGTTTAGATGTACGATCGTCGAGGACAACCGGGAGTTTTCTCTTATCTAAGAAGGATTTAATTATGTGAAGTTTTCTTCCGATAATACCGTATGATCTAATTTTCCTGAGGAGACCCCCATGCACTATGCAGCAAAAAGCCTTAGATATATCAAGAGCTACCGCTCTACGCTCCCCTGCTTTGTCCAGTGAATGGTATATACGTTCAGAGGTTACAGTTAGGATGTCTGCTGTTTAACAGGCTTCCTAAATCAATATTTTGGTCAGTCAGAAGTTTAGAATCTGTAAGGTGATGGACTAGAGCTGGGTTAATTATGGCCTCAAATATTTTAGCGAAAAGTGGGAGGAGGCTAATTGGGCGATAATTTACTGGGTCAGATTTTCGCAAGTATTCTTGAAAACTGGAACCACAGAAGCGGTTTTCCAGCAGTCCGTAAAGCAAGATTCATTAAGGCATTTGGTTTAGAGTTTGGAGAAAACTGGAGCTACTTCGGCAAAACACTTTTTTATTAGCACAGCCGGGATCGGATCGGGTCCGCATGCGTTTGAAGTGTCAAGGTTTTTTATGATAGCATGCACTTGAGCGGGTGTGATTTTCAGATTTTCTATCGTGGCGTCCGTCCGCAAAGGAAAGTCAGGGGGTAGTTAGAAGGGTCCTGTGTGGAGTTGGAGGCAAACCGACTGACAAGCATGTTATACTTCTCGGTTGCTGATTAACGAGTTTAATACAACAAACCATGATGTAAATGGATGCTAACAGTTCATGCATGTAAGACTAAGCTGCCCTCATTTAATAATTGCAAGAATCTTCTCCACCTACTAATATCCATAACAAGTAATATCCTACCTAAGAAGTATGTATTCAACCTCCTCAGCTTATAATCTAGGGGTAACATTTACTGGAAGAAATACATTGAGGAGAATGCGGATGCGGATGACAAGAAACTGGGTCTACTTCTATCGAGCTAAGAGGCGACTCACACCTGAGAAAATAATGCACATATACAAAGCAATTATTTGTCCTTCTATGGAGTTTGCTGCCATATTTTGGCTGGCGAATTTACGACTACTCCCCTCTCTCTTGGAAAGTGTTCAAAAAAGAGTATTCAATTTAATATGTCCATCTTTGTCAATCAAACTCATATCTCGGTCCCAATGTTGTATCTCTGCGCCTTTTACAAATGTTTTAATGAAATATGCTCTGACGAACTCGTTGCACTTTTGCCCTTGCGTCGTCCATATCCACGAGAAGCCCGCTTTATAACACAATCTTACCCCTTTCACTGTTGAGGTCCCTTACTATCAAAAACCTTCTTACTGTAATAGTTTATTCCCTCGACCAGCAAGACATACGAATTCATTCCATTACCTGCTTCTCTCAGTGAAGATTAAATGTAACGTTAACCATGATCTCATTTATCATTCCAAAGCATAGTCCCAAATAGTAGCCCTTTACGTGCAAGTAGATATATACCTTTTTAGATGTTAACGTAAATAAAAAAAAATTCTTGTTTTGGAAATTATCGCGATCTAACGTGAGATATCTGAATGTCTACCTATCAGTTGGAAATGGCAAAAACTTTTCTTTACATTTACTTTCGTGGCACAATATAATTTGCTATCTAACCCTGTTTTCCATGTCTTTTTCCATAATTTCTTCTACAATACACGACAATATGTTTGCTTGATAATGTGTAAAATAAGAGAACAATATTTTTACTTACGCCCTTTTACCAGATCAAGGGAAAAGAACTCCTATTATATTAATGCTATACGATTGCACCTAAGTAGAAGAGAGGTTTTTGGTTGCAACCTTTGCGTGTATTTCTATACACGAGTCTGTAAACCATACACATATGACGAAACTTATATTTAGAAATATTCACTAGCAAAAGTATAAATGCTATCTAATACGTTATACAAGGATAATAATGTTACAAAATCGCAGTTCGTTTAGCACAAGCTGAACACTACACTAACATGTACATTCCACCACAGAGGATCAATAATAAAATATATAATTTATTGCATCATTTTTTTCATTTTTCAAACAAAATTTAAAAGAGTTTATGAAGTAGAAATTGTACTTTATAACATCAGACACACACAATATATATATACATATATATATGTATATATATATATATATGTATACGTGTATATACATTTTATATATATATACACATAATATATATATATATATATAAATTGATATATTGCAATTTTCAGTGTGTGAGATGTGATGCTAATATTTATACAGTCAAGCAACACCGTGGCTCACAAGGGTCATGAAAGCCAAAAACTGGAAGTAAAAGACTCGAGTTTCATTCTCGTTTCGGCTCATAATTAGACACAATCGGACACTTCTTGTTAGAGATAGATATCTTCAAAGTCGTGTCTCGCCGCTGTTGGCTGGATCTGTGTTAGTAGAATTTCTTGTGTGTGGCGCGGTTGCTCAAGTGGCAGAGCACTTGTCTCGCATGCAAGAGATTCGGGTTTGGAATCTCAAGTTGGATATGTTTAACTGATGAGCATATATGAGGGCGAAACTCGAATCTTGGACTTCAGGTTTGTTGGCTTTCGTAATTTCTGTGAGCTGCGACGTTTCTGTAGTGTGGGCGTATATATATATATATATATATATATATATATATATATATATATATATGTGTGTGTGTGTGTGTGTGGTGTGTGTGTGTATTAATGGTAAGGAATAAAAATTTCAAGTAACTGTAATCTCGACTCAGGATTGCACCATAATAAACACAGTCTCTGACAGCATAGACACGGCACTGCCCCTCGACACTAGCGCACAAATACATGTATTTGGTGACTTTAATGTCCACCACAAAAACTGGCTTGGATTCTCTACTTATACAGACGCAGCGGGCAACATTCCTCATAGCTTTCTAACCCGTTTCCCTGACCAGGAAGAACAACACGCATCACTTCTAGATCTGTTGTTGACCACAGTTCCCGATGACTGCATAACGAAGGCCCACAGCCCACTCGGGAACGCTGATCATGCAGTGATAATGGTTAAAATCGCCCTAAACTCTAGAGCCAAAACTGAACAGCCAGTGGTCGAAACAAGGAGATATTATAAAAAGACTGACTGGGAAGCCATAGGGAACTAATCAGAGATGCCCCATGGAGAAATATTTTTCTCTCCCTGCTGAACAGTGTGCAAACAAGACCACTGACTGGTTCAAAAATGCAATCGAAGCGCATGTTTCCATGCGGAAATTTTATAGTAAACCCCACTCTCCCCAATGGTTTACGTCGACTTGCGCAACTGCCATTGCTCAAAAGCAGCATGCATACCGTAGGTTTAACCGACAGAAGTCCAGTTCAAACAGACTGAAGTATATAGAAGCTAGAAATAAAGTTAAGAAAGAAACAGCGACAGCTAAGAGAGAATTTACGGAACCACTAAAAAGCGCATCGAAGCACAAAAACTAGGAACTCGAGACTTCTGGAAAATCTACAACAGTGTAGTAAATAATGGGCAATCAACAATTCCCCCACTAACCAACAATCACGAGGTTGTTTCCTCAGCAACCGACAAGGCTAACATGCTTGCCAGTCGGTTTGCCTCAAACTCCACACTGGACCCTTCCTACAACCCCCTACCTGACTTTCCTATGCGGACAGACGCCACGCTAGACGATCTGAAAATAACCCCTGCTCAGGTGCATGCGATCATAAAAAACCTTGACACTTCAAAAGCATGTGGACCCGATCTTATCCAAGATGTGCTATTAAAAAAGTGCTCAGCCGAAGTAGCTCCCGTTCTCTCCAAACTCTACAACAAATGTCTTAATGAAGCTTGCTTACCGAGCTGTTGGAAAACTGCTTCTGTTGTACCAGTATTCAAGAATACTGGCGAAAAGACTGACCCACCAAATTATCGCCCAATTAGCCCCCTCCCACTTTTTGCCAAAATATTTGAGACCTTAATAAAGCATGCTCTAGTCCAGCACCTTACAGATTCTAAATTTCTGACTGAAAAAAAATATGGATTAAGACAACTCCATTCCACAGCAGACATTCTAACTGTAATCTCTGAACGTATATACCATTCACTGGACAAAGCGGGGGAGGGAAGAGCGGTAGCTCTAGATATATCTAAGGCTTTTGACAGGGTATGGCATGAGGGTCTCCTCTGGAAAATTAGATCATACGGTATCACTGGTAGAATACTTAACATAATTAAATCCTTCTTAGATAAGAGAAAAATCCAGGTTGTCCTCAGCGGTCGTACATCAAAACAATATGACATAAATGCGGGGGTGCCCCAGGGTTCTATCCTTGGACCACTATTGTTCCTGATATTCAAAATGACCTCTTCGACAAAATTTCCTCTGAGATGAGTATATATGCTGATGATACTACACTCTATGGCAGCCACGACAGGAAGACGAATGAACACATTTCAAAGTAAATGGCAGAAACACTGGAGGAATACCTCCAATCAGTGGTGGAATGGGGACAAAAGTGGTTGGTTGCGTTCAATGCTGCCAAAACTAAACTAGTTGCATTCAATAATTACAAGAAACCCTCTCTACCACCTATAGCAATGGCCAACGACTCTTTATCTGAGAGTACATCTTTCAAACTCCTTGGCCTAACGTTCACAGGAAACATGAGTTGGAACAATTACATTGAAGGCATTGCCAGGGCCGCTGCAAGAAAGGTGGACTCTCTCTACCGTGCTAGACAACTACTAACACCCGAAAGTATCCTGTACCTCTCTAAGGCAACCATTCGCCCATGTATGGAGTATTGCTGTCACATCTGGGCTGGTGCATCTGCTACTAGTCTCTCGCTCCTTGACAAGGTTCAAAAGAGAGTCGCAAACCTGATAGGCCCTGAGTTGGCATCTAAGCTTCAGCCTCTGTCTCATCGACGAAATGTTGCATCCTTCTGCCTTTTCTACAAGTATTTTAGTGGTGAATGCTCTGACGAACTGCACTCACTTGATCTTTTTACTCCAATATTTTCTCCCCCAGAACCGCTAGACTCTGGAATTCCATTCCAGGTCCCTGCTTTCCCAACAGTACTGACGTGCAGAAGTTCAAGTGTTTGCTGCCCAAATCCCAAGATAGTACCCCAGTAGTTGTTGCCCCTGATAGTAGCCCCCTACACCAAAGTGGCAATTTGCCTTGTTTGGGGTGAAAATGTAATAAAAAAAATCAGATCAATACGAATAAGAAGAGAGTAAAATGTATGGAAAAGCATTTTAGGTTATGTTTCACATGAGATTAAAAGAGCAACTATATGGAATTCAAGAAAGATGACTTACTGATATTTATAGTAAGAGTTAAAAGTTATCTATAAGAAAATATGGAAGACATATAAAAGTATGAAATTAAAATCTAAAATAATATATAAAGAAAAAATAATCATAGAGGGATAAATCAAACATACATCAAAGAAACACTTTTTCATATTTCTTACGTATGTCATTTTGGTATGCATGCGTGATTTGGGTTTTCTGGGTATGCTCATGTACCTGTATACATGAGCACGTATTTGTCAGCTTGCATTAATTTCTCAATCCGGAAGAGAATTACACGGTTCTGCAGTTCTGGGGAAAACGCTATTAGAGTAAAAGGCTTTCTTAAATCAAGGGATCTCAACTGTCTACGGATGGGACTTCGCTGCTTGTCAGATTTGTCGGGGGTATTTTCGTCGATGGGTTAGAGCATCCACTATTAAAATACTTGTAAAACAGGAGGAGGGATGAAACATTTCGTCGGTGGGACAAAGGCTGCAGTTTAGATGACAGTTCGGGACCTATTAGATTGGTGACTTTCTATTAGAACCTTTTCAAGAGCGAGAGACTAGCAGCAGATGCATTAGCCCAAATGAGATAGCAGTATTCCATACATGGGCGAATCGTGGCCTTGCAGAGGTACAGGATACTTTCAGGCGTAAGTAACTTTCTAGCACGATAGAAAGAACCCATATTCTTTGCAGTAGCCTTACCGATGATCTCGATGTATCTATTTCTCCTCATGTTTCCTGTGAACCTTAAGCCAAAGAGCTTGAACGAAGTGCTCTCAGGTAAAGTACCTCTAGCCATAGCCATTGGTGGTGCGTAATGTTTCATGTAATTATTAAAGAAAACGAGCTATGTGTTAGCGGTGTTGAATGTTACCATCCATTTTTGACCCCATTCTACTACAGAATGAAGATCTTCCTCTAGTGTGTCGGCCATTACTTTAGATATGTGCTCATTAGTTTTCTTCACGTGCCTGCTATAGAGCGCGGTGTCGTCGACAAATATACCTATGTCAGAGACAATTTTATCAGGTAAGTAATTTATGAATATCAGAAATCATAAAGGTCCAAGGATCGGTACCTGATGCACAACCGCATTTATATCAAATTTTTGGGAGGCACGCCCATCGAGGATAACCTGGAGTGTTTTCTCATTTAAAAGGGATCTAATTATGCAAATAGTAATACCATAATTATGCAAACAGTAATACCATAGGATTTTATTTTCATGAAAAGATCATCGTGCAATGCCCTGTCAAAATCCTTAGATATATCTAGGGCTACTGGCATCATCTCCCCTGCCTTATCCAGTGCATGGTATAAATGTTCAGAGATTGCAGTTGGTATATCTTGAGTAGAACGGGCTTGCCTAAATCAATATTGGTGGTCTGACAGAAGTTTAGCAGCTGTAAGATGATGCACTAGAGCTTGATTAATTAAGGACTCAAGGTTTTGACACTGATCTTAATATTCTGATGTTCTTCATCCTCTTCCCCATTTCCTATTATTGCGTGTTGTCTTTATTTAATATTACCTTCCTTTCTCCCACATATTTTACATATTCTCTCCAAATTCCAGCTATAAACTATTTTGTTTTTTATTATTTTCCTCTATTTTCTAAAGCCTCTTGCTTCTGTCCCTACTTCCCTTTTTTATGCTTTATTTTTCAAAGATTTGTAGCTTACGTTTTTTCTTTTGTAATTATTTTTATATTATATTTGTACTCTATTTTCCTTTTTTTAATTTTTAGCAAATATAAGTTTTTATAATACCTGGAGGGTGCAATTTTCTGTTTATTGCTAGATGATTGTTGGATATTGATATTTTAATATAAACTCTCTTTTCAATAAAATTAGATTATGTGTGTAATTTTAAACAATCAGGTTTTTCCTTGTAGACATATCTGTAGAAATATAACATTAATATTATGTCCATGGAAAATCATGTTTAAGCTTCTTACAGTTCTTTTCTTATGAGAAGTAATGCATTATCTTGTATGCTCGAATCAACTATACCGATATAGATGCCCTAAAAATACGTTAACACCACGTGTAGTTGTTTTAAATATGTTTCTACCTCGAAATATTACCTGCATTTCACTGTTGGCTCCCTAATATGAGGTAGTTTCCATTTATTTTTCCTTATTTTCCAAATTTAAGGTCGACTTTTTATACAAATTTATTTTTTTCTTTTGTTAAATTTCTTCTTTTATATGAATCTTGATTCACTTTTTATTATACGTATATGTTTCTCTTTTATATGCATGTTCTTATTTCTTATATTATTTTACTTTTTGTCCCAATTACTATGTTATATATATATATATATATAAAATTGTGTGCATGTATATGTGTGTGTATTTATATGTACATATGTGTGTATGTATATGTATGTGTGTATGCATATGTATGTGTGTATGTATATTCATGTATGTATATGTATACGCATGTATGTATATGTGTGTATATGTATATGTATGAATAGGTATGTATGTATATGTGTGTATATGTATGTATATGAATATATACGTATACATATGAATATGTATATATGTATATGTATGTATATGAATATATATGTATTATATGAATATAAATATCTATATATAAATATATATATGGATAAGTATGTATATATATATGAATATATATGTATATATATGTGTGAATATGTATATATATATGTATATATATGAACAGTTCATGTGTTAGATCATGCCATATGCTACTGGTATCATGTAACCCAGTACTACCTGCCTCATGGTCGGGTCACCGGCGACTAAACTGGTTCCCCCACTAAACTTGTTTGGTGATGAGGGTGGCTAGTCTCCCTGAAGGATTAAAAACAAGACCTTCCAAAGGGGGGATGAACCCTTTTTCGGGTAAACGGCCAACTAGCACCATGTGTGTTTGTGTGTATGTATGTGTGTGTTGGGGTGGAGAGGGTCCTGTAAGCCGTGGTGAAGGCAACCTTTCTAGGAGAAACAAATCTCTGATTTAAAAAAAAAAACATAAAGCGAGATACCAGTACCCGCATTAAGCTGGTCTGCAGTTTAACTTGTTGCTGGCTATCTTGCTCTTACTTGTTGCTGGATCTGAACATTTTGAACCGAGAGAGAGAGAGAGAGAGAGGGAGAGAGAGAGAGACTTAGCTGTCGTACAAAGCTAAGACTCTGTAACATAATCCGTGTATAGATACTTCCTCAGGGATTTGTCTATAAAATGGTCCTGTCGCGAGAGAAGTAATTTTGGGGCTCATGGATTTAAGTGTCTGAGGCAGTGGCACTCGTCTGACAAGACGTTGCGAGCATCATATATATGAACATATATGCCTATGTATATGTATATATATATATTGGTATATATATATGTGTGTGTATATGTATATTTATATGTATATATACTTATGTAGATGTATACGCATTTTTATGTATATGTAAAATATGCATATATTTTACCTATTATATTTTTGAAATATTGTATATATTGATCGAAATTATTAAGTATTTATCAAATAAATTTCTTGTGAATTCGTAAAATACTGTGGACATGCATATTTCATGCATGCGGGTTTTATTCCATTTAATATGTTTTTAATTTGAACAAATATTGCTTTAATAAAACAAGAATAAGTATGATAAAATTCTCTGTTTCATTGTATGATTTAAACGAAAATGGCCGAAAATGTTCGAGTAACCGTAGATTGAGGTTTAAATCTGCTGGCTATATAGTATAAGCAAACATACATCTCAGAGACAATTTCATCATTGAGGTCATTTATGAATATAAGGAAGAATAAACAATCGAATAGCCGTCAACTGATGGACACCCACATTTATATCACATTGTTAAGATGTATGACCGGCGATAGCTACTGGATTCTTCTCTTATTTAAAGAATGAATTTTATTATGTTAAGTATTCGTCCAGTTATATCGTCATCTGTCATCCGTTATATATATATATATATATATATATATATATATATATATATATATATATATATATATATATATATATATATATGTGTGTGTGTGTGTGGGGGTTAATGGTGGGATATATTTCTCTCTTAAATATAGATCCACTAAAACGCGTCATTAGGAAAGAGTGCTAGATATAGGACAGAGCTAGTAAACAGTAATTATACAAACATTATTGGCTACACATGTCTATACATATTATTATTAGCTAAAATAATCTGTGTGTCGTACACGCTTGTAATCCGAATGTGTGATATATTCCCACAAGAAGTATTATCGTAAAGCAGCGTTACATAAAAAATAAAACTATATATATTCTATTATTGAAGAAAAGATAAACAACCCAAGTGAAAGAGGGAATGCCATCGAAATAAGGTTTGTATTTAGATATAAAAACCAGATCCACACTAATTACTTCAGACACTGAGTTAGAGTAGAAAATATACCTCCCAGTATTCCAACTTTATTTAAATCATATAAATAAACACTCATATCTGTTCGTCTGACTGTTTATTTGATCATTTGGACATGTATTATATAAATAAACAAATAAATACATACTTTGAAAACGAAAACAAAATGAACGCATAAAAATGGGAGCGATAGAATAATTAATGGAACTGGTCAATAAAATAGACAAATAATAAAGTCGTCACAAGAAAAATGAAATAAAACATTAGATAGGAAAGTAACGGCATAGATGGGTATCATATTAATTTAGATCAAAGTAAAAATTAAGTCAATAAACAACTGCCAAGCTAAAATAATACGAACCCATCCCCACTGTTACAGGTAAAAGACACGCGATCGTAGTTCCCCCGTCTCTTACACACTCCACTCCCACTTCATTTTTCACCACAGTTTCGTCCAAAACCCCCAATGCCCACACTCACAAAGTATTCAGCAACTTTCTCCCAGAGCGTAAACAATACCCGAATATCTTATATATACATATATACATTTATATATATATATATATATGTATATATACATACATATATTTATATATATATATGTATATATACATACATATATTTATATATATATATATATATATATGTATACACGCATATATTTATATATATATGCATACATATATTTATATATATGTATGTATATATACATATGTATATATATGTATATATATATATATATATATGTGTGTATATATATTTTTACTACATACATCTATGGGGTACTTTGGCCAGATGGCAGTGAAATTAAAAACATACAAACATTGTAGAATTAAGATAAAAAATTGTAAAGCGGCTGGTATAAAGACGGATTTAAAATTCCTAATTGTTAGATATATTCCTTAACCGTTGTGTGTCAAATAGTAGATCGAGTTTATTGTGCAAACATATTTATCTTCAACACAAGATTAAATGTACCTATCCTATAATTACAATGGTTATTCAAGATAAATAGTATGAGTTTATCCGGTCAGAAAATCCTTGGAATGTCTAGACATTTAATAATACTATTAGGTGATAATAATAAGTTATACAAGTATGTGAAATATAATGATGAACTAGAGTAGGGTGGTGTCACGTGGAGAAATAATGATCACTTGGAAAATTGGCAAAAAAGAAAAGAAAGTTCCGTGAGATATAAATGAAAGTGAGGTAAGAAGGAAAAGATATTGCGCTAGAGTAAAAAAACACATTATCAGATAAATAAGAATTAGAAGTAGAAGAAGACAGACATATGTAAAAGACCAGATAAAGCAAAAGAATAATAATACGACCAAATAGAAAACTGAGACTTTGACGACAACGGAGAACAGTAGAATGAATAGAATTAAAACAGGACGTAGTGATATATGTAATCATTTAAGTGGAAATTCAAAATTAATTATAGGACGTGGAAAAGATAGTACAGAAAAGTTGAAATTAAAAATATACGAAAAACAATAGAAAATTAAAAATAATACTAGGAAGTGGAAAAGGGTAATATTTCAATATATCGATTAAATCATGTAAATTATAATATAATAAATAAAATGTAAACAAAAGGAAAGAAGAAAATAAACGTAAAAATATAATACAAATTAACAAATAAAAACTAATGTGCCAACATACGGATTAACTTGCTCTATATCGTTTTAGATCCCGCATACAGAAAACGCTTGCGCATTACTTTCTCTCTCTCCCTCTCTCTCTCTCTCTCTCTCTCTCTATATATATATATATATATATATATATATATATGTATATATATATAAGAGAGAGAATGAGAGAGATATGTATATATATACACATATATAGAGAGAGATATGTATATTTATATATACACATATATATAGAGAGAGATATGTATATTTGTATATATGTATATATATGTATATATATGTGTATATATATATGTATATATATGTATATATATGTTTATATATGTATATATGCACATCTATATATATATATATCTATATATATACATACATATATATATACATATATATATATATATATATATATATATATATATATATATATATATATATATATATATATATATAGCATACGTCCCGGAATTAAGTCAATGCTCACTCTGTAACGCAAAGAAATACTACATCCTCCGGGCCATTTATGACCTAAAAATAAAATGTTTAAATGTGAGGAGTGAAGGGATCAATGAAAAGAACAACACTTAGATGTTGTTTATATATATATATATATATATATATATATATATATATATATATATATATATGTATGTATGTATATGTATGTATGTATATGTATGTTATAAGGAAAACAATTGTAAATACATAAATCATTAGTCGGTAAACTTGGATTTTAATCGCAATTATATTATAGATTTTAAATTAATGTATTTTATAAAAACAATTTTTAATTATATTTTATAAATGTAATTTATAATCTATTTCGAATTTAAAACTATAGAAAAATATAATAATGTTAATAAACTAGGGAAATCACTTAGGATAGATAAATACTCACTTCCCCAAACCTTGAAAGATTTAGTTTTTTTTTTAATAATATTTAAACGTATCTCGAAATTTTTAAACGTGATTCGATATAATTAAAAACATATATTTTTAAACTTTAAACGTATTTTTGGAAATTTTTAAATGTAATTCGATATAATTAAACGAATTTCGAAGTTTTTAACCGATACCAATACAGATTTTAAAGTTTTTATACATAATGAAAGAGATTTTAAAATTAATTTGGGTTCAAATTAAAATCAATTTATATAAAGAAAATTTTATTTCGAAATTAGATCTTAAATTTAAATAATGCAAAGTTTAAAATTAGGTATTGCATTATCCGATATATATAAAAAAGGGGGGGATTAAACAAAACGAGATTTGAACGTGAATTTCGAGGTATATATACTTCAGACTTCCGGTTATAAGATAGACGAATATTGGCTTCAGAGAGCTTGATAAGGATACCTTAAACGGGCCTTATTATCGGGCTTGAAACTGACGGTACCAATGGTCTGTCTCAACTAACAACTTTCTGTACACAATATATATATATATGTTATTTGAAAAGGAAAATCGAGAATTAATAAAATATTAATCTACGTTTCGTCCCTATTTCAGGGAATATCATACGGATTTCGTGATAAAAAATGTAGAAGAAAACAATTACAAACCACATACGAGTGAAAAAGGAAAAACTCCTAAAGTCGTTCCTATTTTGGGCAGAATCTATAAATGTGTTTGTGAAAAGGTTGGATTATACTATATATATATATATATATATATATATATATATATATATATATATATATATATATATATATATACACTAGCAAAATTACCCGTCGTTAACTGGGTTGAAAAAAAGCCTACAGAAAATGGACTCTGATTTATAAAAGTATGATAGGTAATGAAAAGGAAGGGTTGTAAAGAGATAGCTTCGAATTTTGGGGTATCACAACCAAAGCTAAATATGATGAAAGTAAAAATAAAATAGATAAACCCCATAATTTATTATACCATACGTGTTCACACTAAAACACTTATCAAAATATTCATCGCTTGTTTTTTAACTTTTAGTTTTACTCATATATATATATATATATATATATATATATATAGAGAGAGAGAGAGAGAGAGAGAGGGAGAGCGAGAGTGAGAACGATAATTATATACATAGCTACATCAGATTGAATGTAGAATGCAGGAAATAAAAAAAATATATAAAATAATTTACGGACTGCAACAATGAAGAAGTGTAAATGATATATCCGAATTAAAACAATCGACAAAATTATAATAATTGTGCATATATGCCTAATATATATATATATATATATATATATATATATATATATATATATATATATATATATATATATATATATGTATATATATATATATATATATATTGTGTGTGCATGTCTGTACGTATTTATACTCTTGTCACTGTAATTTAGATTTTTAATTAATTGCATGAGTCTGACCTTTCAAAGTTATACATGATTAAATATCTCGAGAAAATTTCCCTTCATCAGATATGTGTTGAATTTAATTCAAGCATGTTTAGAACATTCGTCGTAAGAGAGAGGTTTCATAAAAAATATCGAAATGGATCTGATATGAATTTTTCCATATTGTATTCTTCATGCTAATATTAAAGGATTACATGCGGCTATGGTGAGTAAACAACATTAGTAAATGGGGAAAGGTAAATGTGAATGTAATAACAGTAAGGAGTAGTAACATAAGAAAAGAATCCCGTGTCCAATAAGATAATAAAATAAGAAAAAAACAGTGAGAAAAGAAAGAATTAGAGAAAAAAAACATAGGAGGTACCGTACAAAGAACAATTGGGAATATAACAAATGTTTCCGTGACCAATCCACGTTCCGTAATATATATATATATATATATATATATATATATATATATATATATATATATATATATATATATATATATATGTATGTGTGTGTTTGTGCGTATTATAGATACATATACATATATATATATATATATATATATAAATATATATATATATATATATATATATATTGATTGATTGTTGGAGAGCTATTGGCTACACATTAGCAAACGTGTTTCAATGACCCCCTAGCAGGGAAAATCACCTCATCAGGCCAAAAACCATCCACGAAACTTTCAATAAAGACCATCCCTTTATATTAAAGTCAACTTTACAGTGTTGAACCGTTCTAAAAAGAAAGAGGGGTACAAAACAAATATAACCTATTCACAAAATAATGTTAGGTTTTTCAAGGTATAATTCTGAAGCAGATTTATTATAGGTTTGCATCAAATTTTCTAGCTCCAACCATTATAATTATAATTGTGTTTCGTTGTTTTGTTAATACGGATTTTTAGAACTATTACTTCAATATCAGAGCAATTCATAAATTTAACTAAGGTTTTTTTTCCACTTAAAATCGATATATAAATATATACATATATTACTAAACTATAAATTTAGCGCTATTTCTCTATATAATACAAAAGTACCGACATATATACAGACAAACGTGAAAATTTATATATATACAAATTACTCTTATGATATGGTTAAGTATATTAGTAACTAAGTCTATTTATATTATTCACGGTAAAAAATTCACTAAAAATTATAAAATTTAATAGATTCTTCGTTAAAAATTTAGCGTTTAAAATAGATTTGGCGTTTAAAATAAATAAGTAAGTAAATAAGATTTAGCGTTTAAAATCCTGAAATAAATAATAAAGCATATTACAATGTATAAGTCGATGGTATGATTAATAAGGTTATATTTGTTTTGATATAGGTTGTTAGTACCCCTCTTTCTTTTTAGAATTGTTCAACACTGTAAAGTTAACTTTAATATAAAGGGATGGTCTTTATTGAAAGTTTCGTGGATGGTTTTTGGCCTGATGAGGTGATTTTCCCTGCTAGGGGGTCATTGAAACACGTTTGCTAATGTGTAGCCAATAGCTCTCCAACAATCAATATATTGCTCTGTTTCATGCATTGATCACTCTTTGGAATGACATATTGTGTTGTTGTTATGAGTTACTGAAAAATGCTACCAACAGTATAATAATAATAATAATAATAATATATATATATATATATATATATATATATATATGCATACACATATATGCATTGCATATTAGGTTGGTGAAAAACAATATCATTTTCTCATATATATCATATTTTTATACGATTTTTGAATTAATTTATTGACATATATATTTGCGTTTAATATTATTTTGAAGCGCGTTTTATGCTCTATCGAATCGTGTTATCTGTTACTGTTCTCAATGTCGTCATTCAGTTTTTGCAGGCGTTTGGACAGCATGGATACATATCAAATACGCACGATTTTCTAGTTTCAGTTCAAAGTATGCCAAAAATAAGCCAAGATCGCTCGAAATATCAAGGATTTGTTTGCCATAGGAACCGTTAATAAACGTGTGGCACAACGGTGGTTCAAGAAATTTCGCTATTTTGAGGAGAGTCTCGAATATGATGACAGTCGCGGCCGGCCGACTAGGTTGATAACGAACATTTTGAAGCCATAATTGAAGCCGATCCTCGAAAATCCACACGAGAATTTGCTGTATAACCCAATATGGAGCAATGAACAGTTGTTTGCCATTTGAAGCAAATAGGAAAGTCAAAAAAGTTAGATAAATGTGTGCATCATGAATTGAACGATAATAAAAAGAATCGTTGTTTTAATGTGTCCTCTACGCTCTTTCTGCGCAACGAAAACGACCTTGACCGGAGTGTGACGTGTGATAAGAAGTAGGTCCTTTACGACATTTAGCGACGTTTGTCACAGTAGTTGAATGCCTAAGATGCTCCACAACACTTCCCGAAAACAAAATTGCACCCCAAAAGTTATATTGACTGTTTGATGGTCTGTGGACGATCTCGTCTGTAATAGTTTCTTGAATCCAGGCGAAAAGATAACGGCGTGAAGTACTGCCTACAAATTGACGAAATGCGCCAGAAGCTCCGTCGTGTCGTCCGAGATGACTCAATGACAACGCTCCCCGCATGTTGCTACACTGACCCTGTAGAAGCTGAACAAATTGGAGCCCGGGACTCTCCCTCATCCGCCAGTTTAACCGGACCTCTCACTCACCGATTTTCACTTTTTTCAAGTATCTCGACAACTTCCTGCGCTAAAAATGCTTCAAAAGCCGAAGTGATGCCGAATCGGCCTTCAATGACTTCATCCCATTCAGAACACCGGTTTCTTTGCTAAACGGATCATTTAACTTGTTTCCCGTCGGCAAAAAGCGTCGACTTTAATAGTTCTTTTTTGGATTAATAAGGTTTAATATGAAATGAGTTATGATCTTTTGAAGTTTAACGTCAAAAATGACATTATTTTTGCCACAACTACATATATATGTGCATGTGAATATATGTCTGTTTGTGCGATAGTTTTGTGTGTCTAATATATAAAAGAAAGATAAGACAATATATCTTGTAAAACACACTCTTAAGTAAGAGTTACAAAAGAAGGCAATGAAAGTGTGTAGGAATTCACAGTTTCACCTATAGCTTTATTACATTCAAATCGTTGGGATTAAGTATTTTCGGTAAGCGAATTCATGTGGTGAAAAATATATAAGTGCGATTAAAATGGTATGGTGGTCGAACCATATTTAACGCTTAAGATACAACATATAATATTCTTATTACATCATTTTCCAGGAATTATTTCCGAATCTCTATGCCATTTTCTATCTGATTTATATCAAAGTTACCGATCGAGACAGAATGCCTTTAAAAATTCGGATACGTACATACTATCGTCTATTTTGTTCGTAACACTTGTTTTTTTTGTAATTCAGCCTCTCTTTTATTTCTGATCTACGATTCTTAATCCAGCTCTATATAACAATAGTGATCAATATTATTACAAACCAATACAAAAACAATAGCAAGTCGTCCTTAATTAATAAAATGTGTTTTTTTAATCGCAATATGTGTATTTAACCTCGCTAATAATACAGCACATACACAAACAGAATAAAATAATATGATGCTTCCATTCTGTATAGATGAGGTAACCTTACAAAAACATTGGTTACCTGCATGTAAGTTTATTTTAGACGACATTAGCAAAAGCAGTTGCTATTGATTAAGTAAATTATACTTAAATCCAAGCCTGATAGTACAAAACTGTAAAATATTAAACTTTTCGCCCATAACTTAATTGAAAATATGAAATATTAAGAACTTGGTAATTTGAAAGCAGATTTATTAATGTTTAAAAAAAATAAAAACAAACAGTAAATTTCGGTTAACGCTTGCAATTGAAAATATCAATTTGGCACATGTTAAGAAAGGTTTACTCAATCACACATGCAAAATATTTTGCTTCGAAAAAAATACGAAATCCAAAAAAAGTCGACCCGCTACTTTCCAAAAACAGAGATGGTCTGACAAACACAAAAATACTAGGAAATATAATATCGAAAAAGCGATATTTATTCTATACAACCAAATGTAGTTGAAATGCAGCGGTTGGATTTAACTGTTTCTTTACTTTATCCGCTAGTTAAGTTGGGATCCTATTATATTCATCTTACACAAATCGCGGTAATGAAAATCATGATTATAATCACACCAAGTGGAAGGAAGAATACGGGTTTCTCCATTTATTTTACTTATAATATATACACCTGTTATATATATATATATATATATATATATATATATATATATATATATATATATTTGCTTAGAACTACACACATCATATTTATACGTAAATCGCATTTGTTTCAATTTTCAGAATCGTCCGTAGAGGCTTTGCCTTAATTTATAGCAGTGTTCAATTTTTACATCTCTCAAGATAACATGACCTGCAAAGGAAAGCTGGCAGAAATACTTTCTCGAATTTATCTTTTGCTCTTTGTCTATTTTGTTGCTAGCAATGCATCATGAGTAGATATAGAATATTTTACTTTTAAGTAAATATTTAAATAAGAAAATCAATTGGATATGGTAAACGGTAAGCTGAATTATCTAATTTTTGTGCAATTCGCATTACGTCGAATTTGTTAAATGGCTACAATCCAAATAGCATTTTTAAATCTTATATATAATTTTGTATTGAGTATAATAAATATAAGACATTAATATATTATAACGAACCTGACAACGTATAATATCATTCATTTTTATTTCAGTTCTTTAATCACAACTAATCTCTTCATTACATTATCTAAGAAAAAACATTTTTGGATTATTGATATTTCAAACATTCCAACGATTATAACGCTTAATCGAAAAAAAATTAGATATTTTATTTTATTGGCAGTTTTTTTCTTCATTTTAAGTAAAGTCCAAACATATATATATAAACAATATATATATATATATATATATATATATATATATATATATATATATATATATATATATATGTATATATAACATTCAGTAAAGTTTGCAAGTCTACTGCTGGTCTGAGAAACCAAGTGATTGCTCATAGGCATACCCATCAACCTCCAGAGGAAGTCAAGTCGATTGAAAAGTACTTCATTTGCTGCCACTAATTTTTTTTCCTGCTGGTAGCGTAGAGGTAACGCATTTTCTTCTTAAGCAAAGAGTTCAATTTTTGTTGGGTTCAAGTGCCGCTATTCCTTGTAAGTATCACTTCTAACAATTATAAAGCATTAGTGTCCGTAATTATATAACTTGTTAAAATTAATTACAAAATATACATACATTCATATGTATATATTACTTAGAAAAATTCCTGTACGATGTTCCCAAAAAATACGCTTGTTTATTTTCGTTCGTACGTATATATATATATATATATATATATATATATATATATATATATATATATATATATATATATATACGTATCTGTATATAAATATGTCTATATGTGTATGTATATATGTATATATTGTTATATCTATGTATATATGAGTGTATTTATATGTAGTATATATATGTACGTATATGTGTGTATGTATATATATATATGTTTATATATGTGCATATATGAAGGTATGTTTATGTATATATATACGTATGTTTATATATATGTATATGTATGCATATATATGTATCTATATGTATGTATGTATATGAATTTATATGAATGTATATACATATGTATGTATATGCACGTATATATATGTATATACATGTATATACACATGTATGCGTACGTATGTGTGTGTATATATGTGTATATATATGTGTATGCATATATAAATAGATGTATGCATGTACATGTATGTATACATATGTACATACCTGTCTATATATGTACGTATATATATATGTATACATGTATATATCTATGTATATATGTATTTATGTCTATTTATATGTATGTATATATGTTTGTATATATGTATATATATGAATGTATACATGAATGTATATATATGAATATATATATATATGACTGTATATATATATGTATGTATATGATGATGATGATGATGATGATGATTGCAACGTCTTGTCAGACGAGTGCCACTCCCTCAGACATTTAAACTCCATGAGCCCAAATGTCTGAGGGAGTATCTATACAAACATGATGTTACAGAGTCTTAGCTTTGTACGACAGTTAAGTCTCTCTCTCGGTTCACAATGTTGAGATCCAGCAACAAGCAAGAGCAAGATAGCCAGCAACAAATTAAACTGCAGACCAGCTTAATGCGGGTACTGGTCTTCCGCTTTATGTTTTTTAATCAGAGATTTGCTTCTCCTAGAATGTATATATATATGTATATATACATATATACATACACATATATACATTCATATAAAACAAACAACATATATGCATATATATATATACATATATCTATTTATATATATGCATATATGTGCATGTAAATAGTTGTATATATGTATATATGTATGTATGTACGTATGTATATATGTATCTATGTATATATGTATATATATATATATATATGTATATATGTGTATATATGTATATATTTATCTATATATGTATATATATGTATGTACACATGTATATACATATTTATTCATATGTACATACATGTATGTATATATGTATATTTAGCTATATAAGTATATATATATGCATATATACGTATATATAATCATATATATGTATATACATATATATACATGTTGTGGAGACGCGCGCTAATTAACAGAGGTGTGTGAGTGAGGTATATAAGGTATCAATCGCCAATACCGGAGGAGTTCTGAAACGACCGTCAAATAGGCAAGACGCCTATGTTGCCTCCAATAAGACATGAAACACGCCACCAGCGGCAATGTCTCCAACTGAAGTATATCTGAAGACATGTAAATATGTATTAAACATTTCTGCTTAATATATTATCGTTATACATTTACTTTCCGTGTTCTTGTTAATTATTTGTGCAGACACAACAGTGGCAACGGGAAGTCGAAAAAAATACTTACGTGGGATAAAATCCACTATTAAACACAACAGTTGCGTCGAGAATTCGAAAAACGTCTTACGAAGGATAACATCCACTTTTAAACACCACAGTGGCGTCGAGAATTCGAAAAAAAAAGATTTATGCAGGATAAAATTTTCTATTAAACAAAATAGTGGCCTCGAGAATTCGAAAGAAGACTTACGCGGGAAAATCCACTACTAAATTCAACAGTGGTGTACGAAAAGAACGTACTCGAAGAAAAAAATCCACTGTTGATCACAACAGTTACATCCAGGATTTTGAAAAATATTTACTCGGGAATTCACTGTTAGACATAGCAACAGTATTCGAAAAATAATTTACGCGGAAAGTTATTACTGTCGAAAAAAAATAAAAAACCAAAAGAAAATCAAACGAAAGTAACTACCAAATTGTCGAACGAGATATTCGAACACTGGATACTTGAAAGCAAAATACCAATAACTATTTCAAAGTGACTACGAAAGTCAAAGAAAAAAAACGGTGTGTTTGCTAGTACACTGTAAACTAATTTATGCAAATTGTCTTGAAGGAGAAAAGTGATATTTTCTCCAGCTGTACATAGAAAGGATTTTTAAAAAAATATTGTACGCAATCAAATCTTTATGCAATAAGAAAAAAAATAAAATACATTTTTTTATCCCTCAATAGAAAAGGAAAAAGAATGGTTCAAACCAAACAATAATATATCGATAGAATTAGTTTGACACAAAAAAAACCCTAAAAACGGTTGTTCGTAGTTATTGTAAAAAGTGAATTAGTAAAATAGACTGATTTTTCTAATCTTTGAAAAAAAAAAACAAGAATGAGGAATTTCCTAAAATAATGACACAATTCATGCAGAATCAGCAGATCCTACAAAATGAACAGCAAGCGCTACACGCAGAAAGAGACGAAAGACAAAATGAACGACTCATAAAATGCCTCGAAAGGCAGGAAAAAACGTTCGCGGAGATGCAACTTGAAAAGAAAGAACTGTTAGAAAGATTAACAGCTAATTCCATACAAGAAAGTAATACAACCTTCTCCAACATAACAATTGTTAACAGCATAGATGTGTTCACATACCTATCGGAAGAAGATAACATGCATACTTCAAGAGGTATGAAGATATTTTCGAAAGAGACTGCGAAAACTGGCCAAATGGAAAGAAAGTAAGTTTATTACTTCGAAAGCTTGATACCAGTGAACATTGCAAATTTGTTGGTTTCATATATCCAAGGAGAACGAATCAATTAGATTTCGCTGAGACCGTAAAGTTCTTAAGGAGTTATTCGGACCGAACATGTCTCTTTTCCACAAGACATGGTCATGTATGAATCTTAAGAAAACTGATGAGCAGAACCTCCTGACATACGCGTCAGTAGTAAACGAAAACTGCGACAACTTCAAATCATCGGATCTCACGGTGGACGATTTCAAATGCTTAATCTTTGCACAGGGTCTAGTATCCACAAACAATGCAGAGATCCATAGACGCGTTCTCTCAAAATTAGAGACAGAACAAGGCCTGGCATTGCAGAAATTCGCAGAAGATTGCCAAAGGCAGTATCAGTAAAAAAAAGATTCTAAAAGAGACTAGTCAAAATTCAAAAAATACTCAAATTATAAATAATCAAATTGTAATAACTACAGAAAACGAAATTACGATAATAATCAAAGGGATTATAAAAAGACAGTATCAGATAATAATTGCAGAAGATGTGATGAAAACATTTGGAAAAGGATTGTCCTTATAAAAATATCAGGTGCTACAATTACGATAAAGTTGGACGTAAGAGTGTTTGCTGCTGAACAAAAAATAGAGTACACCAAATGAGAACAAACGGAAAGGGAAAAATAATTTACGAAAATATGTATCAGTAAATGTTTTCTACAGACAAGTGGAATTTCAGCTCGATTCTGGATCGGATTTGTTGTTAACAAACGTCACCACTTGTAAAAAAGCTGGGTAAACCAACTCTTCAAAAGTCAAGTAAAGGTGCACGAACAGTGACAGGAGACGCAATAAAATTCGAAAGGGAGATCATCCTGCTCATTAATTTAAATGGCACGACGAGGAAATCGAAAATCGTCGTATTTAAAGAAAACGAGAACTATGTGGGAATTGACTGGATTGAAAAATTCAATCTTTGGGATAAACCAATGAACGCTTTTTGTAGAAAAAGTAACCAGGTGCACCCCAATATCAGAAAATATTTAAAACGATATAAAAAAGAAATGCCCAGAAGTATTTACTACTGGACTGGGAAGATGCAATAAATTAAAGGCTTCGTTCGAGATAAAAAAGGATGCAACACCGGTTTATGCAAAATAAATAGCGAGATAGATAGACTAAAAAGACAGGTATATTATCGGAAATCGAAACAAGCATCTGGGCAGCCCCAACGGTTTTTGTAAAAAAATAAGTCGGAACAAATTCGAGTCTGTGCAGATTTTTTTACGGGCCTGCCAAAGTGTATACCGAAAATAGAAGAAACCCTTGAAGAGTCGGCAATTACAGCTATACATTCTAATTATGAGGAAAAAACATGGTTGCGAATATAATAAAAGAATTACCAGTCACGTTAACCGATATAAAAAGGGAGGCTGAAAATGACGATGACATCACAGATATAAAGAAAAAAATAAGGGAAAATGATGAAAAAACGCAAAGAATATTTTCCGTATGCAATGATGTTTTATTATATAGTGAAAGAGTTGTAATCCCAAAAACTTTGCAGAAAAAGATCTTAAGTAATTTTCATACAGGACACCGGGGTATAAATAGGATGATGACACTTATGCGGAGAAGGTTTACGGGCGTAACATGGATGTCGATATTGCACTAACAGTAAACAAGTGTAAAGAGTTTGCGTTAGCTGCAAAGGCACCACCGATAGTCCATAAACCTTGGAAAAAAATCTGACCATCCATGGTCACGAATTCATATAGACTTTGCTGGAACGACCGAAGGACAATGATACATAATCGTAGTAGGTAGTTTTTTCTATATGGCCTGAAGTAAAGCGTTTCAAGAACCCGACGACAAATAACACAATAAGTTTTCTGCACGACATATTTGCACGTTTTGGTGTGCCAGACATTATAATCACAGATAACGGAACACAATTTGCATCAAGTGATTTCAAGGACTTTTGGTGACACTTTTCAGGTAAAACATATAACTACACCACCGTTGCACCGAAGGTCAAATATATAGCGGAAAGGTTCGTAGACATGATAAAGCGTGCACTTAATAAATCAATAGGGACCCCGACGGATAAAGCATTACAACAATTCCTGCAAATATACAGGATAACTAAGAACCCAAATACACCGTCGAAATTATCGCCAGCAGAATTAAGGTTTGCTAGAAAAATAAAATCACCATCTGATAAATTAATACCAAAGCAAGCAATCATCCATCAAACTACGCACATACCACATAAAAGGTTTAAACCTGGTGATCGTGTATATTTTAAATTTATGAAAAATAATATTTCATATTGGGAGTTTGGTACGGTAGATAAACGTATCGGCGACTTGGTCTACATGATAAAAGGTCCAGAAGGGATACACAAAAGACGTCAAAATCAATTGAGAAAACGTCATATAAAAGACAACGAACATGACACACCTGATGAAAAGGAAGATCCAATTGATATACTATGCGAAGTGTTTGATATGGAACCAGCACACACCATGCCCCAACCGAGATGATCGGGAAGGAAAAGAAAGTTTTCAGAATCAAATTATAATGAACCCCAAGAGAAAAAGATATTGAAATCTATACGACTTAAAATCTTTGGAGGGGGGTGTTGTGGAGACGCCCACTAATTAACATAGGCGGGTGAGTGAGATATATAAAGGTATAAATCACCAAAACCGGGGGGGACTCCTGCAACGACCGCCAAATAGGCAAGACGCCTATGTTGCCTCCAGTAAGACATGAAACACGCCACTTGCCGGAATATCTACAACTGAAGTATATCTGAGGACATGTAAATATGTATATAACTTTTCTGCCTATTATTTTATTGTTAGACCTTTACTTTCCGTGTTCTTGTTAATTATTTGTACAGGCACAAGAATATATACGCTGATATGAATAGTTATGCATGTATATAATTATATGTATATATATATATATATATGTATGTAGATTTTGTGTATGTATATGAATATATTTATATATGTATATATTATATATATATGTATTTATATGTATATATGGATTTATATCAGTATATACATATTTATATGTATATATATATATATATATATATATATATATATATATATATATACTTGTTTATTGTTATATAAACATGCTCACATCCCGCTGCTACAAATAGCCACTTGTTTCAATCAAACAACAGATATCATCAGGCAGCGACTTGACAATTCAAAAGTTCAATGAATAATGGCTTTTTATTTTAGGTAGGAACTCTTTAGAAGTTGGAGTTAAAAAACTTAAAACACAGGACTTTAATTAAATAATGTTTTAAATTAAATTAAATGTTTTAAGTTTTTTAACTCCAACTTCTAAAGAGTTCCTACCTAAAATAAAAATCCATTATTCATTGAACTTTTGAATAGTCAAGTCGCTGCCTGATGATATCTGTTGTTTGATTGAAACAAGTGGCTATTTGTAGCAGTGGGATGTGAGCATGTTTATATAACAATAAACAAGTATTATCAGCTCTTTTTATTGAGCATTATCTAACAACCTCGTTGAATTCATTAGTCCATTACTTTTGAATATAAAAAAACCCGAATATATATATATATATATATATATATATATATATATATATATATATATATATATATATATATATATATATATATGTATATATATATTTCTTCAGTGGTGAAAAAAAACGGACGAGAGTGCTCAATGTGTAGAAATAGAAGTATATAGGAAATGTATTGCTGTGAGTCTAGAATGAATTTGCATATTGTTTCCGCTAGGAAGATATCCTCTGAGGATGAGGAGAGCTCCGACCAGCTTTGTCAGAATTCATAGATGGACTGAGTTTTAATACCAATAAGAATGGAAAAGTAGTTGCAGATGAAGGGGAGTTACATTAGAAGGGGCAGTTGGAGGGGGCGTTGGAATTTAAAGTAGTAGGAGTGTATATAAATAGAGGGGGTTATTATTAAATATTAATTGTGTTTATGTTTATAGACGCTGTTGTAATTTATAACGATTTAAGTTTAAAACTTTGAAAGATATTTGTTCTATTGTGTATATTTAGAATTTAAATTTTAAGGTGGAGAAAACAAATCTATCAAAGAATAACAAATAGAGATGAAACCATGACAAAAACTAATCTAACTCCCCTTTATCTGCAACTATTTTTCCATTCTTATTGGTAGTAAAACTCAGTCCATCTATGAATTCTGACAAAGATGGTCGGATCTCTCCTCATCCTCAGAGGATATCTTCCTAGCGGAAACAATATGTAAATTCATTCTGGACTCATAGCAATAAATTTCCTATATATATATATATATATATATATATATATATATATATATATATATATATATATATAAGGACGAAGAAAAAGTAATAATTAGATAGCACAGTATTAAATATCAAATTATTAATCCAAATGGACAGGCTTTTAATTTGTACTCAAAAGCGCACTTATGTTGATTAGATGACAAACGTTTGGACATTTCGCAAATAGCATAACTACCCAAATTAAAATATCTCTTTTCAAACAGCTGCATAATGATCTTTGATTCCGCTATTTCGGTGACTGTTTTTTTAATTACAGAGATCGTTTTATTCCATCTGACTCTATCTTGTAGAAAAATGTTGCAGACGCTTTACGTGTGAAAACGGATTATGAAAAAGTCCCCGAGGTGTAATAAATGCTATAATGCAAATGTTATCTTCGAAAGTTTAGTTATCGTCGTTTTTTAAAGCCTGTTCTACTTAAAATATTAGTCTTTATTAGAAAAAAGATTGGTTTTATCAATTTTATGTGGAATTAGTAATAGTTACTAATTCCACGAAGTATTTCTTGCTAATATCTCAGGGACCACTTCCAATACTGTTCCATGCACGTATTTGCAATACGATTACTGTTTTTAAAACAAAGATTTCTTACTTCTTTTTACACACCCATCCACCCACACCCATCCTCACACACACACACACACACACACATATATATATATATATATATGTAAGGATATAATACTGTTTAATTACGTGTATTAGAAGAAATTGTTAACGATTGTCAAATATTGGTTAAAATGTAATATTGTGCATTTTTTCGGTTATTTTCTTTTTTAGATCTTTTATACGTTGACCAATTCTTATGTATTGTGTTCTGTAAAGTACAGAAGAAGCTTTAAGCATGAACTAGAATGTGAGTCTCACAGCCGCGCATGATCACATAGGCACCACGAATTTAATAAAGGTATGGAACACATTTTTCAGGTGAACAATACTACGAAAAATTTTAGTAAATCACTACGAGCTTTTTGACAACATTATTATTTTTCGCAAGATAATATCAGAGGAGAGGTAAATATTTTCAGGGAACACGTGGTATGAGCAATCAAACATTAAACATGTTTAAAATGTTTTTTTATATAATATTTAATTGGTATTCATTATTGATATAAGAATTATTTATTCATATATTTATTGCGGACTATTATTCTCGTCCTTCTAAGTAACTAAGAAAGATGAGAATAATAGTTCGCAATAAATAAATTGATTTTTTTTAGATAAATAAGTTGATTTTTTTAAATAAATTCAGTCGTAAACAATATATAATAATAATAATAATAATAATAATAATAATAATAATAATAATAATAATAATACAATTGCAACTGCTATTCTCTAAAAAGAAGTAATATATTGGAGAAAAACTCACTTCCATGAGGCACGTGACCTTCTTCCCGTTACACCGCTATGTATCCCCAATTAAAGCAGGCAATCAATCGAACAGATTAAAATATCGGCGATCTCATCGATTATTATGATAATAAACATATAGGTCTTTGACAGACTAGTTGATTACCATTCAATCCCGGGAAACGTAATGTCTCCATACTAGGAATAACAATAAGCAGTGCTTACTAAACTTATTTAATGATACACAGATCTCTAGGGGGTGCTACATTATATATATATATATATATATATATATATGTATATATATACATATATATATATATATATATATATATATATGAATTAATTTTTCTTGAAGTCTCTATTTTTCATTCTTTAAAGGTTTTTTCTTCATATCGTTAATAATATTTTAAATAACATTTTGAAATTGAAAGTATTTCTTTATTATTTTCGCATTTACTTACTTATTTCGTAAAATTGTCATATAACTATAAATCATTATTTCATGAAAATCATTAGTGTCTTCTGAAACATGAAAAATATATTAAAGAAAACCTTGATTTAATAAAAAAACATATACTCACCTTAACTTCCACATTTAAATGCTAGAAAATAGTTCCTTAACTTTGGGATGTAACAAAATAATTGATATTTCTATCGTAACTGTTACTAAAATATTAACATGACCTTCTTGGAAGCGAAAAATAAAATCTAATGCATTGTGTATTGATATCTTTTCTGGTATTTTTACTAGTCTATGTTTGAAACTAGCTATAAGCTGGTTGACAGAATCATTTACGAATTTTAAACAACCTCATTATTATTCTCAGCAATGTTATCTGCTTTGCGGTTTGAATACTTTAAAATCTCTCTTGGATTTCACATTTTCCAAGTTTTCATGCAGAGTTCATTCAGAATGCTCTCAGTAGAACAATTATTATAGCACCACTGTTTCCATATGACTTATTTATTTCGATATACATCGAGTGCGTTTCAATTTGCCTTTTAAATTGCATTTTGCATTTCCCGAAGCAATCTATCTCCTGAGTTTTCGTATTCTCAGAAATAATTAGTGCGTTGCGTTATGAGGTCTTACGAGGCTCTATATGTTTTAACACATTAAATACGTGACCAGTTTGCAGAGATGCATCTATTTTCTGTTTGTACAAGCATAAACGATGTTGTGGTATTGTGTATGTGTGAGTAAACAACTTATATTAATTAATATTATTTTACAAACAGCTCAATATTTATCAACACTCGGAAGCCACTCATGGATAGGTATTACTGAGTGTATAGTAAGATAATTGGGCAATATCGTGGTAACTGTTAGTAATGGAAATTTGGTAAAGTGGGTTGTTTAAGGGTCGGCTCAACAAAACTTGCTTGCGTTGGACTTGAAAGCCATGTAGTAGTCAGCTGGAAAGCAAGGAAAAAAAGAGTTCTACAAGTGTGCAGTTCTATTTCTACAAGTGTGCAGTTCTAATAACGAACCTTTGTTCATGAAATCTACTTACAGATTTATATCAAATAACGAGTGAGGGGGGAAGTTTTTGTAGTGGTAAGCTAGACGAGAGTTATTCTTGAAAGAAAGGCGGGTTCTATAGATTGAAGCTCGCATTGAAAGTAAAAATATAGCTGAAACCGACTCGCAACGTTTCAACTGTTGGAAAAACGTTGCAGGGAAGAGAAAAAACATCTTCTCACTGGACTATAGAGTCTCTTTTGAACTCTGTCAAGGCAGAAAATGTGCTTCTAGTAGCTCATTCCTAGATCTGGCAAATTACTCCATCCTTGAACGTACTTGGCTTTATGCAGGTAAAGAATTGCATCAGTATTAAGTATTTACTGGAACGGTAGAACGATTCCACCATTTTCCTCGCGATTTTAATAACAGACTTACAGGTTAGACACAGAAGCTTGTCAAAACATAGATCCTTTCTACTACGGGAGCCATTCATTTCAATTCATGCCATACGGTGATTAGAGCGTTGATGATGTAAAAATAGAACCTTGATTTTAGATGCATTAAAATTATTCAGCTACACTTTTTCCTATTGTAGTACGTGCTGAAGATGACAGTGTAGAGAATCAGAGAGAACTTGGTTATTTCTGAAGTGTTTCCATAGATAGTAATGTCGTCACATAAATGCCTATGTGTCACTGAATGATCTCAGGATATCATTCGGGAGATCATTTATGTACATCACGAATGAGAGTTAGGCCTCAGAATACACCTGTAATGGACTGTAGTCATAATATTTGAGCCTCTGATTTCTGTCTATCAACCACTACTCTTATGGATATATCAAAGAGAAATGATTTAATAATTATAATACACTTTGAGCTATACCGTAGCTGCAGATCCTGAGGGGTAAATCTTAATAATATTCTCTATCAAATGCATTTGATATGTCGAGAGCAATTATCTAGCAAAGAAGCCTATATCGAGAGATTTGCTAATCCTATGAGAAATAAACGTAAGCACATCCTCTGTATATCTAGCAAAACGGAAACCATATTTCATGTCACTAAAATTATTTTTACTGAGGTGGTTGACTACTTATCTATTTAAAACGGATACCAGAAATTTACTTTTGAAATCAACGTGATTATCAGCTTCTTTGGGTTTAACGAACTTAGCATACAACACTCTCGTGTTCTTTATTACTCTTGTACAGTGGTTACTGGCAGTCCTGAAAGCGGTTCTCTTTGATTCTTATTGTCATTCTTCTTTTCTGATAATTTGATACCGGTTTTGACTTTTACTCGGGAGGCTTTGCGATCGAATGTCTCTAACACAAGCTCTTATAAATGAATGACAAGTATACAAGCTTATGTTTCCGGTGTCTTTGTAGTTTCCATCTACTACAGGCGATCTCTCAGAATAGGTTGTCTTTTGTGATGAGTGCGGATTTTTATCCTGCACACATTACTGAGTTAGCACAAACGTCTCCAAGTGAGAATGTCAACTATGCTTGGCATACATACCTGGGAGAAGACATCTGCTTTTGTGACCCAAACCTGTCAGGTTATGCCTAAGAGCCGTCTCAGACCGCACATGTAGATCGCAATATGTCTCTCTATTTGGTGTGAGTACACAGTCCATGGCGCACTATCGTTAAAAAAAAACAGTGATTAAAAGGCACCTAGTATTCGCGAGACGCAATAGATCTCTCTGTTCGCGCCATTTTTTTCTTGATGCTGCCTGGTTGAGAACCATATGTCGATCGTCGACCGTTTAGCACGCATTTTTCACTGTGACTCTAAGTCAGCTAACAGTTAAGAGTTTTTTAGTACCACTTTTTTCTACAATTTCCATAAGCCATTAATATATGAAATGAAAATATATCACTTCCTATGAAAATATCATTAACTACTCTTTATTCCTTCGCATATTGCTAGTCGTTGGCGAAGAAAAGGGAAACTGGGGTTTAATTATTTTTGTAGCAAGCTTATATAATATACCTACATATGTATACACATATATTAGTGGTCACACACATACACACGCATATATATATATATATATATGTGTGTGTGTGTGTGTATGTGTGTGTGTGTTTATTTAGTTATTTATATGTCCAAGTAGGACCCGTGTTCTGGTGTTTCCTGAACGAAATGGAAAAGAATGTGTTTACTTAGAAATACATAATGCCAAGTATTTATATGTTTCTTTATATTTCAGTTTCAATAATATATAAAAGATATACATGTTTAGCTCTGTTTAACAGTTAATATATTTAAGAGAACGGAAATCAATATACATCCCAAAAAATAAAACCATGTTTTTATTACGGGAAATATTTTAATTGATGAAAGAGTTTGATGTAGGCAGTTTCGAACATGGCTTGTGATTCCGGTTAAAATCGATTTAGATTAAAATGTTAAAAAACACTTAAATACTTAAATCCTCAAATAAGAGGAATATTTTTTTGCGTATTTTAATATCACAGATTTACGTATTATAAGGAAAGTTTTATAGTCACTTATTCTTTGTTGCATTTCCTACGACTAACTAGTATTCTTATACGATATTCCATAAACATATATAGTTTAATTAGATATCCATAACAATTTTGTGCTGCCTTTTTCATAAAACAACTGTAAACACAGACAAGGGAAATAAAGAGAGAAATGAGATTTCATTTTTTTTACCAAAAGCCTGTAGAATTTTACGTCTAGATGAAAAAAAACAACATATTTTCATGATCTCAGCATAGGAAAGTAGTTTTGCCCGTAGACTTTACGGGTAGTAAGGCTCCATTGCCGGACCAAGCATAGCTGAATATAATATGTAACTAAATTTTGTTACTTTTGCACGTGCTAAATTTCCAAAAAAAACGTCATTTTAAAGTGCGTTTTAGGTGATATTTACATTATTTCCTCTATTAGAATAATTAGATATAGTTAAATGATGAATGCACATATGCTTTTTGTGGTGAAATAATAGGCTTGTGTTTGAAAAATGTATATGTATATATATATATATATATATATATATATATATAAATATATAAAAAAGAATGAACCTATAAATACAAGTTCTATATTTTTTATTCTACCCACAATATAAAAACGTAATGTAAAAAATTTGAGAAAGTGTGTTACATAAAAAAAGAATACATGATTTGAGTATTGTGAATGATGATTTTTGTATTGACTTAGAAACAGGTCTTCTTTCTATGAATGCAAATGTAGAGTAAAGACTGCGTTTCATATAATTTACACATACTACAAAGAAGTTGCGCTGAATAGATTATTTTATTCTCATTGTCCATATATAGATCAGAGAGCAGATTACACGCAAATTAAATATAAAATGTTTACGATAAAGTATGTTTTCTATGAAACATCTGGTCGGTATAACATTTTTGCAATCGCAGTAGAGTTGAGTCGTAAATGGAAAGCCTTTTCAATTATCCGTGTGGTGTTCTGAGAAGGAACTGTCAAAATCACTGAACATTTACAAATCGAGTATATATGACCATAAAACATGCATCAGGAATTGTCATGGATGAATACTAAATACTGTTAACGTAGTGTTCGTTTGAAAGCTATATCGCCGAATAACGTTAGGGAAAATACCGAACTATCATAAACGCAAATGAAACATGGACGAGGACATAAAAAAAAATTAATGCCAACTTTTGTAAATATTATATACCGAGTAGAAAACCGCTAGCAGTTATTAGTGTCTAGACAGGAAGATTCGTGGGATAGATCAACAAAGAAATAGGAGGGCAAACTAAATTTGATTATACAATGAGTTGTTTATTTTACTATAAATATCTGCAAGCATGTTTTAGTTTCTTTTCATTGAGCAAGCAATTTATATAAGCGTATGGCTGTTGCGCTGTTACCTATACATACGCATGCACACAGGTACGTCCACATACATATATATGTGTGTGCGTGTGTATATTTATGTATGTCTAGTTTTCTAAATTTATATAAATAAATATAATTGTGTATCGATCTGTTTTTATGTATGTATATATGCGTCTCCCTCCCTCCTTCGCTCCCTTTCTCTATATATATGAAGGTTTTTTTCGGGGGGGGTCCATAATTTAATAATGGCTAAATACAGACTAATCAACATGATTTAACCAGGTTTCATTCCTCGCTCAACAGAGCTAAATCGAGGAAAATACGATTTTAAAAAATGTCATGAATATGGCGGGGGAGAAAGAAACAGAGACAAATAAACGGGAGAAAAATTATATAGAAGCTAAATTAAGTCCTAAAAGATTTTCTTTTTGTTTGCAAAGAGAATGTCTCAAAGACATAATAAAATAGTCTCCAGAATTTTTAAATGAAAGTGCGAGTGCGATTTGCGTAAAGATGTCAGCACTGAAATTCGTGGCACACGCATGGTTATTTATTAGGTGATCGAAAATCGCAGAACCATAGTACTATTCAGAACATCCGAGGGTGAAAAATTTCCCTAACGAATATTTGAGGGTACATGTTGTTTCAAATGGAAATCCAATCTTTGCGATATTCGCCCAACATAGTGCACACTACAACTACATTTAAATAAAGAAATAATACAATTATTATACTGGGGGAGAATATCTTTTCATATGGCTGTTTGAAAAAAGAACACGTGGATTCGATGCAAAATAACAACGTTGCACAGACAAAAAGATTTGTTTCGTAAATCGGTCACTGATATTACCTAGGCAAAGTAGATGTAGGACATCTATTAACAATAATTTCTTCAGGTTTATAAAAATTGGAAACTTTCTTATTAATAGTAGTTTCTAAAATATTTAAGGGGTACTCATTGCTAAAAAGGGACTTAGTAATAAATTTTAGCTCGTCATCCCGATTAACTTTAGAACAAATCATCAAGGCCCTATGTGCTAAAGCCTTAATTACATTGCATTTTTAGTTTGTAGGACAAAAAGAGTTCCAACGCGTATAGATACCAGTAAAGGTTGGTTTACGATAAACAGAAGTAAGAAAACACGAGGATATCTTAGACACAATAACATCCAAAAACGGAAGAGCAGAATTCTTTTCCTGGTCTACTGTAATTTTAAGAGCTGGATGAACTTTATTGTGGGGCATAACAAAATCATCCGCATCCGTTTCGTTGTCAAATAAGCAAAAAGTGTCATCAACGTAACGAAAGTAAATATATGGTTTATGCAAACCATATAATAGACCCTGTTCATGAAAACCACAAAGATATTAGCCAACGCTGGTCCCAATGTGGAACCCATGACCACACACTCTGTCCGTCTGTACATAATATCATTAAAACTGAATTCAACCTACATGGTGGCGAATTTCATCAATTCTACAAAAATATTTTCTGGAATAAGGGGAGTTGAAAGTTTACTCCGATATAGGCGTCAGCGTTAATATTAATAGTCTCTAACAATGGGATGCAAGTAAAATTATTAGAAATATCAAAAAAACACATAAAGTTGTCTGAATGAGTATAATTTTGCATAAAGTTAGCAAAGCTAAAAGATCCTTAATGCAAAATAAACTAAAACGTTCCAAAACAGGTTCTAAAATACTTGTCAACCATATAGCTAACTTACGTTGACAGAACTCTATCATAAATAAGATGGGTTCAACAGTACCCCCCCTTTTATGGGTCTTAGGCAAATCATAAAACCGGGGGCGAATAGAACCGGTGTCTCGAATTAAATTAGAAATAAAAGTGGGAAGAAAACGACTTTGATCCATTTGACAAATTGTTTTTGGAACTTGGTCTCGACAGAGATAGTAAAATCATGAGTGTCTACTGGACCTAATTTAACAAATTCAGAGGTGTCCCCAAGATAGTCATTGACATAATCCTGGTGATACATCATGACACTGCCAGAGCTTTTGTGATGACAAAAGATAGATTATGGCGAAGTGCTTTGATTTTACGATATGTTCACTTCGCCATTTTTCTTCACAAAACGAAATAGGCGTGCAAACCTAAAATAGGCGTCATTTTGTTGTGCCTTAATATCACTGACCATAGAGGCGGAAACAGGAGAAATTCTGTCTAACTAAGCAAATTCAGCATATATCTTTTCATGCTTTGGGTGCATGGAAGGAATGCAGAAGTCCAAGCCATGCAAAGGAATATTAAGTTCGAGCTCAGATAACTGCACGGAAGAGAGATTTAGGATGTTCTGAGTAACACTACGGTTCATCGAGCAACCATATTTGTTGAAAATCTAATGTTGCAAATTATTTTTTTTCTCCCCCGCCATATTCATGACTTTTTTAAAAATCGTATTTTCCTCGATTTAGCTTTGTTGAGCGAAGAATTGACTCTGCTTAGCTAACCTTTATTTTCATTTTTATATCATGTTGGTTGGTCTGTATTTAGCCAATATATATATATATATATATATATATATATATATATATATATATGTGTGTGTGTGTGTGTGTGCGTGTGCGTGTGTGTGCATTTGTATATACATATATAAATATATGTAAGATGCGTGAGGGGAGAGGAGGAGTATCACCAGTAAACATAGACTTAGTTTTGAATTGTGATAGGTTTTCTTTTTTAGAGAATATGCTATAGTTTTCTCCAGTACCGCTATGAATAGTATTGTTAGAAACGTATTTTGCATGCTTAACATAAATTGAGACTTTGAAAAATCTCCCATATTTGATACTAATATATCAAATAGATTCAGAATTTACGAAGCACATATACGGTATGTTCTGATCTGTTTTAAAATGTACTAAAATTGTCTTCAAAGAACAATTAATTTTCGTTATATGTGTTTACATAGGACTTATTTTATAAGGGTTTATAGATATGCATTTCCCTTTATTTATCAGAAACAAAAACGATGTCTATGTTACCTAACGTGTTATGGAAAATATACATTCCAAATTGTTTGATTGTTCCAAAAAAGAAAAAAAGTTAGAATAACTTTTACATATAAGATAGTTTTAATATTCACATGTAGAAAATGTAATAAGCACATTTGACCTAATGTATTGTCGATGCCCAAGAAAAATGCTATAAGGTAAGAAGGAAGTAAAAAAGTTAGTTAAAAAGAATATATTGTGTAAGGGGCAAATGCAAAGAAAATGTTTGATTATCAGAAGTCTCGCGTGATGTTGTGTGAGAGTATCGACCTCGTGGTTTATATTATGGTTAACAGAATCAGTGATGATTGAACAGGCGAGTCGCCATAATTCGTCATTTCATGAATTTACTCCGTAAAGTGTAAGTTGTAGTTTTCTTTTTTGGGTGTACTTTTGTGGACGTAATTTTTTAACACAGAGACGAGTCAATAATGCAACTCCGATCGACTTCAGAGAGTCTTTCCTCGGTTTATTTTAGTGAAATATCTTTCAGGGCGACGAAGTAATAATGGTCGTATTTTACTTCCAAACACTGCTGAAATCGGCGCAAATACGATTTATTATCTTTAGGTGAGAATGTGACTGACATTTTTTAACATTTTCCCAATCGGCTGATAAAAACTTCAGGGAAACTTTCTTTTAAATGTTTTCTTCGCAGTCATTATATTTGAAAATTTTGACAAACAATATGTATAGGAATATCTAAAAAATTCATTGCTGCATTAAATATGCCTCAAAATGTGTTCCCGTGTTTCTCACGACGACCAGCTTTAACTACTTTGTCGTACCGTTAAATGTAACTGTAGCTAGTTATTCATCTTTAAAATTTATTTTCGATTCAGTAATAAGTCTAGCTGTTTTGCAAGACTTTTGCATGGTAAGCTAGTTTAACTTCCCCCATGTATTTGAGTTGATGATTAATAAATCTGACTCGAATCAAATTGAAACGTTATTTTATTTTTATAATATATCTGCTACATTTCGTATAGTTTTTCATCTTTTTCGTTTATTCTATTGTGTCGTATCCAACTTTATTTCGTCCTTTGGTCTACAATGGATGTTTTGTGTCTAATTCTCTTACAAGTAAGACACGATCGTATGCAGTATGTTGTTCCCGGTAAAATACAATCCACATCGCAGTTTTCTAAGCAATAATGTTAATTTGTGGAGTTTGTGCAAGCGACGTAATCAATGTAATACAGGTCCTAATAACTAAGTTGTCTTCGTCTAGGGCGTAAATTAAATTTTCGATAAAGTTCAAGACTGCATTTTGCGACTAAGCTATGCTATTTTCTGTGAATCCGTTTTTGTTTGATAATTCTTTTGTTGTTCTAGACGCAAATTTTAGAATTATTCCATCCATCTTCTGTTGTTCGTAAGGAAATCTTATTAACCTTTTGTTATTGCAGTTGTCTTTCTTCGTTTATTTACTGCAACTTTGTTTAATATTACCCAATTTGTGTCAATGTTTATTTTAGGAATTCAGTTGTTTCGTAGTCTCTTTTAATAACATTGAATAATAAGTTGTATATGTCTGTTAACATGGAGAAAATTTTTGGTTTTTGTGATGCTTTTTTTCTTTAAAAAAAAGCACGTGAGATTTCAGGTAAAAATAATAATTTCACTCTCTGTTGCTCAATTAAATTTAACTTTTTTTCTTGGCAGAGAATGTACAAGTCAAGTTCTTTTGAGCGTTACATTAACTTTGCTTACTGAGAGAAAAAAAGCAACAGAAAACCGAGAAATTATGTTTACTTGGATAAAAAAAAAATCATCGTACGAATTTTTTTTTTTATAAATATAAAATATCTGTTGACAATATTTTTATATTTTATTACTTTTTTTAGTTGGTGCATCGAGAGTTGGTTGTTACTCGAAAACAATCAGTCAGAATTTTGTTCAGTGGAACTTTAAGGTAAAGAGAACTAACTATAGTATGAGTTCGATGTAGAGTCAGAGGTTAAGAGAGATTAAAAGAAATAAGAATGTACAGGGAAAATTAGCCCACATTTAATCGTACTCAACGATAATTTGGTGTTATGCACTCCTTATAAGTCAACGGTCTTTAACGCTCACCTGTATTAAAAGTAGATATGCCTAGTATATAGGATTCCCAAAGACTGGACCTCATTTAACTTATTTTAATCAAAAGTCTATTATTACATAGTGTAAGAAATATAATATATATATTTTTTTTTTCAATATATATGTATATATTCCCCTTTATGTAAAAATACTTAAATAGGACACACCAAGAAAAATACATGAGGTAAAACACAGGAATCAAATAGCATCGCGTTATTTTTCGGGTGTCTTACGAAATCACATGACTTTATCTGATATTTTTAAAATAACTAATTTTATTAACTATTCTGGATATTTATCATTGAAAATAGATTCGATTAATAATTCAACATGTTTATCTTTACTATTTATCATATGCACATGTTATTTACACATGCAAAAAATTAAGAAAAGCAGAATATCATTTTGTTTGCATTCGTAACAATACTTTTATTGACTAAACATATGTACGTATTGATAATAAGATATAGTGTGTGTAGAGATTAAGATGGTAGGCAAACAAAAAACTATTATAGTTTATGCATAGATGCCTTCATCAACTATAACATTTTACCTCATATTAATAATCAATCTTATTATTATTATCAGTTAAACTGATCTCTAAAATACAATAAATCACTGAGATAAATTAAGTATATTCCAAGGAAATACCCTATCACCACTACTGTTTATCATAGCCACGGCGCATCTTAATAATATAGTAAGGAACTGCCAAGCCGGGCAAATTTTACTAAGACAAATAGAATAATAAAATACCTAATGTATATAAACTACCGGACACTTTTCACAAGAAAAAAATGAAACGCTGATCAATACAACGTGAATCTTCATTCAGAATATCGCAATGGAATTATGAATGGAAAAGTGGGCGTCGCTAGTTATATTGAGAAAGCTGGAGGAAGACAGAAAGACTAATCATCCCAGCCAGAGCCATTGCAAATATAAACAAGGCAAAGAATCGGAAAGCAATGTATATATAAGAGAAAAGAAACATTGGAAAAGCACAGGCTACATCCATGATTGATAGGAGTTATAAAAGATGTAGCGTAAAAATGACTTCGATAATATAACGAAAATTACACCTTAACAGAGAAACTGATTTTCTAATAACAGCTCGGCAAGATAATGCGATTAGAACACCCTACATCTGAGAACAATAAAAATAAACACAGAAAAATAGCAAATTCCGACTTTATGGACAAAAAACATACTACATAATCAGTGAAGGCAGTAAACAAAAACAAGCCCCAAATAGAATATAAGAATAAGCACGAAAGAGGAGTAGACATTTACCTGTAGTGCAAGTAGATATGTCTAGTATATAGGGTTCCCAAAGACTGGACGTAATTAAACTTATTTTAATTAAAATCTATTATTACATAGTGTAAAAAATATAATATATATATATATATATATATATATATATATATATATATATATATATATATATATACACACATAAACTGCACATTTAAACACAGACAAATAACAGAGTTACAAATTGGCAGGAGAACTTAACAGAAACAAAGTATTTAAGCACATGGATGTACACACACGAGTAAGCCAGTAATATAAATGCTGACAGTGTACATTTCGCCGTGAATATCACAAAGGCATAGTAAAGCAAATATATGGAACTGGCCATAGAGCCGAAACGAATATAGTAGATTAAAACATCAAGATAACACTAATTATAGTAGTTGCACTGGGAACAATCTCTAAGAATTGAAAAACGATCTGCGAGTGATTACAATCAGGGTGATAGTTAACAATAATGAAACCGGCTTAAATATAAAAGGAAACCAAGGAATGCAGAGAATAATACCCATAAACTACAATCGATAAACGAACATTTGTGCATTGTAGAAGACAAAAAATAATAAAGAAACTTCACATGGATCAGGAAAACTGAAACGGTATCATTTTAATTTAAGCTCTCCCACCGCCAGCGAAAATGGGTAGTGTCGGGATTAAGTAGTGCCATGAGGTATAAAGAAGAATTACATACCAAGGAGAATAAGTGCAAACCTGACTCGTACGTAATGAGTGCAAAGAAGATCAGCGCATTACTATGTTTATTGCCAGCAAAATCTAGTATAGAATTATACGTTCCAATATATCTTCTTTTGTAAATGTCCTCAGTTGGTAGTGAACTATATATTTGGTGGAGAGTTGAAGGAATTTTTAGAGCATATAAGACAATAATAAGAACTTCGAAATAAAATTGCAGTCAAATATATATACGCGAATAAAGTATAAATTAATAATACAAAAACCTCTTCCAATGTAAGAGAAACTGAAAAAAAACATCACGTTTAATACTT